>NC_137669.1:2601592-2971592 GCF_963422515.1 Blennius ocellaris
TTAATGGAAAGCCTAAAAAATGTCTCATAATTAACTTTGGTTTTCAACTTTTGTCCCACACTCAGACCAAGAAGTAACCAGCTGTTTGCAGCATCATCCTACCCTTGATGTTTCACTGAGGCAATAAAAGTGTCCAGACTTCTTCTCACCAGGTTTTTCAAGTAGAGTTGTTGAAAAAAAAAAAAAGAAGTTGAAAATGGAAAATTTTAATCATTGTGAGTTAGTTTGCTGATATAACATTGGCCATGATCAAAGCATGTGGTTCCTGAACTCACATGAGTTTATTCTATAGTTAAACTTTAGCTCTTCACTGAGTTCAAGTACCTTTATAAAGCTGCTTAAATGTGTCCATTTGTAACTGCACCAATAAACCGACAGAGAAGGATTTAACCAACTAACTTACCTACCACAAGTCAGATACAGATCTAAACTATTAAATGTAACTGAGCAAATACTTATTAGTCTTAATATTAATCTTTTAATGGGCGAATGACCACATTTGGGGGTTTTTCTGCATTTCCCACAAAGAGATTATTGTAAGTAAATGACAACTGATTGAATGGAAATGGAAAGTTTGGCTTTGGAAATATATAACCTGTCTAAGCGGAGCATCCAAAGGAAACTTTGCACTAGAAATAATGAAATCTCCCAAGTCTATTTGTTTTCAACTGATATTTGCTCATAAAGAGATGTCTTTGGACATTTCAATCCCACTCAATCTGCATGCATTTTTAAGGAGCTTAGATTTGTTTGACATTTTTGATTCCTCAGTACTAAAAACACCTCAGCTCTGGAGCGTCTTTCCGGAATGTGGAAGCCTTGGATGTGGCACCGCAGGACGTTGAAACTTATTAAAAGCGCCAGGGGCGCTTCGTGCGCTTTTACGCGCGCCACAGGACCGTGTGCGCGTGGCTCTCACCTGCACGATCTGTCGGGGCTGCACGGACAGCGTGGGGAAGTTCCCGCGGCCGTGGATGGGCACGCTCTCCCCCAGGATGGAGTCCAAACGCCGCACCTGATCCCAACTCAGCACGCTGACCCGCCGACTCTGCTCCGACGCATCACCGGAGGACATGACGACCGGAGACCGGGAGGAGAAGAGGAGAGGAGGCACGCGGGGCGGAGGATGCGCAAAAGAAAAGAAAAAAAATGTAATCAAATTAAAGAAATCCCAGCAGAAGAGGGGAGACAACCGCCTTTATTCTTCTTTAAAAAGCTCCAAAATACGATAAAGTGGCGGTAAAGTTTGTGGGGTTATCACACATGTCCAGAAAGTGCGTCTCCGCTGACTGTCTCCTCAGATTAAAGCCTCCTCCAGACGCACGGCGGAGTTTTTAACGGGCAGGGATTACCTCGAGACGACTCCTCATTGGCTGGGAGGAGATTTATTATGAACGCCCGCAACGCACACGCGCGCACACCTACTCCACCGTGCGCCACACGACACATTCAGGGACTGTCGGAAAAGCGAAGAGTGAATAGTTAATTACTGCTTGTCTAAATGACGTGACGCAGAAACCCTACACGCACGTGAGATTATAAAACATGTTGCGTGACTTCCTTTAAAGTTTCTTTTTTTTTTATAAAGAACAAAAGAGTGTTGTATAAATCATGTGTTATATAAAACAACACACGATTATGTTTATCATTTGTTAGTGTTTGTTTTCCTGTAATCATTTATGAAGTAACTCAGATTTTAAACGTTAGCGAGACTTTTTGTTTTGTTTGTTTACAGATTTATGTCATGAAACAACCAATTGATACAGTCAACTATCTTAAATCATTAAATCATATGATGAAAAAATGAAACGGTGGTTCTGGACCCTTGTAAGGCTCATCTGCATGTGTGCACAAATTCATATCCATATCCTCAACATCATTGCACATACACAAAATATATACCACCTGTTGTGTTCACTCCACATTCCATTCTCTCTTTTTGCTTTATTTACACTCTTTTGATCACATTTAGATTTCTTCCAACATGCCCTTTATTTACTCAGAATCTGGACCACTTTTTATTTTAACATTATTTGTAAAATATTCTATTCTGTGCATGAAAATATTTCTCTCCCTAATAAAGTATTTTCTCGTCTAGTCTTTTCTCATTTGTGCATCCAATGCAGTAGAAGGGGTTTGGGGCATTCAATCTGAATAAACACACCGATCAAACACAAAGAAGAAATGCATAAAATGCATAATAAGGATTTTTGTGGCCCTAAGAGCTGTAACCTTTGTTAGAGCTATAAACTTTCTCCTAAATTAAATTTGTCTGGAGCCACAAAATATTTCTAAACTTTTAAGATGAAGATAACACAACCTGAAATCTTTACCATATGTGAGTTTATGTTTTTTTGGATTTACCAACCAAACCAAAGAATGTGATAAACTGACTCAATATTACACTATTATAACAAATTATTTTTAATGTTAGCTCTTTGTTTGGACATTTTAGCTCTTTTCAGCTGGTTTGGTTCTTTTCACATAACTTTTGTGTTATTTGTTACGTAATTTCTCTCACCAGCAGTCAAAGTAAAGGAGACAGAAGCGCTGCAGTAGTGATGTAGTAAGCATACGAGGCCACAAGTTAAGAATAATAATAATAGGAAGAAGAAGAAGAAGAAGAAGAAGAAGAAGAAGAAGAAGAAGAAGAAGAAGAAGAAGAAGAAGAAGAAGAAGAAGAAGAAGAAGAAGAAGAAGAAGAAGAAGAAGAAGAAGAAGAAGAAGAAGAAGAAGGCAGTGTGTGACAGATGTGTTTTCAAAAAAGTTGCATTGTCGCCCTAAGAGATGCAGTCAGACACTCGACATTTATCATCTGCAGCGAAAAGCATCCGTCAGATGACTTAATGGCATGTGACATATATATTCAGTGGCAGATTTCGCTATAGGAGAAGTGGGCAACTCTCCAGGGCGCTGTGACTCCGCCCCGTCTGCGCAGACAGCTGTCAGCCCCCGCAGGGTGGAAAACCAGTCAAGTCCGCCACTGCATAGCTTATACATGAAAATTACAGATGCTATTATATATTTTACTCACATTTGTATGTTAAAATAATTTTTTCAAGATTACTTGCTGTGATACAACCTGAGGAGCTTAAAATCAGCAGCAGTGCAACACCAAACAGGTTCAAGAAAGGCGTTTACAGACTCAATACTTTAATAGATTCCCCCTAAGATCATTCCTAAATAATAATAAAACATAGATACACAAAAAGCAAACTGGTCAAGTAGCATTACTCTCAGGAGAAAGAACATTGGCGTTCCTGAATCTCATGGCAAGGAACAAAAGAGAAACCGACTGTAATTATTGCATAGCAGCAAAGTGTGTTCTGGAGATGACCTATTTTATAACCTGCAATCATTCTGGTTCCCTCAAGCAAACAATGATGGATCATTTCCACTGGCTTTTTTTCCTTTTCCCCAAAAAGAAACACTTGGAGGCAAATGTAGGTTAATTTGTTCATTTGTTAATTCTTTCTCAGCGAGATAACCTGTGTGAACACTTTGGTTTTAATCAGTTTCGGAGTGGAATTATCCGACTTTGTCCGTGTCTGCACCACAACCTTTCAAAGTAAAATTCATTGTTTTTGCAGTTTCGTCTCAGAAATGAGGCAGGCTTGTACAGCAGTGATCTGAAAACAATACAATTTACACAGAAAGGAATGTCGTAGGCATGCCAAGGCCAAAACACCACAATTTGAAAACGCTCTATCGCTGTGGAAATGAGGAAAAACGCAACTTTTCTGAAAGTCCTGGTTCATATCCTCTTGGGACTTGATAGTTTTATCGTTAAGTCACCGCGAGAGCAATGCAGCTTTTGTTGTCTGTCCATACGGAGGTCTGTGTATTCGCCGTTGTCAATCCATCAGAGCGTGTTGCAACCTGCGTGTATGATTTCATTACAAATACAACCAACAGCACCTACTAGTGGCCATTCCTGTGTAAATGGACATCATTTTCAAAGGGTTGCGGTGTGAACGTGAAACCTTCCTGAAACGAACGGGGGAAAACGGTGGGTTTTCACTTGAAACGTTGTCATGTAAACAGGGCCTGGAACCCAAACTTCACAGAAAATCAAAAGCAAACTTGACCTGAAGTTCTTCAAACCAACGCAGCTGATCACAAACACAAACCTTCAACTATTTATAAATGTTTTGTGAGGCGATCATTTCTAACTTTTGATAAATGGTAAATCACTTGCATGATTCAGGTTCCATTAAGTTGGGGTTGGGATATAATTTGGTCAAATTAAATAAAAGAAAACTCAACTAATTGCTCTCGGGATGTTTATAAAGACAACCATTAGGTAATGAACGTGTTTCAGTCAAGCCTCATTCACATTGTTGGTGTGAGTTGAAAGGAGAAAGAAAGCCATGGTTACTTAGCAGTGATGTGCCGTGAGTTTCATAGATCAACCCAGTGTGGGACGATATTATTTGAATTTTAACCAAAAATATGCATATTCAACAGTTACTGATTAAAAAAAAAAAAAACATTAAAATGACCACAACCACAGAGGAAAATCCATTCATAGCACAACATTATACAAATCCCGATTGTACTGATTGTAAACCCTCCAAGATGCTTTAACGACCCATCCACCACGCAAATCTTCTGCTGGTGCTTTATGTTATCGTCTGACTTCCCTTCCATTCCAAACATTCAGAAACCTCACAACCTCTCAAACCTGGACGTCTCGTCATGGTACCACCAATACGTCATGGTTCCTTTACTGGACTTTCTTTAGCTTTCGAAGACGTTTCACTGATGGATCGTTTCAGATGTGAGGTGAGACAAGCTCCAGGTCTTCCAGAGGAAACCATGTTGCCTTTTAAGAATGTGGGATTTCATGATAACTAATCTATGTGAATTTAACCAAGCCTTTATTTTTCTAGAAGAATAGAAGAAAGAGTAACTGTGGTCATTATGACTCATTATCTGGGACCATTAATGGTTATAAAATGCACCGTCAACATGTCCACCACCATTTTGCCAAATACCAGATCAGCTTTTTATTATCAGACAAGCTTTGCTTCCAGACAGGAACCAGACATCTCAAACATTTGGACGCTTTATTGCATGAATTTGGGAAAGTATAATTGCTTAAGAGCTGTTTGTTTCCAACCAGCTGTCCAGGGAATGGGTCAGGAGTTTGACTTTCATCACGTACATTTCCACTGTACTTCAAAGCCAGTAGGAAATGTGGTCTGCTTAACAATACACATATCATTTTACAGTGTAGAGCTTAAAGGACTGCTGTGTAATCCACATGGTGATACTGTCATGCAAGACAAAAGGTTGCGAGGATGACTCAGTCACCCATGAACGTTGCGGTTGAGCAGTGAACCAGCACGACAGGGATTTCCCAACGTCTCTGGTTAGTTTTTTAACCTTTGTGGGCTAAGATGGAATCTCACATCAGGCTGATGGTGGAATCCTCCGTCATTGTTTCATGATGACCATTTGAGGTTTTTCATTACAAATCAGTGGACAATGGTTAAAAATATGCGAGATGTTGTAGTCCTATGTCCCATGGTGCCTGGAGCATCTTATGGGCTTCAGGCCACGTTTACACGTACCTGGGTTTTCACAAAGACGCACATTTCCCCCTCTTAAAAAAATCATCATAATTCATTTACACTGACCCACATATACAGCTGGTTCAGAGCTGCTATGAGCAGCCAAGCCTGTAGGAGGCAGTGTAACGAGAAGCACGAAGCCATGATAGCCAATCACAATCCTAGAAAAAAACGTGACGTCATGTAGTCATTTCCAGCTTTGTGCTTCTGGTTTGACTCCGCTCCTGCCCAGGCCTGGAGTCACATCTGTAGTCTGACTCTCACCTCCACCTCTGCTTCACCTTGTCCTTCAATCAACCATAAACAGAGTGTCGTCCTGTTGGGTGTAGTTTTAACACCCACCCTTCATCTGTGGTTCATTATTGGTTCTGGACTGGATCAGGTTGCGCTCCTGTTTGAACTGCTTTTGATTGTTGATGGTTTTTTGTGATTTTTTTGTCTCGCATCTCAATCGAAACGTATCTTATTGATCGACTACCTATTTACTTTATATTTGACAACAATGCTATAGTTTTGTCAGCTGCTGTGATGAGGAAAGATTTGTGTCGTTTGAAAGGAGCATACATTTTGTTAATTTTATTGCAAAGTTAAATTTTTCTTTATAGTTGCCAGTTTTAATCCTCCTTATATATATATTCATGCCGTCAAATGACAAAGATAAGTGTGAGCACTAGTTGTTCTTAAAAGTACCACTTGGAACTTTCTTCAATAGTGGCAAATTTGTTAATGTGAACTAATTCCCTGTTTACGCAACATTTCATGTGAAAACGCATAATTTTTCATTGTCGTTTCAGAAAACTTGCCGTTTACAAAGCTACATTTTGAAGATGATGTCCGTTTACACAGAAACACTGAAAACAATGTAGTTGGCTTAGCGGGCCACAAGTTTGCGCCGTTGTTTTTGTGATGAAACCAACGTCGAGGGCTTTCAATGGCATGCAGATGAACATCCAAAATACAATGAAAGTTTTTCCTTTCCACTTGAAAACATTGCATAAGTGGGGCCTAAAACATGGTATTTGGACATTTCCTTACAAAATATACACTATCTCAACATTTGGTGTAAATTTGAATTAAAATTCTAAGTGTTAAAAACAAAACTGTTTCAGCCAGCTGCTTGGAAGGCAGTAATTTAACATGAAAAATTGCTTTGGACTGAAAATATTCAAAACCGAGTGACAACAGTGTCGTGAGCTTATTGCCTGAAGCCTCTGTGAGCTGCTTTAAATAGCACCTGTCTGCGCTTACAAAAGCAGAACGATGTAATTGAGAGTTCAAGGTTTGTTTTGCGAGTGCAGCCACCACAAACGCTAAGAGGCCATGTTTCAGTCACACGGCGCTGCACGTGACTGAAGATAGAGTCTAAAAGTCTTTACTCATAAGCCATGAATAGATTTATTACTGGAACCTTTGCAAAAAGTGGTGTTTTCTTCATCCCGTCATGGTTTCTGTTCAGGTCTGGTCATTTTGTTGTGGTCATGATTGATTGACATTACTCTTCTTTATGTTTATCGTCTTGTTATTCAGGTTTTAACAGATAATCTGATGATCTACGAAATGTTTTCTTCAATATAGTTTAACATTGCGCCCACACACAGATTTGCAAAACAACACATACAGTCAAGTTGCTGCATTTGCCTTCATGAATGTGCATTATTAGGTGTGAGATTATACTGATGCATTAATGTACAATGTCTTCCATGACCCCTGAAAATGTTTGTGTTGTTCATGAATGCATTTTAATAAAACCAGTTCATCCCTTTCACCGATGTCTTTTCCTCTGCTGGCCCTCCATGGCTTCTATTTGTATGCTTTATTGTAAAATATTCTGTTTTGTAACTCTTAGATCTTACAATCTTTTGCTCAATGAGTCTTTTGATTGGGGACGTTTCATGACGTTTGTGTGTTCACTGCTCTATCCAGTCACTCCAGGGCCAAAACATGGAAACAGTTGTTGTTAGGTAAACATGTAAAAGTCTCAACTGAATCGTTATCATTATTATTATTATTATTATTATTATTATTATTATTATTATTATTATTATTATTATTATTATTATTATTATTATTATTTGATCTCCCTGACAAGTTTTAGGCTCTGTTTACGCAACAATATATTTAACACAATGCCTATTTACACTTTATAGCAACTCACTACAGCCGCGCTACCAGCATTTGGAAAAAGTGGCTTTTTCCCTAGTTTTAGAGTCGGAGCATTGAAACAAAAAGCGAAAACACTGCAAATGTGTTCCATTGTCACTTGAAACCGTGCGTAAACTGTGCCTAATATTTCCTTTTTGTTACTCAGCCCTCAGCCCTGTCAAATAGACTTTAAACTTCAAAGCTTCCATCGAAATAAAATCTGAGGTTTTGTAGATTTGGATAAAAATTCTCTATTTGAATTAAATCTCCCTTTCCTAAATCAAGAGCATCTAGATGTTCTTTTTTATTGACGTTGCCCAACACAAAGGTCCAGGGCTGAATCTAATTTGAATCTTCCTTCTTGGGCCTGTATTGTATTGTTGTTGTTTTTTCCAGGTGCTCTCCCTCTTGTGAAAACACAGACATTCTTGTTGGATGAACTTTAAAGCAGCCCTGTGTGTTAACGTGTCGGTCGTTACCTGATTCTCCTTGTTTCCGTGTTCGGGCCGGGTGAGCTGGACAGTCTCCTCCTGCGTTGGCTCATACAGGTGCCAGCTTTCTGCCTCCCGGGAAAGTGGGTTTAAACTGTCAATACTTGTGAAAACACTGTAAAAGAAGAGTTATATTTGATTTTATTGAATCACAAGGATGTGCAACACGGAGGGGATTAAATCACATTTTCTACAACGTCTCATTTAGTCCTAAAGATGAACTGATTTTGGTCCAAAGCCTCCGTGTTAACTGGAGCTACTTTTAATGTGGATTAATCTGAAGTGTCAGGACCAATATAAGCTTCACACCTCGTTTTTATTGCAGAGCTGCTAGCTTGTGGCTACAAGTTAAAGAGGAGGCAAGGCTCTTCTATTTTTCATTTCCTACATTTCCTCTGAGGGGTGATTTCATGCGTATGAAACTGATATGTAATTCTATGCGGTTTACCGAGGAAGCATACCTATAATTTGGAAATGAACAGTTTATTAGCAGCTAGCTTGAAGGTGTTGCTTTGGCTCAGTCATCTGCTATTAAAGAGCACAAATAGCAGAAAGTAAAACCTTGTGCCCACTACACACTGTGCAGCTTTAGCAATGTTGTTGTAGTTGGCTGTGTGCATGATTCCACGGTGATGTGCAACATACGACAACGTGAGTCAACGTGAGTCAACATGGTTGCGCAATAACAAAATGCCAGAAATGTGCGCCGTCCGTCCACAAAGAAGAAACTAGTGAAACATGAACAGAGTCCTCGCCCTTCTGGCATTTATGTGTTTGGAGAGTTTTTCTTTACATCAACATGTTTTCTGACGAGTTTTTTTTGCTATTGCTGCCACAAAGCACCTCTTTGGAGCATTTCTATTGGTTAATTGCTTGTCGTAGGTCGCAGCAGCTGTCACAATCACCAATCGCCGCAAATCACACAATGTGTCACGTTAGAGACCGAAAGAAGTGAGTGACAGCTGACTGTCTTTCATTGTTGACGAAAGCCTTAACACTCAGCTGTGAGAACACACTGTTGGGTCATGCTGTGTCATCACAGGTGTGGTTCTGTTAGCTATTGTTGTACAGGTTTTATACTTAACAGCTTTAACAAGAACAACAATGAGGGATCTATCTGCATGCATAAGGAGGCAGGTGTGTCACTCTTATGTAATAACTCCATGAGTTCCCCTCAGCTGCCTCTTTTAGAGTTTTAGGCTTTCTCTCCTGGGGTAAGGGATGTGTTTGCGTCTCAAACACCTGCACGCATGCACTGCACGTTGGTGTAGCTGAACAATAATGGTCATGACATTAAAGAGTGACATTTCCAGACTGTGAAATGTGAGCAACAGGCTGATACCCGATTTGATTCTGAGCAGATGTGATCATTTCTGTCGTTGTCAATCATATTTCACTCTTTGTCATGGAGAGTCCAGTAATTCAGGAAGATAAACAGACTTTAAACAATTTATTTCAGCAGGTGCATGGTTTGGGGAACTGCAAAAATGATGTAATGAGGTGTTAAAAGAAAAATCCCCTCTTCTGACAGCCGGGCCTCTGGGTTATGTCACAGCTATCGTGAAGCACTTGTCTGCGACCCTCTGCTATTTACACTCACTACCTCGGTTACATAACAGCCTGACAACTGCAGGTCCGCTTACATTATCATCCACTGCGGTAAATAACACTCAAGCTGTAGTTATCCCACAAAAGTGCGATTGATTTGTGAACCTTCTTTCCTGCACTTTGTAGCTGGATTGCAGTGTTACAGCTGAAAGTGGTGATTATGAGGCCGCGATGGAAACCAGTACAGACTGAAAACCCTAAGCACTAATACTGCTAGAAACACGATATGTTACAGGTATTTTCCAACCTTTTTTTCTTGGAGACATACCCTATAATTTCATAAAAATTGTGGCTGTAAGCTATTAGGCTTTTCTCTCCACTGAGGAAAGCAGAATTTCATTGGAAGCATCCAAGTAAAAGACGCCTCAATACCAGGAAAATCAAGGGAATCCGCTGAAGAGTGGTGGCGTAAAACAAAGCATCAGTTTAGGCTCAGTGAGGAGTAACAGTGTCTGATGTGCCTTTTAAACCCAAAAGGTAAAGTGATAATCCTTTATCAACAATCTGTCCAAGGCTACGACATCTGTCTTCTTGGTAAATGTGTAGAACCAGAAGTTCATCCATTGTATTTGGATGCAGATAAAAATGTGATGTGCAGGTTATGACGGTGGGTGTAAGAAGAGCACACCAGTTACTTTATGAAATAAGTTCATAAAATGTGCAAAAGCAATAATGCAGATGATGTAAATTAGTTCATTTAAGACTGATTTCAGGGAATGGATGAATGGAAAGACAGGGAATTGAACAGAAACTACACGCCAGAACTGCTCGGTAAAGAACTGAAACAGGCAGTGAATTTCTGTTGCTAAAGCAGTTTTCTGATGCTGTCTTGTCTTTTATCAGCTGAAAAGTGCCAAACTGGAGGAGGCGGTCAGCTGGTGAGAGCGGCCACATGCAACACTGAACAAGGCGAAAGCCTAACGAATAAACCAAATGCCTATCACGCTCCGTTACTGTGCTAAATTGTGTGTTTTTATAGGCTATTAAACATGTCAGAAATCACACCGCAGCCGGGCATTATATTGCCTGTTCTTCCATTATTTCAACACAAGTTAGCAACGTCTGCCTGTGACATAAAGAGGAAAATAAGCCTCAATCAAACTGCTGTCCAATCCTGGGTGAGTTCCATGTCTGCATGGTGAGTAATGGAAGCAATCAACTATATTCTAATAAATGAAACGAGCGACGGTTTTGGACGGAGTCTTGAGACGCCTCTCGTTACCTTGGCTTTCTAACAAACTTGTCTCTTTTGGTGGATGCTTTATGTATTTTCCAGGGTTTAATCAAGTGTAGGTCCGTCCAGAAGGACCAAAACTAGGTCCAGTTCTATGTTTTAATGTCACCTCAGACACACATTTTTAATAAGAAAAATATAATGCACTTTTGCTATCGTTTCCTCATCCAACTGGTTTGAACACATGGTGACCTTTTGTTATGTTACACACTATCTCCCCTACGAGGAACAAAAGCCTCAAACATTTCCTCGACCTCTCACACAGACACTCATTCTTTTTTCAAGCTTAACGGTTGTTTTCTTAAGACTGAAAGGCAGTGGCGACATGTGACAGTTCCCGAGCAAAGTGTTTTCCACCTTCCTTTGTCCCTTTCTGTCCAGTCACATGGGTTCGCTCACTATTCTTAGACCGGCGTCTCATGGTAAATTTAGAAAGACCTCAAATTAAATGCCAAAATAAGTCATAGGCACGCACATAAAAATGGTTCTGTGTGGGGGATTTAAAGTACATTAGAGTTCCTGCAGTGATTATGCAATGATTGTCTCTCGAGCAGGCAGTATGTAAACCAGTCCTGAAGGACTTTTGGATGAGTAAGTAAATAAGTAAGTAAAGTGCTTTTCAGAGATAAAAATGCGGTTTGAGGTTTTTTTTTGTCGTAAGAAACGTAGATTTTAAGGATACTAGGTAAATTGACTTTAGGCTAAGCACCCGCCCCCAAAATCCAACCAACCAACAGCATTCACCTGGAGAACTATTGGAGTTGGTGACCCTTTTGCTATTTTCTTGGCTATTAAAGTCATTTCAGATGCCAAAATGGTCAAACGATGAGTCTGGGGCACATGCAACAGCAACGCGACGTATCCCAACAGGATAAACAGTTTATTTCATCCCATTTTCAAAACACAGATCAAAACATGAAGAAATGTCAAGGATGTCTACACTGGTTCCAAAGTAAACGAGATGGTGAAGCGCCAAGCGACGGCTTGTCCCAGTGAGCAACAGTAATCAAGGGGGGTGGGGCTTAGCCAAAGGTCAATTACTGAGTTTGTTTAGACCACATGTCTATAAACGTGTAGTGAATTATTACGTGTATTGTTGTCCAGTGCTGCAGTGTAACATTGTGATTGATGAAAACGCAGCAGAGCATCACCAAGACGTACAATAAACTTCAGCCAGTGCTACCTGAGATTGATTTCAGCCACCATAACGCTAACTTGCATAGCACAGGTGTAGAAGATGAATAATACATCAGAATAGCTAAAAAAAAAATATATGGGGTGCACCTGTCTTTGATTTATATTATACAATATAATGCAACACTCAGGCCTCATTTCCACGACATCAGTTTTGCACACCAACAATGTTTATAGCCACTGAAAATACAACTTTTTGAAAAAGGTGGAACGTTTAGAAAAAGCTCTGACTCCATCTCTGTAAGAACAGAAGAAAACGCACCTTTGATGAAAAGCTGCAACTGAGCATGCATACCACAGACAATAAATAATAAAATGTACTAGCAATGCGAGCTACACACAGATAACCTGTGTTTGCGTTCAGCTTCACTTCCGATGAGCTGAGCTTCTTCTCTGATCCAGAAACCTCCGGGGCCCTGCCCATCGTCTTTGTTCAGTTCTACGTTTAAACATTGCCACAGTTTTTCAGTATTGCTTTGAAAAATTCAAATAACAGGTTTTAATGGACCAGGTGTGTACAGCTGTTAGAAATATTGCTGTAAATGTGATGAGGATTCAAGCTTTGATTGTTTTCCGGTGCTGAAAACAGTCATGGAAACTTCTGGACGATGCCCAGATTACTGAATGTAGAAGTTTTTTTATCTTTATCTTAGGTAAAATGCAGATGGATGTCAAGTTGTCTCTTAGTGCTGTGTTTCCTAAAGTCTCCAAACTGTCAACCACCATGACTCAAGTCATACATACTGTTCCACTGATATCACAGTTTTCTTCAGTCAGGTGTGCATGTATTTCCATTAGAAGAACTGTCCCAACTTGTTATGCTCTGAATATTTATGGAGTTCGATTCAGGTTTTTTGGGGGCAAGTATAAGGAGAAACAAGTTAACACTGTGTCTGTTTAGGTGTGGCTGTGTTAACTCCATGGCACATTGTCAAGTCTGAACAAACTACAAATGGAATTTTCAAAGCTGTTTTTGAGATGCATCAAATCTGGAGTAGGGGTTTGCACTTTCCATGAATGAATTGCAAAAAAGGGTCTCCATTATTGCAGAAAACATTGCAGATGCCTGAAACTCATCTTGAATCCTCCTTAATTTGGTGCCCAATATTAGAAACCTTTCAGTTGTGTAGGGATGTATGCAAAGTTCACGAGAATTTTGAAGAACTTTCTTGGTATATTCCTATAACATACCAAAAGTGCAAATTCAGTGTGAAAAATTGTTGTATATTTGAATATATTATCACTTTTTGGGAAGTTTCAAAGTTTTCACAGTGTCTCCAAAGTCTTGGAATCGGTGTGGAAACTTTAAGTAGTATATGTCATTACATCGTCAAGAAGGGTATTGTCTTTTCGCTCTCTCAGCATTCTCACCCCGGTTGTGTCCAGCAACCATTTCAGCTTCCAATAAAGCCAGCAAAAGAGGAGATTCCAAATCTCCTGTCACTAAAGCAGAACCATTGTGACACTGAAAGACTCTCAATAACACAATATTGTTTTCCTAAACTGCCAAACAGGATAAGTAAAGAAAAACAAAAAAACAAGTACTCACATCCACTGATATAACAGGGGTGGTATTACTATCAAAATATTCAAATGTCCCCATTAAAGTATGTCATGGTCAAACCGAGCAGTGAAAAAACCA
Source organism: Blennius ocellaris (assembly GCF_963422515.1). NCBI lineage: Eukaryota > Metazoa > Chordata > Actinopteri > Blenniiformes > Blenniidae > Blennius > Blennius ocellaris. The sequence goes on from NC_137669.1 coordinate 2,615,480, forward strand.
TAATTGTCATATTATTTAACTCTAACCCCCCCATGCAGACATAAGCAACTATAGAATAAAAAAATATTAAAATAATAATAAAAGTACTTAACTATCATTTATATAAAGTCTTGTGCTGTTTGGTGGACTGGTGTTAATTCAGCTTTCATTTTCAAACTTTCATTCTCCAGGTTTTCACTGCACAAGACGCTATCAGCTTTAATTTTGTTCGACAATTCTCTCAGGATTCCATATTTTTCTTTTTGACGGGTTCATCTTCCTCGTCAATAAACTCAAGATGAGTATATGGGCATCGCTGTCGTGTACAAAGTTGTGCCATGCCAACTTCTACTAAAGGCAGCAATATATATATATATATATATATATATATATATATATATATATATATATATATATATATATATATATATATACTCAAGATGTATTAAAATAAAAAAAATGTACCTCTCCCTTGAACTGCTACCTTATTGTGGTGGGGGTTTGAGTACCCGAATGATCCAAGGAGCTAAGTTGTCCCAAGGCAGACAGTTCTGACGTGATGGGTCAGACTAAAAGCAGCGCAACAATGGATAAATCAAAGAGAAAGAGAAGAGTGACGTCGTCCTGTAATGTGTCGCCGGGGCCTCACCCTGGAGCCAGGCCTGGGGTTGAGGTTCATATGCGAGCGCCTTTGCCTGTGGGGCCTGGCCAGGCCCAGCTTAAAGGAACGATGCGGGCCCCTTGTTCTCTTCTTCCTGTGAGCCCACCACTCAAAGAGGCTGCCGTAGGGGTCGGGTGCAGTGTGGATTGGGTGGCAGTCAACAGCAGGGGCCGCGATGACCCGATCTCCGGACACAGAATCTACCTGTTGGGACATAGAATGTGACCTCGCTGGGATGGAAGGAGCCCGAGCTTGTGCAGGAGGTTGAGAGATACCATCTAGATATAGTCGGGCTCACCTCCACGCACAGCTTGGACTCTGGAACCCAGCTCCTCCACAGGGGCTGGATACTCCACTTCTCTGGAGTTGCCCGCGGTGTAAGGCGGCGGGCTGGAGTGGGTTTGCTTATTGCCTCACAGCTCAGCCGCCATGTGTTGGAGTTCACCCCGGTGAATGAGAGGGTCACGTCCCTACGCCTTCGGCTAGTGGACAGGTCTCTGACCTGTGGCTCAGCCTATGGACCAAACAGCAGTTCAGAGTACCCAACCTTCTTGGAGTCCCTGGGAGGGGTGCTGGATAGTGCTCCAACTGGGGACTCCATTGTTCTACTGGGGGACTTCAACGCCCACGTGGGCAATGACAGCGAGACCTGGAAGGGGGTGATTTGGAGAAACGATCTCCCGGATCTCTGAGCGGTGTTTTGTTATTGGACTTCTGTGCTCATTACAGTTTGTCCATAATGAACACCATGTTCGAGCACAGGGGTGTCCATAAGTGCATGTGGCAGAACACCCTCGGCCGGAGGTCAATGATAGACTTTGTGGTCGTGTCATCTGATCTCATCGGCCACGTGTCTTGGACACTCAGGTAAAGAGAGGGGCAGAGCTGGCAACTGATCACCACCTGGTGGTGAGTTGGATGCGCTGGACAGGGACGAAGCCGGACAGACTCGGTAGGCCCAAACGTGTCATGAGAGTCGGTTAGGAATGCCTGGCCGAGCCCTCTGTCCATGCAGTCTTCCACCTCCCACCTTCCACCTCTGGGAGAGCTTCTCACGGATCCCGGGGGAGGCTTGAGACATTGAGTCCAAGTGGACCATGTTCTCTACCTCCATTGTCGAAGCTGCTGCTGGAGTCCTATCGGCCGTTGTTAGCTCATATCACTGCAAAGGCAGCTGATAGGTACTGGCAGGCCAAGCATACTGCAGCCCGGGCCGTGGTGGAAGCAAAAACTCATGTATGGGAGTTTGGGAAGGCCATGGAGGAGGAATATCGGTCAGCCATGAGGAAATTATGGCAAACTGTCCAGCGCCTTTGGAGGGGAAGCAGTGTTTCACCAACACTGTTTACAGCGAAGGTGGGGAGTTGTTGACCTCAACTGGAAAAGTCGTCGGGTGGTGGAAGGAATACTTCAAGGATCTCCTCAACCCCACCATCACGTCTTCGATTGAGGAAGCAGAGGCTGGGTTCTCAGAGGGGGACTCGTCCATCACCCAAGCTGAAGTCACTGAGGTACAGTAGCTGTGAGGCTCCTCGGTGGCAAGGCACCGGGAGTGGATGAGATTCGCCCCAAGTACGTCTCTTCAACATCGCATGGCAATCGGGGGAAAGGGCCTCTGGACTGGCAGACCCAGGTGGTGGTCCTTCTTTTTAAGAAGGGGGATCAGAGGGTGTGTCCAACTACAGAGGGATCACACTCCTCAGCCTCCCCAAGAAAGTCTATTCCAGGTTACTGGAGAGGAGGGTCCGGCCGTTAGTCGAACCTGATATCCAAGAGTAACAATGCAGTTTTCGTCCTGGTCGTGGAACACTGAACCAGCTCTAGACCCTCCACCAGGTCCTCATGGGTTCATGGGAGTTCACCCAACCAGTGCACATGTTTTTTGTGGATCTGGGGAAGGCATTCGACCGCGTCCCTCAGGACGTTCAGTATAGAGTCCGGGGCCCTTTGTTTAGGGCTGTTCGGTCCTTGTATGCCTGGAGCAGAAGTTTGGTTCACCTTGCCAGCAGTAAGTTGGACCTGTTTCCAGTGCACGTTGGCCTCCGGCAGGGCTGTCATTTGTCACTGGTTCTGCTCATAACTTTTATGGACAGAATTTCTAGGCACTACCAGGGACCGGAGGGGGACCGGGTTGGAGATCACAGGATCTCGTCTCTGCTTTTTGCAGACGATGTAGTTTTGCTGGCTTCATCAAACCTGGACCTTCAGCGTGCACTGGTGCGGTTCACAGCCAAGTGTGAAGCAAATGGAATGAGGATCAGCACCTCTAAATCCGAGGCCATGGTTCTCGACCAGAAAAAGGTGGCTTGCCCCTTTCGGATCATTGGAGAGCCTTTGTCCTAAGTGGAGGAGTTCAAGTATCTCAGGCCTTGTTCACGAGTGGGGGAAAGATGGAGCGTGAGATCGAAAGGCAGATCGGTGCAGCGTCTGCAGTTATGCAGACGTTGTATCGGTCCGTCGTGGTGAAGAAGGAGCTGAGCCAAAAAGCGAAGCTCTCGATTTACCGGTCGATCTTCGTTCCTACCCTCACCTATGGTCATGAACTATGGGTCATGACCAAAAGAACGAGATCCCGGATACAAGCGGCTGAAATGAGCTTCCTCCGTAGGGTGGCTGGGTGTACCCTTAGAGATAGGGTGAGGAGCTCAGTCACCCTTAGAGATAGGGGGAGGAGCTCAGTCACCCTTAGAGATAGGGGGAGGAGCTCAGTCACCCTTAGAGATAGGGTGAGGAGCTCAGCCACCAGGGAGGAGCTCGGAGTAGAGCCGCTGCTCCTCCACAACGAGAGGAGGCAGCTGAGGTGGCTCGGGCATCTGTTTCGGATGCCCCCTGGTGGACATTGGATGGATGGATGAATGGAGGGATGGATTTATTTTTAATTGATAGAATAAATCATACATTTTAATATGGCATTGGAATTTTGTAGTTTTGTGATATAAATAAGGGAACTCAGGACATGAAAAATGCATTGGTCAAAACCAAACAGGTGTCAGATTCTTGGTTCGACTTTGCTTTTCTACAATCAGATAACTTTATGTCTAGATCAATCGAGTTTCCTTGAAATTCTCTTGACAAACCCGACTGAATTAAATATCTAACACACAGGTGAATTCCTGGTCAGTGGAGATCATTACGAGCTTTATGAGGTGTAACGGCTGTAAAAGCTACGACCCATTATGTCAGGGAAGCAGTTTTTCTCTCCATTACATCAAACATCCAGTAGTTTGGCCTTGTTGTTTTTTCACCTCAGTGTGCAGCAGCTCATTCTGAAGGCTGATCTAACCTGAGCTCACCTGCCTGGGAATATGAAGGAGCATCACTATCGAACAAGATGTGGCTTGTGTGAGGATTTCCATTTTATCACTCAAAACCCAGATGGTCTAATATTGAATCCTCACGTGGGATTTGTTGTTTGCACCTAGTTTAGAGGATGTTCTGTGACATTGCAGCTGCATTTAGGCAGGATTATTCTCACTGTGTCACGTGGAATAATATGATTAATCAGTCTGTTTCTATTGTAGCTTCTGTCACAATCTGTGCCGGTGATCACTTTGATCCAACACACCCAGCTACAACAGTGAAAGACAACTCCTGTTCTGCAATGTTCTGTATCGGTTAACATGGTCAGCTTGACTTTACCTCAGATGCAGAAACTGACAGAGATTTTGCTCTCCATGTTGGAGGTTATTGTTTGAGAAGAGGAAGCATGTTCCTGCAAACCGGCATTATTGCAAATGCTGGCCTCCTCCTGTCATTAGAAGAAAACATGTTGTCAGAGTCGATCCAGTACAAGTTTACCCGAGGCAACGTTTGTGGTTCGGTCTCATTGGCTGCTCTCACTAAATTCTTGCTGCTCTCTAAAATACTGTATATGCAAGTGTTGGGAGGCAAATCTGAAGCAATCAACTTTATTTAGGTGTCAGGTATCTGGTTCAACACTGTGCAAAGTATTTTTGAATAATCTCTGATATTCGAGTACTGAATGACAGCACCATCACCTGTGGGTAAAGTATATAAATTACATGTTATAAAATAAATTATAATGAGCAGCAAACTGAGTGGATTCTTTAGGACTGGACAGGACAAAAAAAATCTTGGTTGTCCTGCATCTCCGCAGATCCAGGACCAGAATCACAGAGAACTTGTGCAGATTTTTTTTCAGCGGGTATTGATCACTATTTGTATAGGTACTCAGTATTGGTAAGTAACAAAAGGTTATACCTTTGCTTGTACTCATCTTTTGAAAGAGTGGCATCGGTGCACCAATAGTTTGCTTGGTCTGAGGATGCAGTGCAATTACAAGGAGCAAAAACGACATTCATTTCCAGATGAAAGTACAAAAGTCGTTGTAGATATTTGTCAGTCATCACTCATCCCCCCCCAAAAAAAGTGGCTTGAGTTGCTTGGTTCCTGTCGGAAATAGATTTCCATAATGTTAGCATTTATTTTAGTGATGAACTCTGTAATAAACCAACCCAATGACAGTCAAACATTACAATCTGCAGATGCAACAAAAATAGCATAATCTCCACATGTGTCAAAGTGAATTTATTGATCATTATGCAAATCAAAATGTTTGCGTGTTAATTGTCAGCTAGGTTTTTGGCTGCTGATTCATTGGCCGTTCGTCATCATCATGCGAACATGTCTAACTTGAATGCTAGAGCTTAACTTTCGACCCTATTGAAAATGCAAACGCATGAGTGACAGCAACGCCTACTCTGAGTCTAATTATCTAGTACATACTGTCTTTTTTACATCGCTCAACAAATGTGTCACAAAAACCAGTTGCACTGGTGCATAACACATAATTTTTCTATATGCAAATATAAACATAAGAGCTGCAGTTTCAGAGAACAGACACATTCACATATGTGTCGTCCCCTTGATATCTGGTTTGAAGACTATATATCGCGGTTTTGTGTGATGACTTATTAGCCATGAGCTAACTAGCCTAGCCACCATGGGCTTAAAGGGGCGGGACTTCCTCTTTCAGTCCATACCAATCAATGAGCTGTGTTTCTTTATTACTTCCTCTCTGGTCAGTGTGCATTTCAGACAACAGCACCCCCCAAATGAGCAGCTGTTGTAATTGCATAACAGGCAGTTTGAGCCGGTCTCAAAATGCAACGTGAACGTGTTGTTTATTTTTTATAATAAACCCACTAACACATGTGTCCAGAGAACAATATGCTATAAACATAATAAAGGCAAGTACACAGTAGCAGCGTTTCAGAAAAGTTGCATTTTCAAGCATTTGCATCAAATAGACAAAAAATAAGTTTTTTCATGGAAGCCTTATAAAGCCAATTAAAACACTGCCTGGAGTTCATTCTGCATATTAATCTTCACTTGTGCTCCTTCTGTATTTAGGCCTGAAGCCACACTCCCAGTATTTGTCAAGGCTGTATATGTTTCACGGCTCTAAGTGGTTCTTTTCAATAGGGCGCAGTGTTGATTCAGAGTGGCGCATCACGTAGAACCGCTGACCGACAGCCACCCAAGTGCTGGGTGCCCCATGGTGGCCGTCTTACTCTTATTTATGCAGCTGCACACTGAGGAAGACTCATACACAGGAGCTTTTATGGACTAAATATCATGAAAACCACATGTAAAGAATTTAGAATATGGTGAGAAATACCTGAAGAAATTAAATGTACGTCAACATGAGTCAGTTTTAACATAAGTCTGTGTAAATCTGTATATTTCATAGATAAAAATTAGGATAGCATAAAGGTCATTTCACTAGTTGGCAAACACAGAGCCTTTAAATACAAATAGTATCATCATAGTTTTTACACTTTAGTTTCAGCAAACTTTCACATTTACTACGTGTATTATGTTTATGCTTTGAAAACAATGTGCTGTAGTTTGCATGCCTGGCCATGGGTGGATGGGAGCTGTTGTTTGTTTTTGTAATGAAAGCACACACACATTCATGCAGTGAACAATATGTTTAAAACATGAGCCATGGGAGTCAAATCCATGCAAGGAAATGCACTCACTGTTTTCATGCTTTCTTTCCTGCTGCCATCATAAAAACCAGGAAGACAGGAGTTCACCAGAGATTCTACATTCTGAATTCAAAGTGTAAGATGATGAGATCTTACCCATTTTAATAAGGACCTTGGGTTAAAGTATTTGAATACTAAAATTAGACTTCAATCACAGGAATGTCCAATCTCAGGTTTCCATTGTCTCACTATTCTTCGATCAAACAGGGGATGTGAATCTTTCGACCCGGCTGTGCTTCGTTTCTTTGTTCTTGGTAAAACCCACGGGGTTGACCCACTGACCCTGATCTTGTAGCGCGCCGCACTGCGAGTTGTGAACAGGTCAAGGTCACCATGTAAATGCAAAAGCATGTCGCACTTAGTTTGAGGCCCCAGCTGCGCACCTTCGTTTTTATCTGTGGGAGATTCCCAACCTTTCGGTCGGAGCCAAGCTTGATGATCTGGCCACATGGCTTTAAAGAGTCGCTGGTGGGGGCTCAATTCTCCACACCCCTAGCCCACTCACGTTTTGCATCAGATGTAAGGCTCATACACAGGCTTACCTGAGCTGGAGCCCCCCTACCTGGCTCCTGTTCCCCTCTGGGAGAGAACAAAGGCCCCATGATGCTCATTACACGCCATAGTGAAGATTGAGCACAGATGTCAGGCCATTTACGCTCAAACCAAAAACCCCTTTTTACAGCCACATAAATTCATCGGCACTCGCTTGTTTGATGTTAGTGAAGAGCGATTCACGTCACAGGATTGACACACTAAAGGTCTTTGAAGTCCTGCACCGCTAATCCAGGTATTTCGAAAGCCTCTTGGATGATATCATTGCTGCAAAACTTAATTCACTTCTTCCTCAACTTGTTGGGAAACCTTCACACTCTCGCCGCATTGGCCACGTGTGCTGGATTCAGTAGATACGAAGTTACCGTAAAGGAGACTAGTGTGCTTAATGAAAGAATCTGAGAGTTGTGCTAGTTGTTCCCTTGTGTAACGCTACAACAATACACCTTTGTGCAGTGAGCTAATGTAACTTAATGGCATCGCAGCGTCTTTCAGGGGTGGTCTTCTCTCATTAGAGGGGCTGTGGCACCACACTGGGTTCACAGTAGCGTGGAGAGAGCATGGGGAAGAAAAACAAAAACGTTCAAATAAAGTGGAATAAAGACCTCCCAAAATGGCAGAAGCTTGTGGTCCTTTGTCAACTTTGCTTTAACTTCTGTAACCTCGGCACAACGGACGGGTTTGAACACAGAATGCAGCCACAAGCTGCGAGCTGTCCCCAAACGGACTCTCTTTAAGATGAACGACACAACCTTTCCTTGTTTATATCAATATTTACTCTGAAATGATGCAAGGCAACTCAAGGTTGTGCCTAATGAGCACGAAATGTAAGTACACATAACAGCATCTTAAGTTGTCTATTTTGATTGCAATCCAAAGCTCAGACAAGTAAACAAAACCTGGTTAAGGGTTTGGTTAAAAGTTGGGCAACTGTCACTCTCATGTCCATAATGTATATACAAGAATAGACTACTTTCTGGTTGACGGTGAACTACTAGCATGCGCAGGCAACGTGAAATACCATAACATTATTATTTCGGACCACTGCTCAGACGAGGGGAGGTCGACAGATGGCTTCATCCACAGCTTTTAGCTGACTCAGTTTTCTGTGAATATGTTAAAACACATTTCTCGAAACAAACGACAAACCTGAAATTGCTCCCTCTTTACTGTGGGAGACATTTAAGGCTTATTTAAGGGGCTGTATTATGTCATTCCAAGACTCCAAGAGGAAACTCAATTGAGAGGAACAGGCAAAGCTTGAAAAAGAAATACATAGGCTGGATATGGAAAATGCACAATGTCCCTCCAAAGACAAATTTTACAAAATCCTGACACTCAAATACAAACTTAATAAAATACTTTCAGCCAAAATTAATAAATCCTTTATGTTTACAAAACAGAATTTGGTGATAAATCGCATAGATTATTGGCTCCAGAGAGAGCGAACGTATGATTCATAGAATTAGATCGAGCGCTCCACAGCTCCTGACTTCACACAAAGACATAGAATTAGGGAAGGTTGAGCCGGATACTCGTTTCAGATGAGTATTCGGTACGGATAAAGCATTTTTGATGAGTACGAGCATGATACAAGTAAAACTCGTCAATATCCGTGCTCGTGCTGAAGGAAAATCCTCATTTGGTAAGTGACTGTCTTCACGCTCTGTGATTGGCGCCCGCCCCTCCTGACACACATCTGCAGCCAGAGCTCTGCTCCACTCTTGCACACACACAGACAGTGACTGAGTTCTGTGCTTGGCTTGACTCAAGCTCACGTTGCTCTCTTCAGTACTTTTTATTTTTCTTCAGCTCGCCTCTATTTCAGTTTGTATGACATTTAAAGTCACTTGGTGAACTTGTTTCGTAACCTACGCAGTGCATTTGACCAGACAGAGCTGAAAACGGCTCGTGTTGCGTCGGTCACTGCCTCCACTCCGGTGCGGTTTTTTTTTTTTACCGTCTGCTTGCTCTTAGTTTGGCTGGTGGTGTAAAGGCAGTTGGAAAACTTTGCTCGTACTGAACGTGGTGCTTTTGAGAAGAATACAGTGAACAAGGCTGACATATTATTTCCCTGTTTGCCGTCACTGGATGTTTACATGAATCACCAGGTTCACACACATCATTAAAAATAAACAGTCTTACAGACCACTTACACACATATAGCTGAACACACAAATAATATTTGTGAAGCAATAATATGTTTATTGTTTTGTATTGTTCATAAAAATAAATATAATATTATTAATATTACAAATTAAGCTTTATACACTGTATATAGTATATAGTTTTTTACATATAAAACATTGAATCTCAATTCTGAGACTGTTCTGTAAATAGTTTTCAAATAAACAATAAATAAAGCAACTTCTGTTCCGATTTAAGCCCCTCCCAGTTTCACTTGAACCACACCCACTTCCAGTTTAGGCCCCCACCCACTCTGAGCACAGACACAGATACAGATCATTTAGATGGTTTTACAGATACAGATAGTGGTGTACTCGCTCATCCTGAGTAAGAGGTTTAAGCAATTTCATGAGTCTTTATACAGGTCTCAAATGAACGCAACTCCAGGAGATATGCAAACATTTTTGGACACGTGTAAACTACCAACACTGGACCAGGCCGACCATGATTTCCTGGGAGCTAAGATTACAAGTGGGGACATTTCAGAAACAATAAAATCTAAAAAACTGTAAAAACTGTTGATTTGTGCTTGTGTTGTGTTTTTGTTCCTCGGTTCAGATAGTTCATTATTTCGTCTCGTTTGTTTTGGTTTGTTACATATTGATGTGCAACCATGAGTGAGAAATGTGTTGTGTGGAGTGTCATCCTGTTATGAAGTTCCAGTTGTGTGTTTTCATGTCAAAAGGAAAGCCTCTGTTGTTCAGCTGGCAGAATAGAATATTTACTCAGAACAGTTCTTTTGCTGATTACTCTGTACACTGCTCTCACAGCTGACAACGGTTGAGAGTAAATGTTTGCAGCATAATGGATGAGAAACGCTTTAATGTATTTCATTCACTGTGGTTGGTGTCACCAAATGTCACGTGATGAATGGAGGTCGCTGGATTTTTTTAAAATGTGAATTTGACAGGGGAGAAAATACATTTTGTAAATGCCGGAAAGATGGTTAATAGAAATGTCTGAGATGTGAAAACTTGACTGAGTTGAGTGGTTGAGGAATGAGATCTCCTGTGTTGGGACATAGAATTGTTTGGTGTCATCAATATGGAAAATTAATTTACAGAAGGTTGCGTTGTATCACGGTAACCTTTATCTCGTCTTTATCTAGTTTTGGTAAAGTTTAAAGAAGGCAGTGCTTTTTAGCTGCAGGTATCGCTTAACTCATGTTTATTGAAGCTGCTGACTCAGTTTAACTACAGAGTTACGAAACATTCAGAGCCACGTGAGAGAATCAAACAGACGTGCTGTGTTGTGCTAGCAATGGAAGGTTTCATCACAAACCTGACTTCTTCTCGACCAGTTTGAGTAAAAATTGGGTTTTACACCTTCGTCATTACGCAAGAACGTGGTACGAAAGCAGGTTATAGCGTTAAAAAAAGAAGTGAATTTCTCTATTGGGGGCAAAAAACTGTGTGCCTGTACAGGGATTGAACCCACAACCTCTGGTTTATTAGCACCACTTTCTAACCAACTGAGCTAACCAGCAGGTGTTTCAGGTTCCGTCGAGATATGTAAAATAAGGGATTTTTCAGTGTGGCTTGATGATTCTTTAATCATTAAACTGGTGATCAGCTGGCATAATTGAATCTCCACTCAGAGCAATTCTTCTGCGGCGCTCGCCACAGTATTTACACACGATTACTCTGCACACTGTTCTGACAGCGGCTGAGAGTAAAATTTCTTTTAGAAAAAATGTGAAATTGGATAATTTCCCACAGCACACCTTACTCGGCACAGTACTTGACAAACACTGATCAAATTAATATATTGTGTTGAGCGCCAGGGGAGAATTGCTTAATTAAAATTCTATTCTGTCAGCTGAGCAGCAGAGGTTTTTATTATGACATCATCATATGTAGCTGGAACTTCATAACAGGATGAGACTCCACACAACACATTTCTCACTCATGGTTGCACACCAACATCCAACAAACCAAACTAGATGAAATAATGAACTATCTGAACCGAGGAACAAAAACACAACACAAGCACAAACCAACACACACAACAACCCCAACAACCCCTCATTAACCTCCGGCAACACATAACCTGAACTCCCATCATGCCCTGCAGCGACCAACTCCGTGATGCTACAATACTCTTCACCACTAGATGGCAGCACAGAACTTTGCTGGTGAAATGAAACTTAACAGACGTCAGTGTGGTTAATCTCCACCTCCTGCTACCATCTTGTATGAAAGTACTGTGTCAGTGACAGTGATGGAGAAGTTTTTGAAAAGGAAGAATGTTACCAGGATATCAGTTCTTCATCCATCAGGTCCAGGTTTCACACTGAGGGAGTCAAAATAAAAAAAAAGAAATTGGGAAATAATTTTTTCTGTATTTATTTGATTCCTGTTGATAAAACTTTGACGAGAATGACTTTATATTGTTAATAGAGGCGACAGAGTTCTAATTTTAACATTTTCGGGTGGTGGTGTGCCTCCAGATTTTTCCAAACAAAAAAGTGTGCCTTAGCTCAAAAAGGTTGAAAAACACTGACCTATCTCTCTTATTGGTAAAATGGAAATGAATGCAGTTCTTCAGAATATACCTGTTTTCATCACAAAAACATTCTTTAAAAGATTTCACATTGTTTGTTTGTTTTTTGTTTTTTTGTCTTTTTATTTTTCTTTGTGTTCAGTTAAAAAGAAAGAATATGATGAAGAGATTGTATGTTGAATGTCATGTTTCAAAAATGTAATAAAAATATTGAAATCACAAAGTTGGGCAACTCAAACAACTATATTTATGGGCCGGGGTGAGGCCAGTGTGATAATTTTGAGAACTAAAACAATGTTGGCTGAGGCTGGGGAGAAGCTTTGGTTATGGTGAAACTGCAAAGCCTTCAGCTAGAAATTAAAAGTGACTCACAGTGTGTTCTGGACAAATTAAAGGCCGGTGTATTTGTGTGTTCACCTCCACCACCCCGACGCACTCACCCTGCTTACTTATCTTTCTATTTCAACTGCCACCATGCCACATTTATAAAGGTTTACAGAGAACAATGTCATTAAATAGAGCCTGAATTCAGAGATTGGGTGGTTTCCTTTTAAACTTGTATTTATTATGCCACTTCCCTGCCTTCCCCTGATCTCTTCGCTCTAAGGAAGTCAGCCAACGGTCTTTACAGCAGTGAGAACAGTGTGGGAAACCCAAAGCTTCTCTCGCACATTTACTTTATTTTAGCTTGAATGAAGTCAAATGCTGAAAAAAGGAGAGGCAAAACTCTTTGATGACATTTTCCCACTGAATTATTTTTACTTGCACATCACGGCCCATTGACAGAATTGCAGTGCTTTGCTCTATTTTAGGCCTCTGATTTTCTGGTTGCTGGTTGGACTTGCAGGCTCAGCCAAAGCTTTGCCAGGTCCAATTGCAGCTTCGAGATCCGGCAGCCTCCATAGGCTCTCCTCAAAAAGAAGGTTTAGCGGTGTGGCTTTAAGTCCTTCAAATTGTCCTCTGACATGAACTGATATTAACTTCTATTTAGTGACCAATATGTAAAGGAACAGAAGAAGTTGGCGTTTCATTAAACCTTCTGATGCACAAATCTACCCTCATGCATGTTATTAAACAATTAACTCATAATATATTAGATCACTAACTTGGACATTTGTTCTCAGGATTCAGACTGCTTTGAATGCTTGGTTTTGCACATGAGCTGCCAGTAAAAAACACGAGGCTGGTGTCAAATTACAAAATGCTGCAGATTTGCATTTTGCTTCTTGAAAACCAAAAATCTAGCAAGTCAGATAAAACTTCGGTTTTTGGGGTAACAGTGACTTTGAGGCCCATCAACAGAATCTTCGCTGGGTTCATGTGATTTTTTTTCAGTCAGAAGATTATCGACATGTTGGTTATATCACAGTTCATAACCAGTGATTCACAACCTTTTGTTCCTTTAGGCCCTGCTGCAGATTGCCGATCGGAAATGCTGAAAACCCCCTTTCTAAACTCTGATTTGCTAAAACATTACAGTTACACCAAAAACTGGAGGACAGCTACTCTCTTGAATGTACCAAAGCAGGGATCTTCAGCAGTTGCTAGAGTCTGCTGGAGGTTCTTCAAGGTTTCATTTTAAAATTTGATTTTGACGACCTCAGAGAAGGTGATACACAACGTCTCCCCAAAGAGGTCTGTAGTTCTATGGTGTGAACCATTTCTATAAACATTAACACCAGCCGACCCTCCGAATGCTTATGGGACACTGTCCACTCACTCACTAACTCAGTAGCCACACTGGCTGGTGTTGGTCTGGCTGTAGATATTTACTGTGGCCTGTGTGCTTCACTTTTCTTTATATGAGATTTAAAAAAAAAAAAAAAAAAAAACTCAAATTCAGGCTGGACTTGAGAAACATGGGAGATCTGATGTGACCGACCTGAAGCTTTTTGGTCATCAAACAACAAGCATGGCTCAAGCATGGCAGTGAACGCATCGTGATGTGTGGAAGCGTCTCCGCCAAAGGCGCTGAAAGACTCACTAAACCAGGGGTGTCCAACATGCGGCCCGGGGGCCAGAACCGGCCCGCCACAGGATCTAATCCGGCCCACCATGGGATTTTTTTTTTTTTTTTTTTTTTTAAAGTATAAATATGAAAACTGACAGAGGCTGATCTAAAAACACTAGATTGGCAAAAATGACATTCAAAACCGCCCTTGGTCAGAATTAATTAATGCATCTGTGGAGGTCACATAACACAACGCCTTTCACAATAAAACAACGAGTCCAATTTATGTGAAGTGATACTTTAGACACGTAAACTCAAAAGAATTTCCAGATGATGCCAAATTGTTTTAATCCTGAATAAAAATATGATATCCAGATACAGATATTGTGGGGTTTTTTTTGCAAATATAATAATATCTGGTTAACTTTAATGTGTATATTTCAGAATAGACTGTCAAATTCTTGCAGTTACAAAAGAATCAAAAGAAGGAAAGACTTTGCATTTGTCCATATCTGCAGTTTAATATGTTACGTTTGACTTGTTGGGCCCCCCAGAGGTCAGGTTAGGGTGGATGTGGCCCCTCAACTGAACTGACTTTGACACCCCTGCACTAAACTAAATGCCGCACCGCAAGTCGAAATTCTGGAGGACAACTTGATTTAAGAGCCCTTTACTCGACAATGTTTCAACAAATGTCATCGAAAATGAAAAGACTGTGTTTTGGTTTCTGAAACTTTATTTTTTTGCAATTGGCAGAGAAGCTTTGGGTGCTGATATTGATTTTTGTCATGAAACTACACACACACGTGTGCACAGAGTAAAAGATGCTACAAACATTATCAATAGCAAAAACACAGACATTCATAAAGACTGTAGGGATTTCGTACCTCATAAGGATCACAAGGTATTTCTGTAGGGTTTTGGCATTTTAGCTATCAAAGATTGATTCATTATTAATTACTTATTAATTATGTTATTGAAAATTTGATCTGATTTGTATCAGATACTTCGGAGCTCCACCTATCTGAACAGGAAATGATAGCCAATTCAGTTATATCAGTCTCATAAGATATACTAAACAGTTAATTAGGAATTTGAATTAATAGTTAAATTAATTACAATTACCAGAATTAACAGTAAAGATTGAAGGATTTTGGAGTTCTTGACACAGAAGAGTCGACATTTCATTCACCTTTGTGCTCATTAATAACACAGCAAGTATGATTCCAAAAATTATATTTATTTACAATGAAAACAAGTAAAACACAGATTCAGTGTGTGTGTGTGTGTGTGTGTGTGTGTGTGTGTGTGTGTGTGTGTGTGTGTGTGTGTGTGTGTGTGCGCGCGTGTGTGTGTGACTCACACGTTGGACTCCATGGCTGAGAAATCTTCCTTCTCAGAATCACAATCAGCAAATAAAATACTTTATCAACAGAGATAAAATGCTTGCAGATTATGTATCTGTCTCTCTGTGTCTCTCTATGTGTCTCTATGTCTCTGTCTGTCTGTCACCATGAATGTTGTGTTCAGGTGTATCGTAAAGCCGACGTGTTTCATCCTTGGCTGAGGAATCTTCCTCCTCAGAATCACAACCAGCAAATAACCCGATAAAATACTTTATCAACAGAGATAAAATGCTTGGTGGTTATGTATCTGTCTCTCTGTGTCTCTCTCTGTCTGTCTGCGGGTTTCGCAGCAGGCACAGGAGGCACAACACAGACTGTGTGAAGGAATTTCCAGCTCTATGAAAGACAGATTTTCAAGAATTTATGAAAATATGAGCAATCCCCGTGTTCCTGCAGTGAAATTCTAGCCCTGTTACAACGTGGACTCCTGTGGCTTATCGTCAAGTGCGGCTTATATTTATTTATTTATTTATTTATTTATTTATTTATTTATTTATTTATTTATTTATTTATTTATTTATTTATTTATTTATTTATTTATTTATTTATTTATTTATTTATTTTATTTATTTATTTACTTTTTTTAATTTTATTGGTGCAGCTTAAATTCAGGAGCGCTCTATAGTGTGGAAAATATGGGAGTATATGGCCATATATATTTAGTATAGTATCATATGGCTTTGTTTCTCACGAAGAATGGTCTTCCTTGCCCATACCCCCCCCCACCCACCCCCACCCACCCAAAACTTCCGCATTGCCGTGTGCTGTGCTGCACGTTGCAGCTCACTAATGACTGTATCAGTCATATTTTAATCATGTTTATCAAGCAACGTCGCTACTGTATGAGCCCCGCAGCTCCTGAACATGTCAGAGGGCGGAGTTACATGATGCACCTGAACGCATCACTCAACGATGTCAGTTACGAAAGTGAGTCCGTTGTCCGTATTCTGCAGGTGTGTTAACAGTTGAATAACTCTCCGTGCACAGTGACTCTACTTTGAAATCCTTCAAATCAACAATGCTGATAAAAGCATGTTACGTTGCAACTGTAGGAGCCCCGCAGCTCGTTAATATGTCAGAAGGCAGACTTCCAAACGTTAGAGCACTTGAACGCATCACTCATCCATGAAGCAGCGTTTTAACGTTACGGCTCAATATTTTCAGAAATACATTTCTGAAAACCGTATTTCTAAAGACTGTTGAGTTTGTGCTCTGGGCAGCTGCCAATGTTTATGTTTTTGTGTCAAATATATTTAATAATGCTTCCAAATGTGTCAAATTAACTTTGAAATTCACTAATGCTGAAAAAAATGTAAGTTGAAGTTGTCCGGAATTGCATGGACGAGTTGTCCAGGGTTGAAGTTTTGTGGTCGAGTTGTCCGTGGACGAGTCGTCCATTCATCTTGGTCACTCAGGTCTGTCATGGTTTTTCCGCCTGTTCAGGAAAAGCACAAAGACATTCTGTGAGGTGTTGTTTCCCCGGCCTCGTCCTGGAGAGACAGGTTGGTGTTCCCTGGTTGATGGGAGATCCGGCACTGGGGGCTGGTCTCTGGGTCCGGGGGAAGCTCTGACCCTTGTGGTCGGTCAGAAGAGGAGCTGAGGACTTCGTTGCAGGCCTCTGGTGTTAGCACGATGCTAACACTGGGTGAGCTGCTTCCAGCAAATCACCTCCTCTGTCAAAGAGCAGAAGCTGAAGCTTGAAGACAGAATCTTTCCAAAAGCTTTTGATGAGGTGGGGGCATTCGAAGGTGTCAAATCCTGGGGGCCCGACCGATCTGTGACTGGTTGAGCGTGGGGGAAGTCGGTGTCACTGAGGGGGAAAGGGGCGGGGGATTTGCATGGGACTGCAGTGTCTGCAGGACCCCCTGCTGGGTGTGAAGCTCAGGCAGATCCTGAATCGGACTTCACATATCTTGACTGTATATCATGACGTGAAGATTGTCTTTCGTCAGAAATTAACCAACTTTTCAGTGGCTCTGAGCAGAGCTGTCAAGTAAACTGAAACCAAATGCAATTCAACTTTTCAGAACCTTAGTCTGCACCAACGGGGATGGATTTTATTCTATAATATATATACAATTCCAAATCCATAGAAACTGTTACCAAACAATTTTGTGAAATCAAAGCAGTGAATCAACGCCCTAAACATTATTCCCAATAATGCATGTTTCATGTGACAACACCTAATCCGTTAACAAAAAAGTAGTGTGTTTACACTGCAGCAGCGGACACAGGGACAATGATGTAGTTAGTATGCTGGGCCATGGGAGGGCGCTGTTGCTTGATTTTGTACTGAAACCACACAGACACGTGTGCAGAGAACAATACGATATAAATGTGGCGAAAATGGAGAAAACCAATGGACTGATGAGGAAACAGATGCTATTATGGGAGAGTCTCAACTATTAAACTACTGATATGGATGATAAAACCAGAACACGGACCGCGAGTCATACCATTACAGGTCTGCCATGTTTGTTTACAAATGGAAAAATGTATTGTTGTGTAAATGGGACATAAATGAGCCCTATCCACACACTGTGCTATGATTGCAGCCAGTTTAAACAGTTGGAAAGGATCAGCTATTGGGGCGGTTGATCTCAGCTGCAGCGCAGGCTGGGGCGAGGGAGCTGGGTGAGGGAGCTGGGTGAGGGAGCTGGGGCGAGGGAGCTGGGTGAGGGAGCTGGGTGAGGGAGCTGGGGTGAGGGAGCTGGGTGAGGGAGCTGGGCGAGGGAGCTGGGTGAGGGAGCTGGGTGAGGGAGCTGGGCGAGGGAGCTGGGGTGAGGGAGCTGGGGTGGGGGAGCTGGGGCTGGGGAGCTGGGGCGAGGGAGCTGGGTGAGGGAGCTGGGTGAGGGAGCTGGGTGAGGGAGCTGGGGCGAGGGAGCTGGGTGAGGGAGCTGGGTGAGGGAGCTGGGCGAGGGAGCTGGGTGAGGGAGCTGGGGCGAGGGAGCTGGGCGAGGGAGCTGGGTGAGGGAGCTGGGCGAGGGAGCTGGGTGAGGGAGCTGGGCGAGGGAGCTGGGGCGAGGGAGCTGGGTGAGGGAGCTGGGTGAGGGAGCTGGGCGAGGGAGCTGGGGCGAGGGAGCTGGGTGAGGGAGCTGGGTGAGGGAGCTGGGGCGAGGGAGCTGGGTGAGGGAGCTGGGTGAGGGAGCTGGGGCGAGGGAACACTGATTATGCTCTCCTGCTGATTATGCTCTCCTGCTGATAATTATCTGATTACCAAAACTTTGATGCTTTGATACCAAAATTGTGAATCAAAGCACGATGCTGCGTTGTGAGATTCTCCCTGACCCATATTGATTTCCAGTAGAACAAAATCTAGCAATGTGATTTTGAAAGGGTGACATTTTAATGTTTCACGGAAAATATGAGCTCATTTTGCAATTGATGGCCACAATATCTCAAAGTCTTTTTTTTTGTTGTTGTTTTATTTACATTGGCACATGTTTATCATGGTGCCGCGTCCCCTCATTTTTAACAACTGTCTGTAAACATCCAAGAACCGGGGGAACTCGTTGCTGAAGTTTAGGAAAATGAGTGTTGACCCATTCTTGCAGGATTCAAGCTGCTTAATGCTCCTTGGTATTCCTTGCCAGATCCGCTGTTTCATGATGGGCCAAATGTTTTCTGTTGGTGATGGGAGCAGATGTTGCTCCATTGTACTTTTCAGCTCTGACGGTGAATCTCCAGATGTGTAAATGCCCCATACCATAGGCAATAATACAACCTTATATAATCAGAGTTGCAGGCTCTCCGCTCCTTAATAAGCCAGATCTTTCCTCTCCTCTTTAGTCTGCAGGACAAAACATCCGTGGTCTCCAAATCTAACTTCTTATTTTGACTAATCTGACCACAGACGTTTTCTGTTTTGCCTCAGTCCATTTTAAATGAGCTTTTTCAGGAGTCAGTTTCTAGTCTTTGTTCACAAATAGCTACTGCTTTGCATGATCCAGTCTGAACTTCAGGTTGAACTGTGTGTAAATATGAATTGTGGGGTTTTCCTGAGCCCAGGCAGTGACCTTGAGCAGAGAATCCTGCTTGCTTGTCACGTCGTTCCATCTCTGTCAACAGAGATTACTCCTGACTTCTGTATTTATTTATTATCACTGATCAGTTAGCTTTTCTTATTTTGCACAGTTCAAAACACAGAAAAGAACAAAACGCAGAGATGTGCAGAGGTAAGATTCTTATAAGTCTCCGCTTTCTGAATATCTTGATTCTGCCTCATATGTAGAGACAAACCCTCTTCTATTGTTTAACACAGGAACACAAGGAACTCCAACAAACAGGATCACAAAACCACGGAGCATGATGCAGTCAGTGTGTCTGTGCTCACCTGACCCGCCCCCTTCTCCACTCTCAGCCAATCACAGGCCAGCTTGCTCTAAATGTTCAGGTGACACAAAAGAATCGGAACCAACACAAATCAACACTAGACCTCAACGTTGAAACAAGAACACAGCTGCAGAGATGTTAGACTGTTTTTCAAATTTTCCTGAGTAAAAAGAAATATTGGCAGGAAGCCCCGCCCCTTTTTTCAATCAACCAATCAATAATATACTTCATTTGTCCATGGGAGGAAAGCAATTAATAGGTTGCACAGAGCAGGTAGTGCAAATAGATAAATAATGCAACAACAGTCTATGAGGACACCTCCAGGTAAATAAATACCAGTAATAGTAAAAATGTGAAAATAAAAGCGTGAGTCAGATATAAATACAGCAAAGAATGAAGGTCAAAGGTTAAATATCTACCAGCCGGAGGCCAGGCAGTGGTCAGTGGAGTGTTGTCGGAAGATGCTGAAAGTAACTTGTAATCTAACTTAGTTACCTTAAAAAAGTCATCAGTAAAGTATTTAAGTTACCTTTTAAAAGAGTAACTAGTAATCACTAATTGGATTACTTTTCAAGGTAACTGACAACACTGCTGACAACTCAGCGAACTGTCGTCTTGGTCTGAATATGAGTATTTGATCAAATCAAATAAAAACTCAATCTTGGGTTTTGTTTTTACAACATGGATTAAATGACTTAATCACACTTAATAAAAAGTCCTGAGATGAAACAGGGCAGCGCCACACTTGTTTTTTTGGTTCCATCCAGTCCATTCCTGGCTCAGATCTGCTGCTGGCTTCACTCCAGGAACGTTCCTCTCACGCTCCAGTTCCAGTTTTCTTGCAGCAACACGAACCTTTAAGATGCACTATTTTAAAGCGTTTGAACATCTTAGTAACACCAACATTTACCACCTGTGGCTGGTGTGGAATCCTGCCTAGTGATATCAGGAATTCTCCATTCTTTACAAGCGCCTGACTAAAAGTTTGAAGTGGAAACACATTTCTGTTTCAGAAAGGTTTCTCATTTTGAAAAGGATGTTGTCAGCATGTGTGGGTACTGTTGGTTGCAGAGAACAATACATCGCAAACATTACACATACAGACGACCAAGTTGTATTTGTTATTCCTGGTGACTCGACTGTAAAACTACCACGTCCAGGAGGAGATGGAGTCATGACACGACAGAGGAAACACTGTTCTTATTGTCAGTCTGTCTGTGGTGTGCATGCACAGCAGGCGCGTTTCAAAAAGTTGCATTTTCAGTGGCTTCATGCACCGTCGTCGTATGAACGGACTCAACCCCAATGAAAGCTTTGCATTTTTACTTGACATCTTGCAAACGGGGCCTTAGAGGCTTTCGTCCAGCATCCTCCTCTTGTTTCTGGGTTTCTCGTATTCTCATGAAGCATTACTCAGCTGAATATTAGACAATGGATTTAAGACATTTACTTTTACACATATGTCCAATAAAAAAATTTAAATACATTTACATTTACAGTCTAACCCATTTACAGTCTAACCCAGTGGTCTGCAACCTTTTGCTCTTAATCCCCTCAGTAGTCACTCCTGAAGCTTTCACACAATTCTAAAAATGCTTTAATAAAACCAAAAGGGGGGGGGGGGGGGTATAATCATCAGAAAAAATGCAAAAACAGCTTTAAAAAAACATCCAAAAATAAAATAACTACAATATCCAAAAGAAACAAATTGCTGAAACTGCTTTTTTTTCCTTCTTTTTTTTAAAAAGGAGCCCAAAAGGTTAAAACAACTCAAATGTCTAAATTGTTGAACAAAAATGCTGAAAAGGCAGGGTGAAACCGCAAGTACATAAACAGTTGAAAGTATAAGCATATGTTAACAATCCTGAACTATAATGGAAATTTAATAAATGGAATATCAGATATAGTTTTTGCACGTGTGTCAAAACTACATGAAACTTTAGAAGCTGCATCGGCCTCATTTTAAATGTCACACATGTTTTGCAGCTCCAGGTAAATTAAATGTTGGTGGAAAATTACAAAAAGTGGCTCTTTTGCCCATAAGGGCTGCAGAAGCCTGAGTTAAATAATATGATACGTGTCATACGCTCCTCCAGTTGTTTCTGATTTGTGCTTATTACTTTTCCAGCTTCGTTCCAAGTGTTTTTCTTGATGCGTTGCCGTCAACAAATTCAACATGAGATAATACTTTCCAGGAGTATATTGTCCCCATTTCAATACCTGACATGTTGCTTTTGTTCTATTGGGAATTACATATGAGTTCAACACATTTCCATGTCAGTCGTTGCAGTTTGTGCTTTTGGGGAAGTGGGGTTTTAGTTATAGCTTTCAAAAAGTGCTTCCAGCATTAAAAGGTGTGTGTTTTTGCCAGTTAAACAACAATCAGTCAAGCATCTGCAATTGATTTGTCGCTGCAGGAAAGACGAGTTCTCCAGCCTCTCTTCTCCATCCATCCATCCATCCATCCATCCATCCAGCCGGGTGTCATGCTGCTGGACCCCACACAGTGTTAGAGGCAGAACTGTCGGTGGTGAGACGACGCCAAACCACCCCGTAAATTAAACACAAAAAAAAAGAAATAAAACTGCCCACATTTACTACTAATTTTACCACCAAACTGTGGATGTGTGTCAGCACATAAGCTAATGACTGGGAAGGGAAATATTGTCCAGCAGCACACTGAGGAATGAAGCCACTCATCTGGTCTCTCTTACAGTCTCTCGGAATTCTGTGACTTTCCAGCTGCTCTCCAGCTGCTCCGCCAGTTTCCATTTGCCCCGCCGTCAGGCAGCACGCCTTTGAATATCAATCAAACCAGGAGAAATGACTGCGAGGCCGACCACTTATCCGTTATGGTGTTCAAAGATTGAAGTGACGACGGGGAGACGGACTCAGCTGTGGGGTTGTGAACCCGAGTCGCAATCGATGCATAAAAATGAGAAGGCAGTGAAACTGGAGACATTCTGAATGTGAGAAATATACTATTTCCCTGGAAGGAAGACTGACTGACTGACTGATGGAACTAAAACTGTTTGGAACTGGTCAAATATACAGAAGCTTTTAAAACTAGAAAAAATATATGCATAAAATTACCATTTTGAGTTTAATTTAGATTTTAAAATATATGTATATTTAAAATCTGCTATCTGTGAGTTTTGGTTTTATATATGGGTCTTTGTTACTTTTGTTGAAGAAAAAAAAATTGTCTGCAGATGAAAATCTGAGGAAACTTTTAAGATGAAACTATCCTATAATGATCTGCTGTTGCTATGGTTACAGAAATTTTTTTATTAGGTACTTGCAATAGTAAGTTATGCTTTCTTTTGTTTGTCAAAGCCCTGCTGTTTGCTTTAATAGTTTCCTTTGTGTGTGTTTTCCTGTCGCCTTGTGTTTTTCCTGTTTCTAGTTTTTCTGGTCTTTTCCTCTACATGATTAAAGTCTTTAGTTTCATTTGATGTTTGATCTTTCAGGCGTCTGTTCTCCCGCCTGTCCCTCTCTCTCCTCCCATTCGTCAAATGATTCCAACAGAAATGTTTACTGTATTTGCAGGTAAGCCTCGTTCTCGAAAGGATTCCTTAAAATATCAAGTAAAAGATGAAAACAAAATAGCGAACAACAACTCAAAATGACTAAAATATGAAAGGTGAAAAGGAAAAAGCAGTCAAAAACCGTCCAACAACTAGCCCCCGTGCTAAAATGGCTAATTGTCAAACACGCATCATATGACCAAAGGGAAAACAATTAAATCAGCTAAGCAGTTCATAAGATTTCTACAGTGCTGTAGAGTGACAAAACTTCATGAATGCAAAACAAGTAAATAAATAATAATAAACAAATAAAACAATTTCCTAGCATGTGTGTCTTGTTTTCCCCATTTACACGAGGTTTTCAAGTGAAAATGGAGAAATTTGGTTTGGTTTTGTTTACCCAACAACAACAGCAATCACTGAAATCCCAACTTTTTGAAAATGACTCCCAAGGTGGAAACATTCTGACTCCATTTCCATAGAATCGAGGGAAATGCACCATCATGTTCTTCATTTCGTTGGTTGCGGAGGCAGCAGTCCAGTCAGAGTTGCCCACACTTCCCTCGCCCTCTTCCTCTAGCTCTTCACAACAAACTCCATGGCAGGATTCAAGATTATATTATTTGCCATTATATTATTTTCCAGGCCAGGAAAAGCTGACATTGGTCTCCCTCCTCGACCCCCAGAAGCTTCGGGAAAAGCAGCAGCTTTTTTAATGCAGCTGCAGCAGGAGAAGAGATGTGAACTTGGATTTTTTTTTCATTCATAAAGGTATTTATTCTGGCTACACGAGTATATCTGTGATGTAAAGGATTTTATACTGCATTTCTACATGGGAACATGGTTTTTGTTGCCATAAAAAAGTTATTGAGGGATGGACTGACTCAGACCAGCAGTGAAGGCCGTGGTCTGAAATTCACGGCCTGCCACTGTAACTGGCAGAACCTGAGACATCAGGCTGGTCACACATGGCCAAGATTAGCCAGCTTAAATAGAAAAAGAAAAAAAAAGGTACAGAAGATCGCAGTCTTTGTCAGAGGTTGAAAAAGTCAACAGAGACCTGAAGCATGAGAGTCTCTGAGTGTCAGTCTGTTGTTCTGGATGCCAAAGAATTCAACCCAGCTTCCTCTGGATGGCCTTTCACCGCCGTGCTCCGAGAATGTCCCAGTAAATGGGAATTAAAAAAAAAAAAAGTTCCACAGTGGACAAAATTTGCACAAGAGTGCAATTAGTGGGAAACGTAGGAAACGATACACAAAAAATATGTCTGTGTTGGTCTGTAATGGTCTATTGGTGGTCGTATCTGGTCTGATACTGGTCTGATACTGGTCTGATACTGGTCTAATGGTGGGTCACTGGTCTAATGGTGGTCTGATACTGGTCTAATGGTGGGTCACTGGTCTAATGGTGGGTCACTGGTCTAATGGTGGTCTAATACTGGTCTAATGGTGGGTCAGTGGTCTAATGGTGGTCTAATACTGGTCTAATGGTGGGTCACTGGTCTAATGGTGGGTCACTGGTCTAATGGTGGTCTAATACTGGTCTAATGGTGGGTCAGTGGTCTAATGGTGGGTCACTGGTCTAATGGTGGGTCACTGGTCTAATGGTGGTCTAATACTGGTCTAATGGTGGGTCAGTGGTCTAATGGTGGTCTAATACTGGTCTAATGGTGGGTCAGTGGTCTAATGGTGGGTCACTGGTCTAATGGTGGGTCACTGGTCTAATGGTGGTCTAATACTGGTCTAATGGTGGGTCAGTGGTCTAATGGTGATCTGATACTGGTCTAATGGTGGGTCACTGGTCTAATGGTGGGTCACTGGTCTAATGGTGGGTCACTGGTCTAATGGTGGTCTGATACTGGTCTAATGGTGGGTCACTGGTCTAATGGTGGGTCACTGGTCTAAAGGTGGTCTGATACTGGTCTAATGGTGGGTCACTGGTCTAATGGTGGGTCACTGGTCTAATGGTGGGTCACTGGTCTGATACTGGTCTAATGGTGGGTCACTGGTCTGATACTGGTCTAATGGTGGGTCAGTGGACTAATGGTGGTCTGATACTGGTCTAATGGTGGGTCACTGGTCTAATGGTGGTCTGATACTGGTCTAATGGTGGGTCACTGGTCTAATGGTGGTCTGATACTGGTCTAATGGTGGGTCACTGGTCTATTGGTGGGTCAGTGGTCTAGTGGTGGTCTGACACTGGTCCAATGGTGGGTCAGTGGTCTAATGGTGGTCTGACACTGGTCTAATGGTGGGTCACTGGTCTAATGGTGGGTCACTGGTCTAATGGTGGGTCAGTGGTCTAATGGTGGGTCACTGGTCTAATGGTGGGTCAGTGGTCTAATGGTGGTCTGACACTGGTCTAATGGTGGGTCACTGGTCTAATGGTGGGTCACTGGTCTAATGGTGGGTCACTGGTCTAATGGTGGGTCACTGGTCTGATACTGGTCTAATGGTGGGTCAGTGGACTAATGGTGGTCTGATACTGGTCTAATGGTGGGTCACTGGTCTAATGGTGGTCTGATACTGGTCTAATGGTGGGTCAGTGGACTAATGGTGGTCTGATACTGGTCTAATGGTGGGTCAGTGGACTAATGGTGGTCTGATACTGGTCTAATGGTGGGTCACTGGTCTAATGGTGGTCTGATACTGGTCTAATGGTGGGTCACTGGTCTAATGGTGGGTCAGTGGTCTAATGGTGGTCTGACACTGGTCTAATGGTGGGTCACTGGTCTAATGGTGGGTCAGTGGTCTAATGGTGGTCTGACACTGGTCTAATGGTGGGTCACTGGTCTAATGGTGGGTCACTGGTCTAATGGTGGTCTGATACTGGTCTAATGGTGGGTCACTGGTCTAATGGTGGGTCACTGGTCTAAAGGTGGTCTGATACTGGTCTAATGGTGGGTCACTGGTCTAATGGTGGGTCACTGGTCTAATGGTGGGTCACTGGTCTAATGGTGGGTCACTGGTCTGATACTGGTCTAATGGTGGGTCACTGGTCTGATACTGGTCTAATGGTGGGTCAGTGGACTAATGGTGGTCTGATACTGGTCTAATGGTGGGTCACTGGTCTAATGGTGGTCTGATACTGGTCTAATGGTGGGTCACTGGTCTAATGGTGGTCTGATACTGGTCTAATGGTGGGTCACTGGTCTATTGGTGGGTCAGTGGTCTAGTGGTGGTCTGACACTGGTCCAATGGTGGGTCAGTGGTCTAATGGTGGTCTGACACTGGTCTAATGGTGGGTCACTGGTCTAATGGTGGGTCACTGGTCTAATGGTGGGTCAGTGGTCTAATGGTGGTCTGACACTGGTCTAATGGTGGGTCACTGGTCTAATGGTGGGTCAGTGGTCTAATGGTGGTCTGACACTGGTCCAATGGTGGGTCAGTGGTCTAATGGTGGGTCACTGGTCTAATGGTGGGTCAGTGGTCTAATGGTGGGTCACTGGTCTAATGGTGGGTCACTGGTCTAATGGTGGTCTGATACTGGTCTAATGGTGGGTCAGTGGTCTAATGGTGGGTCAGTGGTCTAATGGTGGTCTGACACTGGTCCAATGGTGGGTCAGTGGTCTAATGGTGGGTCAGTGGTCTAATGGTGGGTCAGTGGTCTAATGGTGGTCTGACACTGGTCCAATGGTGGGTCACTGGTCTAATGGTGGGTCACTGGTCTAATGATGGGTCAGTGGTCCAATGGTGGGTCAGTGGTCTAATGGTGGTCTGACACTGGTCCAATGGTGGGTCAATGGTCTAATGGTGGTCTAATACTGGTGTAATGGTGGGTCACTGGTCTAATACTGGTGTAATATTGGTATAATAGCGGTGTACTAATGGTCTAATACTGGTGTTCTAATGGTCTAATACTGGTGTAATAATGGCCAAATGGTGGGCTAACGTCAAAGACCAGTCTGAGGGACTTTACTTTGGAATTAAAGTAAAAGTAACTGGACGCTAAGTTCAACTCATTTAATGAAGGCCCTGAAGAATGTAATCGTTATATATTTGTGTGATGTGTCTGTGAGGGCCAGTTTTCATTCCTTTGGTGTTTTTCATCTGGCCTGCCAGTCACATTGTTGTAATCAAGATATTGGAAGACAGAAAACCAGTAATCAGGCTGATGTGGACACATGTAGACCAGAGATGTTGATATTTGAGAAATCCCAGATGACTAAACTGTGAGTGAAAACATCTACTCCATGGAAGAATCAGCATATGGCTGCAAATTTGAAGAACATATCATTCATATATGTGTCCGTGGTTGATATTTGAACATGGTCCAAATTAGGTGTTTTTCTTTTTACAACTTAGCTTAAAGAGGAGCTTAAAAATGTTGAAAAATATCACTATTGCAACAAAGAGTTCAGTAAAATATACTGTGAGAGCCGTCTGTTTTATATTTAGGTTTGACATATGTAGAATGGAGCCATTTTTGTCTTTATAGCCTGAAACAGTCAGTAAAATCATGTAAACGAGTGCTGATGACTTGAAGTTCTGGAAATGCTCACGGCGTTACTGTTCATCTTGACTTTGGCTGTATAACTTGTCCCTGTGCTGCACGAGGCCGGTGCCTCTGAAGGAGAGTCCGTCACGGTGTCTGATGAGATACTATCAGTGCCAAGAAGTGAACGAATAGTAAAGGGCGATGAAAGGTTTCAACAAAGACTCCACTCATTAAATGCAGAGGGGGGGGGGGGATCTCCCTGGCAACAGCTCCGTGTTTTCGTGACATAGGAGACAAGAGAAAAAAAAAAGAGATCAGCCATGTTGAGCGGCAGTTCTCCATAAACATTTATTTGTTCTTCCGAGGAACTCATTAAACACGGCAGACTCTTTTGGCCTGGAGCAATCTAGTCTATCTTGACATTCCTCAGAGGGCAGACTTATGAGGGAAGTGGGGCTTCCCTCATAAGACCCACACATGTCAGACAGAAACTACCAGTAAACTACCAGATATACAGGAGGAAAATACTTATAAAGTCATTTTACGGTAGATGTTTCCAGAAGCTGATGCGCTACAGTCCAGAGGTCTGGCGTCTTTTCAGCACTGCTCTCACAAGTCATGCGGGGCTGCTTGGACCAAAGCTGTTTTCCTGTTTTCAGACTTTAACAATGAAGTACAACACTGGAATAGCCCTCCTGACTTCATGGCTTTAAAAATGATTAAAAATAAATAAATAAATAGTGTTTACATCTGAAAAAAATAATCTTGATGAACAAAATATGAAAGTACAAGCACCTGTGTGGTCACAGAGTTTATTTTCTGTGGCTAAAACTTTTTTGTTAACGGATCCAAGAATCAGCCTCTAAAATGAGCAGCAGCTTTTATCTGTCGGCCGAAAGTCGGCACATCATTTATTCAATACCTGAGTTGGCCAGATGATACACTATAAATATATTTTATTCAACGTCGACTGGATGTACCTGCACCTCACCGAGGAAAAATGTTGATAAATTCAATCATATATGAGAGCATGTTGTACTTTCCACGTGGACGGAGAAGAACAGCTGTCAGTGGTTTCTACATAAAACTTTCAACGGGAGTGAAAACGCAGATAACAAAGACTTGGAGGAACTTTTCGCAGGTTGGACACTTCTTTTGTCTTTCAACCAGTTTCTGGACTCTTTTGGGTCGAAAAACACAACTTCAGTGACTGAAAAGCATCAAAGGCAATGTGACCATGGCCAAAATCCTCCTTCTCGTGGTGACACATTTCTGGATATGTACATGAACCCTGAACTATTAGTTGTGCTTCCAAATACTGATGAAATCCGAATGGGTCGCTTCACATGTGGTTTCACTCACACAGCCGAGAGGTGACTGGTGCTGATTTAAGAAGCACCTGCTAATTAGACAGGAATGAATCCTGGGTTTCATCCTCTGGAAGGCTTGAAGGCAAACGACTGAAATCGCTGGCGGTGTCGTCACACAGGATCCATTTGCTCCGCCTGCTTCGGTCCATACGGGTCACTTGGTGAGACATGTCTGGACTGCAGGTCGACATCGACGTCTTCGTAGAAGTTTGTACGTTGAAAACCTTCTGCGTAAAGTCTTTTATAGTTTGACGTGACTCGAACTGTCTGAAATGAGGAATTAAGGATCTTCAAATCTTTATGACGTGGTGGAAGTTGGACCACGCTCTGAGCCTAAGTATGCTTCCTTTACAAAATTAGTACTTGTGTTCCAAACACTGTCATATGTTGACGTTGTTGTTAATCAATACATCCAGTAGGGGCAGCGCAAGTTGTTGATTTCATGTGGGACGAGGTTTCTAATTCAGGTATTAATGAAACACAACCTGCCAGAAGTATTTGTCACATCCAGTGGGTAGAGGTTGTTCGGGATCATAAAATTAACTTCTCTGGGTATAAAATGTGGGTTATTCATATAAAGTCCAAGTTGCTTTTCAGCCCCACCATCTACTTACAGACCTCTCACAGCCTGTGTATAGTCTCAGGTGTCTGAAAATGCACGCCTGGAGGTGAAGTAACCATACCTGCAAATTGATGAAATGTGATCTCACAAACACTGATATAATCAAGTGACAGAGTAGAAATCTCGTCACGATGCTTCTCATTTCCCATATTTTCTCATAACCCTTGCACACTGACATCAAGATGTCTCCTGGCATGAATTTCCTGACGGATGAGTTATTCCAGTCAAGTTTGGTGTGGCTGCTTTCTCACAACACAAAGAGTTCATGGGCCAGAGGCCAATTTTTGACAAAGTGGTAGCATCTGGGTGGGCAAAGGCCGTCATACCTGTTCTGAAAGCGAACGGTCTCAGCTGTCTGAAAATGCATGACAACATTTTCAACATTGCTTTTAGAAATTGCAGCTCGACAAAGATCTGAAATTGCAAGGCGTATGACACATTTCCCAAAACCCTATAGCCTTGCCTTCAAGATTACATTCCCTTTGGAGCTATAAAATATATGTGGTGGTATCTAGAGCATGTTAAATGTCATAAATTACCAGTGGTGTGCAGTCGGGATCAGCATCAAAAATGTTATATATAAAATCACTTTTTAATTCTATATATAATTAAAAATATATATTTTTTTTTCTTTAATAATTAAAGAAGTAATTGTGAAATCTGTGTCTGGAATCAATTAGTGACTTTAGCAACTTTATCCAGAAGACGACTGGTTCTATTTTGTGGAGCTCAAATCTCCTATGTCCTCTAAACGCATCACAACTCTTTTCCCCTGCTGGGACCAGCAGTAACTTCGTTGCTGCCCTCTGATGGAAGCTGGACGCTGCTATTGGGTTAAAATGTTGAGTGACAGGATCAACAGCCAATCACATGTTGATGTGTTATTGACGGACCGCCTCAGGGCCAGCAGAGGTTCTAGTGCTGGTCTTGGTGTCGTCATTGAAATGAGCTTGACTGATTGGCTCATGGGCAGGAGGTGATGATACTCTGTTATTATCTGCTACTCTGGAGTGATGACGGCTAATCTAACAGCAAGATCGGATGATACGATAGCGGACCTGCTTCAGGGGCCTTTTTCAATTGTGAGTAGAAGAAGACTGACAGCAGAAATGAATGAGCGAATTGAGACCAACAAAGGCTTTGTCAGCATTTTACAGCAGGATGGACTTAAAGTGATGGTGAGTGCTCGTTTAACTGCTGGCCCTGAATGAAACACAACTGCACGCTACTGCAAATAACCAATAAGTACACCTTTATTGCAAACGTATATCACTTTTGCATGCTGAGCTATTTCAATTTTACATTATGACAGTTTGAGATATGAATTCACAATTTCCGCTCTTTGTCGAGCTGTAATTGCTAAAAGCTCCCAAGTTGAAAAGGTTATCATGCATTTTCAGACACCTGAGACTGTTAACGTTCATAAAATATATGCAAGCCTTTACTCACCCAGATGGCTCCATATTGGCCTCTGGCCCATGGACTAAAAATGTTTGGGGGATTGATCACTTCAGATTGGCTGCATGTGAGTGAACCAATGATAGATTATCACTCCGAGACTCCAGCTATCATTGAACTGATAAAGCATACTGATTATACTGATGCATGGATCTTAGTACTTTATATAGTATTATTATATACAAATCTAAAAATTCAAAACCCCAACTTTGGATTTCACTTTTATTCGATCATTAGTGCAAAGAGGAAACACCGCTCTGACAGGGAAACCGCAACCTTTTCGGGAACAAAAGCAAATTTCCATAAATATCCAGATGATTAATTCTCTGTAGTTGGCAAGGATTTACTCCAATCCCACCTCATCCCTGTGACCTGAACCTGCATAAGATGAATAGATGGACGGTCCTCGTATCCATGGGTCATCACTGCCATCTGGTGGCCTCCTGCAGCATTACATCACCACACAACGAGATCAAATGAGCTTTATTGTTCTTTTGTTTGAAGAGAATTGTCTGAAATAGCTTTTTTTTTTATCCATACAAATAAAGTACAGCATGTTTCTCCTCAGGAGTGTTTTCATTCACTCTCATGGGAGGTGAAGTGAAGGATGGCTGCAAACAAAGTGAAAAACAATCCAGGTAAGCCTCCGCAAAAACAGGTACATCGAAAAAATTATTTGACTAACATGAAAAGGTTAATTGTATTTGGTTAATCATTTCAGAAAGTGAAAACGAAATATTATATAGATTCATTACACACAGAATCAATATTTTAAGCCTTTAATTCTTGAAATGTGGATGATTGTGGCTCACAGGTAATGAAAACCCAAAATTCACTCGGAAAATTAGACGGGACCAATTTTTTTTAAAGGATATTTTTAAAAGAAATGTCAGGCTTTAGAAAAATATGTAATATTCAAATTTTCTGACACAGTGAATTTGGGGGTTTCATTATCGAGACAAAATGTATTCAGATTTATTTGTCATATTTTGAATACCCTTCCATATTTCTGATCAGACTTTACTATATTTATTCTATATTAAATATAATTAATTACTCAAAAATATAGGTCATTTATTTAGACATTTCCAAGTCTTAATATAATAGTTCTAACATGTTGAAATGAACTGAATGAAAATGAAAATGTAACCTGATTACACTGTTCTGCTGTACTTGTTCACTTTTTGTTGGTGAAATACTTTTGGTCGATAGGTGGGAACTTTGGACTTTGATATTAGATTTTCAGCAGAGAAAAATAAAGAAATAAATGAAATGTCTGTGATCCACTATAGTTTAAATATAAAGAAATTAAGACTTAAAATATGAATTCTATGTGCAATAAATGTATTTAATATTTAGGTTTCACTTTCTGAAATGAAAAATTTTAAAGAAAACCTTCATATGAGAATGTGTGTGTGTGTGTGTGTGTGTGTGTGTGTGTGTGTGTGTGTGTGTGTGTGTGTGTGTGTGTGTGTGTGTGTGTGTGTGTGTGTGTGTGTGTGTG
Organism: Blennius ocellaris; assembly: GCF_963422515.1. Lineage (NCBI taxonomy): Eukaryota > Metazoa > Chordata > Actinopteri > Blenniiformes > Blenniidae > Blennius > Blennius ocellaris. The sequence goes on from NC_137669.1 coordinate 2,647,982, forward strand.
TGTGTGTGTGTGTGTGTGTGTGTGTGTGCGTTAGGCCCACATGTAAAGGGACTAAAGGGTGGACTAACACTGGTCACAGAGAGTTTGCATATTGAGTGAACACCCGTTCAGCCAAAGCGCTGGGGAAGAAGTGAGTGTGGAGGAAACAGGTGATCTAAAGATATTGCTTGAGCCGAAGCGAGCAGGTGGAGTCCTTTACACTGAAGGTTTTTGCTACAAAAATGAGGTGGTGTGAAGAATAACCAAAAAGGTTATTGTAATGCATATTGTAAAATACACCTGGTTACCATGCAGTTGAATTCGCCGCCCAGGAAACACACACCCGCCTCATTGTGCTGCTTTGAGCAAAGTTAAAGGGAAAATCCACAGAGTGGATCCAAAAAGAACCATAAAACATGCTGAAACTCACACCAGTGCAGATCTTGGGTGTAACGTCGACAGAAGGGTGACAAACAAACGTGTGAGGATCTTTTCTATAATGAGGATCAATTCCAAACTAGATTTTTCTAACCTTGTTAGAGAAAAGTCGTTTGAGTCTTTTGTTGCTCCGGCTGATCGTCAAAATAAGGCAAACTTTGGTACAGTTACTCAAATCCAACAGGGCTGAATGTTAACATGCTTTGAACTCTTTCATTTTAATTCAATTTACTCAAATGATCCATGAATTGATGGATCCATCAGTGCGGATTCTAATTAAAATCTGAACACAACATAGAAAGAAGGCTTGTCCATCATGATACAAGTGTCAAAGAATCATCGATGGTTCTTAGTCGACGTTTGCACAAGTTGAATTTATACTGTTTTACAGCTTTTTGATGTTAAAACATCTCAGTCATCTTCCGTCATTTCACAATGAAATTCCCTCAAGGCATTTAATCCACTGCACAGCGATCGTCAGGAAGACATGACAGCTTTGTTGCATAAATAGAAAACTTTGGTAGACCACAAGGAACTGTTGTACTAATGTTTTTGTAAATTTCAGTTTGACTGACATAAGGTAATGATAAGGAAATATGATGCCAACGAGTGATTCTCTCCAGTAGTTTCACGTGATTTATGTCTTTTTTTACTTTTGGGAATTTGAGCCGTAGTAAAATTGCAAAAAAATTATTTTGTTTCAAAGAATAGCGTATTATTATTGGCTGCAGGTATTACATTGTCAGAGGATTGTTTTAAATGCATTAACTAAAAGGAGTCCTATTCTCCTGCAGTCCAACTCTTCCTCTTGGTCTCGTTGGTCCAGAAAACCTGGTATTCAAAGTTTCCAACTCCTGCTTGATTTTTCTCCATTTGAATGTTGGATCATGGAGCTGCATTCAGAATCTGCTGTGTCTGTGTGAGCTGGACTGGCTCCGCCCACACACGCCCATCTTGGGAAGAGGAGGAAGTACTTCCTCTCGTGGTGCCATGTGCCAGAGCAGAGCTGTCTGATTGTGGGAGGAGTCAAAGGGGGAGGAGCCTACCTTGATTGTGACTGGCTGAACCCCCGATGACACTATATAGGGTTTGATTTCTGATTGGCTGGTTGGAGCAACACACTTTTTAAAACCTGGAACAAGCCAGGGAGAGAGAGGACACACTTTCTTCTTCTGGGGCGTCGTTCCAGGTATGCAGACGATTAGTCCTGCTGGAAAACCAGGAGAAACTAAATGTTGCATAATATGACGTCTTTAAATATTTTATTACCACAAACAGTTTCAGGCCCAGTTGCTTGTTGAGTCAACTGTTTGTAATTGGACACCAGCCTCTCCTCTGTCCGTCATTGATTGTAGCAGGAGTAGAAATTTGCGACGGGGTGACCCTAACCCTAACCCTAACCCAACTCATGCAAAGAGCACATTGAGATCATAAGCGGTTATTGCAAATGTAAGTTGCAACTCAATATTTGACAATTTGGCCAAATTCGACTGGAACATTCAGATATCTTAAGATTATGTGTGTATTTTAAATTCTAATGAAAGGGCTCTATAGTGGGATCCATCCACTGTTTCATTTTAAGTTGACATCAGTCCACCTTTTCTCTCGTTCTGGTGTCAGTATGTGTTGGTTACCAGTGATCAATACTGCAGATTGACACAAAGACTCACTGTGAATCTTTCCTACTCGACCTCTCATAGCAGGTGTTTTGGAAGCTCGTAGTGGAACGACACTCTGTCAGAATGTCGAGCTGCTGTAGTCATTTGTCACCCTTCTGTTACGTCCCTCGGAGTTTGTTTGGAGCTCAGAACTCGAAGTCCCTGTGTCCCCGAAAGTCCCGAAACCCGCTTGTCCCATCATTCACCGCTCTGTCCGTCTCCAGGGGACGTTATTATTGCAGACTGTGCATCTGCTGTTCAGCTTGAAGGGAAAAACTGGCTGGGATCAGCCTTATAAACCCAGAGATGACACATGTGAATCCAATATCCAGGATGGATTTTCCCTCTCGGAGCAACATTCCTCTTCACGGATGCTCCCAGTCAGTCAGGACCGTCTGCGCCGAGCCAGCGGGTCCAGAGAATCCTCGACTTGAACCTCGTGGTTCATGTGTGCTCTTCACTCCACGCCAGGAACCTCCATCCAGAATCAACCAGTCCGCCACGTCGTTGGCGTTTCCTCGCCGCAGAGCGATTGTCGTACGAAGCCACGGCTTCCAGGGGACTTCAGACAACCCACACTAATAAAGAGCGACTTGGATCTGACTAATGTGCTGCATGCAAGTTGTTTGTGTTTTCGCGAAGTCAAGTCAGCGCGACCGCCCGAAGCTGCCGCCCTTGGCTTCGTCGTCCGGGGAGGTCGGGGGGACGGGCTCCTCGAAGGCGGGGTTGGGAATATGCAGTGCTGCTCGTTTGCATTTCTTGGCGCGAGTCGTGGAGCGGCGTGGAGGCGGAGTCTCCCCGACGGAGCCGGCGACAGGCGGGGTCTTGGAGAGCTCGGGGGCGGGGTCAGAGGTCACTGCTGGGTCCGGACGCAGGTGAGACGTCTGGGGTTTCCCCTGAGGACAGGAAGTGGACAGCAGGCCTCTAGTCCCCTGGGCGCACTGTGGGGGGTGGGGGGGGGGGGGGGGGGGGGGGGGGGGGGGGGGGCAGAGGGAGGCAGTGAGGGATGGTCCAGCTCCCTGTTATAAATAAACTACCTGGTTATAAATAAACTACCTGGTTATAAATCAGCTTCCTGGTTATAAACCAGCTTCCTGGTTATAAACCAGCTTCCTGGTTATAAACCAGCTTCCTGGTTATAAATCAGCTTCCTGGTTATAAACCAGCTTCCTGGTTATAAATCAGCTTCCTGGTTATAAATCAGCTTCCTGGTTATAAACCAGCTTCCTGGTTATAAATCAGCTTCCTGGTTATAAACCAGCTTCCTGGTTATAAACCAGCTTCCTGGTTATAAATCAGCTAAGTGAACCTAAGCAGGGAAGCAGGCAGAACATCAGCAGCAGGACGAGCCAAACAATTCATGCGCTACACATTCTGGACTCCATTCAGGTCCTACAAGTTTGAACTTAATCACACTAGTGGATGTATGATGAGAGGAATGTGTGTTTTTATCATTAAAAGTGAGTGAAAGAAGCTAAATGATTCAGCAGAAAGTCATGACATCCCCTCAGACACATTGACACAGTGGATTGCTGAGAAGTCAATGGAGCCACTCCTCAACCTCACCCTGCGTTTCCTGCTGTGATTAGTTATTAAAAAAGGATTTGCATGTACCATGTGTATCAACACAATTCCAGTTGAAGGACAGTAGTTTTCTATTTTTGCAATACGGCCACTGTCATGCTGACGCTCGTGAAGAGCAGCTTCATGTTCATGAAACTATTTATTCTGGCAGTGGAGTGAAAACACAACAGCTTATATTCTGGTAGATTCTATCTTCTGATATCCTGACAGCACACTGAAGACATGCAGGAGCGCGCGCGCGCACACACACACACACACACACACACACACACACACACACACACACACACACACACACACACACACACACACCTGCTTCATTTTGAAACTCAGTCTCTCTGATCCATGGAAACTTTTCACTTCATTTATGATGCAAAGACAGAGTGATTTGATCAATACGTAAAATGAGAGGAAGAAAAAGCAAAGTGAGGAGTGAGAATTTAATGGATGATGAGACATGAACAGAGCAAAAGGAGCAAACGGGAGGACGGAGGATTCATGAGGCACTTCAGCCTCAACACATGGAAACCAAAAATGTAAAGTAACCATGAGAACAGGAACAGCTGGATCTTAAAGATACTCCTTTACATTTAGCAGCAAAAACTTTGGCTCAAATGAAACAACATGAATAATAAGATCTGTTTGTGGAGGGAGAGGAGGAGGAGGAGGAGGAGGAGGAGGAGGAGGAGGAGGACGTTTCCTCCTGATTTCAGAAACTCGTATCTTTAATGTGACAGTAAATGTTCAGATTAAACCAATTTCACACGTACATGATGACTAATGAATGTTAACATAAACTTTCTGTAATTAAAACACTGAATCGAATGACGGGTTTGTTTTGACGATTTCTCTGCGATAAACTGCTGAAGTGAGGCTGGTGTCAAACGACGACCACATAATGCTGCAATTCAAACAAATTGGAGGTCAAAATTGAAATGTGGGTTTTTGTTTTTTTGATCAGGAAACAGAAACAGAACATAACGATGTAGAAATACTCACACTAGATCAGCTTAATATCACCTGAGGAATAAAACCTTAAAGATTTTCACGCTGAAGCTGTTTTTGATCTAATTCATGAAACCAGCTGACATTACTGCATCCAGAGGTGCATCCAGGTGTGTTCCCTCTATTTGTGTTGCTGTTTTTAACAATAATGCCGACGGAACACTCCAGAGTCAGGACAATGTGGATACCAATTAATATGGTTTCACTATGAAAAGGCTGGAATCAGAAGTCTGTTGCTACTTTGCTTATTAAATATAACTAGTAGTTTATAAAAAACGACACGGCTGTTTCGGATCAATCAGTGTGATTGTAATGCTTAAAAGACTGTGTTTTGTGTCTGCAGCACTGATGGAGATGTGGAGGGATTGAGGGGTTTAATAGCTGAGAGGACGCTCCTACCACGTTAATGTCGTTTTTAGTGGCCAGTGTGGGAACCTGGAGGTCCGAGCTGCTGGTCTGAGCCGACTCGTCCGCCGGCAGGAAGCCGCGTCTGTCGATCAGGCTGAAAACCACAGGCCGGAAAAAAGTTTTGGTAGTTTACAAAAATGCTGAGAAACGTGGATTTTATACACCGAGATCCAGACACAAGTGAAAGTTTAGCATCAAATGTCATTTTAACAAATAGTACAGAAATACTTTATTAACCCAAGAGGTAAATTCTTTACATTTCGGACAAGCCAGGATCAATATTAACTCTTTAAATGTAAAAAGAAATGCTCTGGATGAAACAATACCCTCTCCATCCATGCACTAACCTCGGAGGCATCGGCGCACAGAGCACCGAGCAACAGTTGATGCAGATGTTTCTGTGACTGTACGGGTTGGTGACTTCTTCTCCGCTCTTCCCCGACCAGGAGCCTTTAATCTGAAACCAATACCATCAACTCCTGTGAGAGCAAAGGGGGGAATTCTTCTAAAAAAAAAAAATTAGGTGAATATACTGGAATCTGAAATACTCACGTCTTCATTCGTGGTCAGATTGGACGCCACCAAATAAGTGTGGAAGCCCGAGAGGCCCAAGATGGACCAGACAGAGAAGAAACATATGACGAGCTCCACTGCAGTGAACGGCCAGGTCAAGGAGAGCAATGTGCTTTTTTCCAATACGCGTTTTAAATCGGTGGAGTCCAGAGAAGCCAGTAGGAACTAGACACCTACAATCACGAGCAGAAAGACCTGAAGACCTGAACGGTTGGCGAAGTGAAGGATATCTGCCAGGACTCTCCTGAAGAGCAAACGCCAGGCCTTTCCCACCCTGAGCCCCTGAAACCCAGGAAACAAACAGCCGAGTGACTTTAAAGTGAACCTGCTGAAAACGTGCCGGCGTGAAGCGACAGGGTGAAGACAGCCATTCAAAACACAAGAGTGGATGACGGTCACGTACGCAGCGCCAGGTGTGTGGTCACGCAGCCGAAGATGAACGCCGTCAGGAAGGCCAGCGACACGATGAAGGTGTAGAAGAAGCGGTAGTTGCGTTTCCCTACGCAGTTGCCCACCCAGGGGCAGTGGTGGTCGAACCTCTCTGGGGGGGGGGGGGGGGGGGGCGTTAACATGTGATCTTGGAGTTTATTATTGTGATCTAGCAGGTAAACGTGTGGGCTCACCCACACAGTTGTCACACAGGCTGCAGTGGGAGGTGCGCGGCGGCCGGAACATCTTGCAGGTGAAGCAGTACTTGAGCTTGACCACCTGCTGGTTGATGACGACCTCCTTGGTGCGCGGCGGCGGCCGGTAGCTGCTGTTCCCCGTGTTGTCTGTCAGAGGAGACCAGGGAGATGCTCGTTAACTGAAACCGGGACAAAATGCTCAAGCTCCACAACAGTTTTCTTTTGGGAACGACTTCACTTCAAAAGCTACTGCTGACATATAATAAGGCTACTTTGAATTGGAGCATCAATTCCAGGGGCGACGTTGGTCTAAAGCAGGGGTCGGCAACCCTCTTTGGTCCCTCCACTGCGGCTCCTTGAGCCTCGGTCCCACTGCAGTTCATCCTGGAGGGACGTAAGGAGGCAAAGCCACCCAGTCACAGTCCCTACAAAGAGTGGTCAAATGTAGGGTCGTGAACGACGCAGCGATGTAACGTCATTACGCAACAATAATGACATGAAGAACGTAGAATAGCGGCTGCAGGTCATGACAGCGGCTCAACTGGTGTCTGAAGCTGGGAGCTTCCTGTACCTTTCACAGTAAAACTGCTGCGTTGTGCCGACAATTCCAGGAGGTTCATTGCAGACTTGTTGAGAGTGACGGAACATTTTAATGAATTCCACAACAACTAAAGGACATTAAAGACACACCATCACACTCATAGTTCTAGAAATCCCAGATCTCCACATTTATCTTCCATTTTAATAATGTGTAGCAATAAAGGAGCTGAGAGCTGCAATGCATTATGGGAGTTTCTGTTTGTGGTGTTTTAAATGTAATTATTGAGGGTTATATTAGGTTTGTAGTGTTGGTAATAATTGTGTTGTGTTGTGTTTTTGTTGCTTAGTTGATGTAGTTAAGTTTATTAGTTGTAAGTTGTCAACCAGCAGTGAAGAAGGTTTTGTGTGTCGTCTCGTCCTGGCAGTGGGACTGTCAAAATAAAATGTGTGCAGCTCTCTGGGTGTAGTGTTCAGTGGAAAACGGTACCAAATGGCTCTTTGAGCATTAAAGGTTGCCAACCCCTGATCTAAAAAGGTACTGCAGTACTCCAGAAAGATCTTGGTCTCATCTCAGGATGCCCTTGTGACATAACATATGACAGAAAATATATAAAACAAAAAAACAAAATAGGAGTTCTACATCAACTGCTACGATATAAAACAGAATTTCTTTTATCTTTTTTGTTTTAATTGTTCAACCCAAACAACAGGAACTGTGCCGTTTTCACTTGAAGCATCTCGTAAAAGAGGCGCTGCTATTTAGCCACAGTCTGACAAGCTTTATCAAAACTTTACCCGACTTCACTCAGGAGAAGGTTCCAATCCTTCACTTTTTCACTTAATGGGACTTGTAAAGTCTGAAAATACCTTCAGCAGCATTTATAGGTGAGAATTGTGATTGAAGGTTCAAAATAGCTTAAAACTCCTATTTATAGGTTGGAATTAGACTTCTTCTAAAGGTTCTGTTAGAGAAGTCAACTTCTAAATGAACCTGAGATGCTTGTTAAAGACTTTTTCCTGAGAATCTTCGGCAGAATCTTCTGTCTCAGAAAGAGCTCCAGCAAACTGAACTTGTTACGTCAGGTCTGCCGAGCTTTGGGCGAGGAGGAGGAGGAGGAGGAGGAGGAGGAGGAGGAGGAGGAGGAGGAGGAGGAGGTGGAGGAGGAAGAGGAGGAGTTTCCAGGGTAGACTGCAAGGTATGACACTGAAGGAAGCCGTACAGAAAGGAAGGACAATGTTGGCGAGGCATCAGACAGTGAGCATAAATGCTGCAGTATAAAATGCCGCGAGACGGTTTGAGGTGCAGAAACTCTTCAACCAAGTGGCTCAGTCCAACTTGTGCTGGCAGAGTGACGTTTACTGCAATGAGTCATGGCTAGCCCTACTGAGGACCCTGGATGTGTCGAGGGTTTCATGCAGGGAGGTGGGATGTGACTGTCAGGTATGTCAGGCAGATCCGTGTCTTCAATCTCCAGAGACGAAAAAATAGACGAAGGCCAATGAAACAACAGGACGTCACACAGAAATCACCTGAACTCAACATTGGACTGTGTAAAACTGCAAGAATTCCCCAATAATCGCTGCTTTAAAGCACATAGACTCAGTTTACCTGATCTTCATGTGCCTGGTTCAGTTGGTCTGGTTTCTTCTCTAAAATCCAAACACCTGATAGCAGAATTTTGATCAATTTAGTGATTATGTGTCTTTCGAGCAACCTGGCGAAAAAAATCTGGGAATATTAGTCAATCTTGACATTGGACTTAACCATTTCTTGAAAAAAAGCTGATCCCAGTTTGATTCCAGGCCGAGAAGTGACCATTGATTCTGAAGTTCTCCCATTGCATGTGAAGCATACTGTCACCTCACAACTATACAGTAAAGATGAGTCTCTGATAATCCGATGATCTGTCCAGGTTACAGTCCACCACTGTCCTGACTTTGATAAAGCAGGTATTAACAGCTAGACACACTTGTGCTTTTGGCTTCCTCTTACCAATCTGTTTCTCAACATCCGCAGCCTCGTCTGGCGTGGCTCTGGGCAGGATGCCCGGGTCGGTGAAGCTGGTCTGGAGCAGCGTGATCAGCACGAACACGAAGAGGACGCCTCCAATGACCGGTATGCAGCCGGTCAGGTGTTTCACCAGGAAGGGACAGCTGGGATTACAAACAGAGAGAGAGAGAGAGAGAGAGAGAGAGAGAGAGAGAGAGAGAGAGAGAGAGAGAGAGAGAGAGAGAGAGAGAGAGAGAGAGATGAGGCGCAAAAACTCAATAAAAAAAGCTGGTTTTACTTAGAACCCAGCAAGGAATCGACTTTAATTAAAGTTCAGTTTTAATCACCATCTAAATCCTTCAAGATGTGGCACACTTTTCACTACAGAGGCAGAGAGGATGCTTGTCTTCATTGTTTAAATTGTGAGATTACACTGGCAGGGCCAGACTACATTGTGAAATCTGACATTAGTAGCTTTAAAAGGGTTCCTGAGAGAAAGTTAATTTTGTAGAGAAGGAGTAAACATATTTAATGGTTGAAAATGGCCAGTACATCCAATCGTGCCAATGTGAACTAAAAGGTCTTGTTTGGCTCAATATGTGCTTGTGGGACCGGGACTTCATCAGTGATGTGCCAGAAATGAGTGACAACTCACTCAAACACAAAGAATAATCCGCTGGTGACCAGGATGAGGCCCAGGGTGAGGGGCAGGACCCCGCTCTGCCGGGCCACGATGATCCGGCCGCCGCAGCAAAAGCGGTTCTTCCCGGGGAACACCTCCCACTTCCTCCGGGGTCTCCTTCTCCGCTCCGCCGGCTTGGGCGCGTCGCTGCCCGGGTGAGGAGGCGGCAGGGTGGGGGTGGGCGTCGGGAGTGCGTGCGGGTCGATTTGCTGATAGTCGCAGTTTTTCATGTTTTTAATTCTTATTTCGCGGCGTTCGGCTGCTGTCGTCCGGATGTGGACCCCGGGGAGGAGAGCATCACCGCCCCCGGAGGACCTGACAACAGCCGCGCGGAGCGAGGAGGAGGCAGGCGGAACCCCGAATCCCAGCAATCACCCCGATATTACTTTCCATCGTTCCATTGCCTCTCGGGTTTCTCTCTCCTCCGAGTTAAAGATCCATCCTCCAGCGGTCCATCGTGAGCCTCCTAGCCGCTGCGCGCTGCATCCAGCTGCGGTCTCGGCATCAGCACACCCCGAGGACCCGAACCGACCCGGACCGGGGCTCCCTGGCTCGCCGGGTCATCTCAGTCCACTTCCGCTTCACCTGCACTAATTAAATGAACGCTATTCAGACTTCAATGTCGCTCTTTGGTCTCGAATTCGTGTACGGTTCGCTCGGTTATCATAATAAACGAGTCGCCTGGTGTTTCGGATTATCTGGTTTCCCTGTTAACTGGTGACCAACTTCCTCTGGCGCGAGAGGAAGTTGGTCACCAGTTAACAGGGAAACCAGATTATCCGAAACACCAAATGAATTACAATAGTTGAACAAGTCGTACGGAACACTTATTGTTAATAGATCAATAATGACAATAACTCGTTTAAAATTTTCAGATACATTTTGTGAGTTTTTGTTTGTATATGTAACTTGTTTCACCAGATATTAAGAAATATTTTTCTTCAATATTCAAGCACAGATATTAATATATTAATACGATATATTGCCATAGGTATCCGTAATTGTTAGTGTTGTTATTGTTTTAGATACTTTGATATTTTTGCACCATTCGACATGCACACACACATACACAGAATGTGAAGGAATTAATATCGACTCAACACATGCAGATATAATATTTAAAATCAAATACTATGTTTATAACGTCCTTTTAGGTTTGCATGAAACTGTTTCTCTCCAACTTAAGGGAAACAATATAAACACAAATAAATAAATAATAAACATCTAACATAAGTCTTGGTTTTGTCATCGTGCCACTTTCAGAATTGGAATATTTCTAGAAATAAAGTTGTGAACTTATTACATGAACAAAGTGGCAATAACATACGGTAATATCCACGCACACATGCACACACGAGAGACGGAGAGAGAGAGAGAGAGAAAGAGAGAGAGAGATGGCGCTCACTCACACACACACACACACACACACACACACACACACACACACACACACACACACACACACACACACACACACACCGTATGGAGGAGAGCCAGGGAAAGAGAGAAAGAGGGTAAATTAATATTGTACCTGCGAGTATTTCCTTCAGCTTTAACAGTTTGGTGGCTAATGGTCAGCCAACATGGCAACCTGCGGTTTTGCTGCAGAATTACTTCTGTGGTCATTAAATTCAGCTTTCCAGTAGTAAGTAAAGCCAGTGACTTTCACTTTCTCAATCATCCGTCAGGTAAAATAACTTTACAAAACTTTATAAAGTTAAACTTTCTGTCTTAATATTGTTATCATATACTGTGTATAATGGTGTGTGCATTTGCTGCTGCAACAATGTAAATTTTATGTGGGGCAAATAAAGATGTTTCTCCTCTCATTGTATTTTAAACAATACATTTATTTTTACTCATTTTATTACCTTCATCATATTAAACTTTTTACTTTATTCTATTTTATGCCTTTCTTAATCAACTTGCTTTTTATGAATTTCCTCCGTTTACCATTAAAACACTGTGAAGCGTCTTTGTGTGAATAGTGCTATGTAAAGAAACTCCACTTCCGGTTGTCTGACTTTAAAGATCACTAATGAAAAAAAATAAAGTAAAGTAAGCAGCACTAAAACCGGCATGTTTTTCACAACAAATAATAAGCATGTTAACTTTAGGTTTGGAACAGTACTTGAGGGGAGCACGTTTATGTATTAGATTATAATATCCACAAATAGTTGTTGGATGAATATTGAAACAAGATTATTTGCTTTTGTTTAGAAAAAAATCACAGTAAATATATATACCACGTCCTTTATTTTTCGAAGCCAGTCCTGACCGGAAGTCCGTGTTGTGTTCGCAGCTACCTGGAGCGATTCCTCCACCTTGACGCGCAGGTACACGGATTTGCTGGAAAACGTTGCAGAAAGTGTCCCTTTCGGAGCGGATTTTGAGCCAGAGACGTTAAAATGGACCGAAAAAGGGCGTGAATGTTCGTCTCAAAGTGGCGGAGCCGGCGTGACCGTGAGGACTGAGGCGGAGGTTCACACCGCGTCTTACTGTGAGTCACGTTAAAGAGAAAAGTCCTCTAATGGAGGAAAGAGCAACAGTGACAGGTCGCCATGAAAGTCACTTTTAGCTCCATGTTCACTGCTAACTCTCAGATTACACTTTGATTTTAATTAGTAGAGGAATATGTGGTAAACAGCAGCGAAATATATGAATATAAACGGATTGTAAACTCGACATATGATTGTAAACATCATTCCCAACAGCAAAGACTTGAACACCAGACTGCATTAGAAAACATGCTAATATTAAAACAAATCGTCTCTTATTTACTAAAAAAAAATGTCATTTGAAGACATCACTGATTAGGACTTTACAATCTGACATGTATTCCCCTTTTATTCGGCGTACATTTAGTCTGTAGTCATATTTTGGTTACAGTACAGGATTAAAACTCAAAATAGTCCAGGATCTCACACATGTAAAGCATTAGTTTTGATAATATCAGTGTGTGGATGGTGTCAGTCTTTACCCCTTCAGGTAAAACCACCATTAACGCTTCTTTTCGTGGCTGTGAACACCTGAGATGGATTTGCATGCAGCTTAACAGTGTGTATTGTGGGATGGATTTCAGATGATTTTTAATGCAGTTTTTGGGAAAATTCCTTGACATCATGTGCGTAAATCGTGTGGAAGGGGATCCAGTCAGACTCTGGGCTCCCATATCCTCTTTCAAACCTGTTGAGCTACATTACCTGCCTCCTCGGGATAGCACTTTCACATTTGTTTTGGAGACAGATGCCCTCAGGGAGCGACAAGTAGGGAGCTGCTGCACTGCGTTGCACCTGTATAGATGTCAGACTGTGTGATAAATGTCATTCATCTCTGACTTCACTGCTGGAGATTTAGATGTTTTGACGCACGCCATGGCAACAAAATCAACGAATAATGACATGAAAACAAGAAAATCAGACTGTTTTACTTCTGAAACCCTGCAGATGCACATGTGTTGGTAACAAAAGCAAATATTCAGAGATTATTTACTGGACATTATCTCTTCAAGTGTATCAAATCATATCGCAGTACTGAACAGCATTAATGCATGTCATGTAAGTTAAACAGATTAGAATTAAATGTATTTTAATCAATAATATTTAGAAAAAAGTATTAATATTATTAAAATTACAATCATTATGTCATTCTGAAACAGTATTCACTGGAGGTGCCAAACAGCAGGCCTGCTTGAGGCTCCAATCCTGGCAAAACACCAAGCAAATTGTTAAAATGTCAAATAAAACATTGGTGATCTTCTTTTCAACAAGTTTCTGAGAGAAGCTGAAACAACGGAACACTGAGACCCAAGAGCTGAGAGATCAATGATGCTGCCATGAAAGCTACCAAACTAGCATTAGCCTCAAAACTGTGCTGTCAGTGTGAGTTTGTAAAAACTCCCACAATGCAACAGTTTTAAGAGAAGTTTATTTGGACATTTCACTGGGTCTTGCATCAGAGGTTTCATTAAAATGGGCTTTATATTAAAATTGTAGTGATTTTCTGTAGTAAATGTTTGGTTTTGTAAAAATATTGACACGTTAATTACATATACTCTGCAACACAACAAAGTAAAAATGTGAATTTTAAAATGTGTGGCTTCTGAAGTGAAGTGTGTTTGACCCTCCTGATCTTATCTGTGAGTTGAACTTTGATTGACGTGTTATTTTTTTTTTCTGACCTCCTGGATCCAGGAAGGGATGTGGGCAGGCAGCGCGTCCAGCCTGAGGCCGGGCTCTGGTTCCGGCTCGCGGCCCGGCAGCCACAGGGCGGCGGGCAGCGGGAGCAGTAGCCGGGAGTCGTCTTACGAGGAGCGCTGCGTGGACCCAGCGGACGACAGGCTGCCGAGCCCCGGGCCCGACCCCGGGCCCCGGCCCTCGCACAAGGCCGACCTCAGAGACGCCGACGGGAGGGAGTCGGAGACCGTCGGCTTCGTCCCGGGCTGCGCCGAGACGCCGGCCGCCACACGGGGCTGCAACCCCTGCGCCTCACCCGGGAGCTGCCGGACGCTGGTGTGCAGCGTGCTGACCTGCGGCCTGTACCGGGTCTGCCGGCGCTCCGCCCTCGCCCCCTGCCTGGCGCCCGACGAGAGCTCGCCGGACGAGCCCGAGAAGGTGAGCCTGCGAGCCACGGGCGCGGGAGACGGCGGGGAGGACCGCGACCGCGACGCAGACGCGGACTGGCTGGGGGACGTCCACATCGGCGGCAGGAGAGTGGACTGTCCCAGGGAGTGTCTGGAGGCCGACGGCGAGCCGCTGTCCTTCGCGCGGCCGCCCGCCCGCCAGACGCTGCAGGACTCGGTCCACCTGGACGACTGGGAGGAGGGCGAGGAGGACGTGGACGTCCTCATCACCAAGAAGCTGCTGGAGCTCTACTCTGAGTACCAGATCGAGGCGCTGGCCAGGGCCACCACAGACTCCGTGTTCCTGAAGAAGAGCAAGGCCATCAACCACCTCATCAACTCGCTGGCGGCGGAGCACAAGATGGACGAGCAGGAGGCGGAGTGCCGGCTGGTGCGCGGCATCATCCGCATCAGCACTCGCAAGAGCAGCAGGAGGCCGGCCGTCTCCCGCGGCAACCGGACGCTGTCGGACAGCGGCAACGAGACCATGAGGGAGAGCGAGTCCTCCTCCTTCAGCAACAACAGTAAGTCCCGGCTCTCTGCCGGTCAACGCCGACACTCGGGAGGAATCACCCCAGCAACCTGTTTTATTCGCTCTGTTCCCTCCAGACGACTACATCTCAAACCCCAACATCCAGATATCAGAGCCCACCTCCTCGGATAAATGTGCCCGGGAGATGTGGAGGAACAATGGAGGTAAGACCGGCCGGGCCGTCCTCCACATGCTGACGTGTTTTGAGTTTTCCTTGTGTCTTCAGTGACTCTGAGCGCCGTTGTTGTGTAAACAAACTCCACAAACACAAGAGTTTTACGTTTTCGCTTCTCGAAAATGTTGTGTAAACAGCCGTGGTGTCTCATTACATAGACACACTGTGGAATCTGATAATAAAAGCAGTTTTTTTAATTTACTTCCTGCAGCTCATTTGACTTCCCTGTCTGACTTTTGCTCACATTCAAGTCCAGTTCACTATGACTCAGCAAAAAGTCTACAGACAGTTGATTTTCACACAATTAAGAGGACAACTTGTCCTCTTAAAGATTCAGGATTTATCTTACATGGTCTCTGCATATAGCCTTTCTAAATGTGAATTATTTTCCTGGTTAAGTTATAATATTTAATAAAAAAAAACCTCTGAGAACAAAGTGAGATGACTGCATTTTACAGTCTTTCTCATGTACTGGAGTTGCTTATATTAATTATAATACAATGAAAAAGTTCATTTCACTAATAATTTAATCAACAAAAATGTATGCGTGACGTCTAAACTGAAATGCTTCTACTTTAATCTTTATATTTTTAGCATATAAATAATGAAAATTTGAAAAAAGCTGAATACTAGAATATTTCATAATTTCAGATGTTTTTTCCAATCAAAGTTCATATTTGTCACAATTAAAATGTAACGTAATGATTACTGCTTTCATTTTGAATGCATTTATTACAGAAATAACTAACAAAATAATTAACAATGAACATACGGTGGCATGTTTGTGCAAGATGTACACAAAGCTGTGTTTTTTGCAAACATTTTAAATTCCATTTATGACAGAGTTATAGCAGAGGGAAATATTTGACATGTCAGTAAACAAAACTAAAATAAAAATGGACGACAACTACTGCACTGTACAAAACTGGCCACTAGATGTAGCAGTTATATTGATATATGACTCCCTGGACTTATTTATTGCTACTTTAAAGGACTGTAAAACGACACTGTCTGAAAATAAATGAAGAAAATACAAATTAAGTACTTTTAGTTATTAAGATTTATTAAAGAGCTGATAAGCACAGATGACTTGAAATGAGAAGGACTGAGAGCGGATTGCACCGTGACTTAGTCTGTATTGCGCCTGAAAACACCAGATTTCTCCACAGTGATATGAAAAAAGACCATCGAACCTAATTCTCCTTAAAGAACTAAATATTTTGTGTGTAAAATGACTTTTCACGTCCAGCCTGATGGACGGTGCGTCGCTACACGGCGCCACCTCCTGTACCGCAGTATGTAGCATGAGTTTCTATAAATCGCTTAACTGATCAATATTTACAAAATAGAAATTTTTATAAAATAAAAATGATCATAAAATAAAAACTCAGCTAACCTTAAATTCTACAATATAATCTTGTCTCCTTCAAGAACTCCACTAAAGCTTTGTGTGTGTCCTGTTGTTCCCAGGAGACCCTGGAGGCTCCATACTCTCCCTGCCATACTCTCCCTGCCATACTCTCCCTGCCATACTCTCCCTGCCATACTCTCCCTGCCATACTCTCCCTGCCATACTCTCCCTGCCATACTCTCCCTGCCATACTCTCCCTGCCATACTCCCCCTGCCATACTCTCCCTGCCATTCTCTCCCTGCCATACTCTCCCTGCCATACTCTACCTGCCATACTCTCCCCTGTATTTCCAACAGTACATTAATGCGTGTTCCACATCTTCTGATATTTTGCACTCCGCACATTCAGTTGAATTACTTTTCCATATCAAGAACATTGTTTTATTAGACCTGTAGGATCAAATGTTAATCTGGTTAACAGTCTCCTCTCTTCTCTTGGCTCTATATATTCCCTGTGTTTTAATGGATTTCTGCACATTAGTACTAATAGGCGTAGGGCTATAGAAATACACGTTCTCCACTCCATATTCCTGTGATTTAGTCTTTGTTATCCACCCAACTCCATTACCTTGGAATGTATTGTATTCCCAACATTCCTGTATTACACTCTTGGTATTATTTTCATCACCACACCCACGTAGGCGGCTCCAATATGTGAGTGTAAGATTATCTCTTCTGGAACGTCTCCTAATTCTACCAGTAGAGCCTTGATTGGTGTTGACCTCATTGCACATCCTGAGTGCTTTATTTACTGCTCTCTCAATCTTATTCAAATGTATTTTTGGCAGCTGCACCATCAAGAAAACAACCATAGTCTATTATTGATCTCATCAGAACCCTATAAAAATACATCATTCTCCCCATTCTAGCCCCACTATTGCTCTCATTAAATGAACAACTTGTTTACGTTTCACTTCCACCTCCTCCACATGTCTTCCAGAGGCCAAATGTTCTCGCCAAATGCCCAGAAGTTTAAATGCATCTACTTTCTCCATGACTTGTCCGTATATTTTCAGGCTCTGTTGAGGTATTCCTTTCTTTCTTTTGAGGATCATGTAACAGGATTTGCTTGTAGAAAGTCTAAAACCCCTATCGTATGACCATGTTCCGTTTTACTTATTGCTTCTGTAATTGGACCCATAACTGTGGAGAGACCTCGCCCCCCTGCCCAGACGGTCCCATCGTCTGCATAAAGACCTGATCCTTCTGTCCACGTTCATAAAAATATCATTAATCATGATGTTAAATAAAAGTGGACTAATGGCCCTGCCTTGTGGTATTCTATTAATAATCTCAAATTCATCAGACAATTCTGAGCCGACCTTAACTTGAAACCTTCTATCAGAAAGGAAATCGAATACCGAGTTATAGAATCTTCCTCTAATTCCAATCCTGTCCATTTTACTTAACAACCCTTCTCTCCACATAGAATCGTAAGATTTTTCAATATCAAAAAATACTATAGCCATTATTTCTTTCATTTTAAATGTCTTCTCTATCATTACTTACGTGAACCACAGCCTCCGTTGTTGAACGTCTCTGAAATCCACTTTGATATGATGCAAGTAGCCCTCTATGTTCTAAAAAGTAACCAAGTCTTCTGACTGGTACCTTTTCCATCCATTTACATAAATGAGAGTTTAATGCTATAGCTCTACAATCACCGGCGTTGTTCGGTTCTTTACCTGGTTTGTTACAAGGCAGTACGACGGCACTCTCCCAGATTTTTGGTATTTTACCTTCTTCCCCATATTTTATTAAATAGCTGTAAAATGATCTTTAATACTTCTTCAGGTACGTTTCTGAACATAGCATGACTCAGCTGATCCTCTCCTGTTGCAGTATAACCAGATCCATTTAATGCTGTTACCACTTCATTCATGCTTCTTTCTGCATCCATAGCACTTTCCTCGTTGTCTTTCTTTCTAAATAAATCCCCATTTTCATTTAGCATTTCATTTTCTCTTTGCCTATGGAGGTCATCTACATGGTTTCCACTGTGGACACCAGACAAATTCTTACCTAATATGTTTGCCTTTTCCTCATCTGTTATTGCCACCACTCCCTCGTCCTCTAATTCAGGTATTTTAACAAATACCCTTTTCCCATTCATTTTGTTAACATTGACCAAACAGCTCCAATTTGAACTTCCCTCCCAAAGGTAGACTAATAGTTTCTCCATGCACTACGTTTAGAATTTGTAATTACTCTACAAGCTAAAGCCTTTTTCCTTTGATAATTGAGTACATTTTCTTGATTCAAATGATTTCTCAATATTCTCAGTGCACCATTTCGTTCCTTTATAGCTTGAGTACATTCGATAATCCACCACGGAGCCATTATCTTCTCTCCCCTCCAATGTCTTCATTGGTATAGAATTTAATGCAGCATTTCGTATTACATTTGAAATTTCTGATGCTTATTCCTCAACGCTACCCTCACCTGGAATCACTTTCACTGACTCACTACATAGTTCTGAAAATGTTCCCCAATCTGCTTTTTCAAAATTCCACTTCTTGTGACTTTCTTGTACGTTGATCTAAACGTTTACAGAGCACAGAACTGGAAAATGGTCGCTTCCAATACTTTAACGTTCCATTCACAGGCACTTGCCAAATTATTGGAAATTGGAGTGAGATCAATACTTGACAATGTGTTTGTGTGTCTAAATAATGGAAATACGCTCTAACTGCCTGCCGTGTACCAGTTCCTCCACCACCTCACAGTGTTTGTACCAGGTCCTCCACCACCTCACAGTGTTTGTACCAGTTCCTCCACCACCTCACAGTGTTTGTACCAGTTCCTCCACCACCTCACAGTGTTTGTACCAGTTCCTCCACCACCTCACAGTGTTTACTACCCAGAAGCCACTGTGTGCATTGAAGTCCCCGCACCATATTTCTCTTCTATCACCGTGTCTATTTACTACCTTCTCTCAGGATTCTCGTCTTAATGGTTTACTAGGATTGTACAAGTTAACTATTATTATGTTCCCATCTGTTTTACATATTCCTGCAACTACACATTCTGTTTCTCGTGTGGTTTTTATCCTTCTAAATGCTGTTCCATCCCCAATAAAAGTTGCACTCCCACCACCCTGGTTTTCACTTCTATCATACGCCACTGATTGAAAACCAGGTAAGATCAAATCCAGGTGGGGCCGAAAGTTTCTTGAACACAAGTAATATCAGGTTTACTTTTGGATTCTGCGATAAACTTTTTGAATTCCTGACCATTTGCGATGAAGCTTGTGGCATTCCATCGTATGAGCTGGAATACCATCAGAAGGTTGAGCAACACTCTGTGATCCACCATCATTATTTATGCTCAACATCCCACGTGTCTCTTCAGCCCTCAAGTCTTTAATTCCTAGAAACTCCTCAGCAGCGTCCACCACCGTCTTAATCCTGTCACTTTTCCTTTTTTGTTTTGTAGCTACATTAACAACTTTACACGTGAAACCTACAAAGCTCTTCTTTTCTACAATCAAGGTGTTCTCCTCAACATTGCATTCATGTTACATGTCTGCTGTGGCTGCGCCGGCCTTTCTGGTTGGGGGTCGGCCTTCACTATAGTATTGCATCTCATCGACATACCTGTTTTCATTCATCTTACTCTGCTTCCTTTCAATGACTCAAACACTCTTTACTGCCTCTGCATATGATTCCTTATTCTCAATCTTATGTCTCTGGACTTCCTTGCTTTGTTTCTGTTCCTCACATCCAGCCTTGCAGCACCAGGCTCTCCTCCACAGTCGCAGCATTTCAGCTGAGCTTCATTACTACATTTACCATCTTCATGTTCCCCTCCACGTTTTGCACATCTTTGCTTCCATTTACATTGCGGTACTGTACTGTGTCCCATTCTTTGACACTTAAAGCACCTTAAAGGCTGTGGGATGTCCTCTCTCACTTTATAGTCAAACCAGCCCATTCTCACCTCAGTTGGCAATTTTTTCTCAAATCCAATAAAACTGACAAACTATCTGGTTTGACACCACCTTTATTAGTTTGCAGTCTTTAGGCCTCTCTTTCCAATGTGTCGTCACTCCTCTCAGCTTTGCTGCCTTTCCTGGTATCTGTACCTGAATCTTCTCTCCGTCCAGGCTACTCAACTTCACTGTCTTTTCCTGTTGTGTTTTGTTTATTGCAGAAATAAAGATCCTTCTATTGTTCAACAATTTTGCATACTTTATTTTACCAATTGCTTTCGTCACCTGAACTGGTGAAAGTGTCCTTTATCATTATCAAGTGTAATAATAACTTTCCATTCCCTTTGGTTCTCAGCTATGCTTTCGTCTTTGTTGCCGGCAGCTCTGATCTTCTTCATGTTGATACTTAGATTACTCTCTCCTCCGCTACTTGCTTCTGACCAAGGCTGTGTTCTTGCACATTTCATTTGACTAATCTCTCAGTAGCCCAGACCTCTCCGTCTGAACTATCAGCCATCGCTGCTCTCACGGTACAGTTTGCAACCTGCCCTTCGCTCCAAACAATTCACTCGTCTTCCGTCCTTCCCACTCCATCTTCTGGGTCCTCGTGATGCTACTTCCGGAAAGAATCCAAAACATATGAGGCGTCGAACGTCT
This sequence comes from Blennius ocellaris, assembly GCF_963422515.1. Lineage (NCBI taxonomy): Eukaryota > Metazoa > Chordata > Actinopteri > Blenniiformes > Blenniidae > Blennius > Blennius ocellaris. Next base: position 2,668,792 of record NC_137669.1, read on the forward strand.
GAACCATCCTCCATCGCTTCACTTCCACTTTTGGATGAGTGAAGTCACGTCTCTGACGCAGACCGGCGTCTTAAAGGGACAGGCGACCCGCCAGGGTTGGGTAGCAACGGATTACGTGTAACAGCGTTATGTAATTAGGATACCAAAAAAATTTAACTGTACCATTACAATACATTAAAAAAAGTGTAATCTCGTTACAGATAAAAACTGGGATTACTGAGCAGGATTACAATAGAAAATCAGATGCAATAAACCATAACTTTAGCTAAAACAGGCGCCGGCCACTGGCATTGTGACACTTCCTGACGCTTTCAGGCTGGCCGGCACTGACGCGTTACCATGGATACTGCAGCCAGCTGCTCTCATCACTATGTTTTAAAGTGGGAGGAGTCTCTTAACCTCTCTGTACAATGCTAATGACCCGAACCCTCCCAGCCGTGAAAGTGCTGTGAACGTCTAGGGACTAGAAGTCTCACCTGAAGAAACATCTGGTAGGATAAAACCTGCTCACTTTCACACCTGATACACACCTGGACTCTGTTAACTAGTTCTATTAACTCATAACCTGCCAGTAACCTGCCAATACCAGTCCTGGTGGTGATGGTAGGAAGACATTCTCAATACGTTTAGAGGAGCTCGTGTTTTAGGTATTAATTGGGGCTACACAAGTTTTTTTTTTTTTAGTCTGCTCATTGACTCAGTGGCAGGTTGTTAGTTATTATGAATCAGTGATTCATGCTCCAGACTCAGCCTCTCACCAAACATTCAGATTTTGTCCGGAAAATAAACATTAACTTAACAGTAATCCAAAAGTAACTTAAAGTACTCTGGTATGTAACTTTTTTGTTTTAGTGCTTAAAGTAAATTACTGATTACATTATTTGACAAATAACTTGTAATTACAGTTTTCAAGTTGGGCAACAAGTTGGCGCTGTTGGTTGTTGTAATGAAATATGTATATGTATCAGCAGGGTGCAAGAGGTCAAAGGTTAAATATGTGTCAGCAGGAGGCCAGGCAGTGATCAGCAGGGTCTTTGGAAAAGTCAGTTGTCATTTGTTTGTTGAGACGGTGGGGGGGTGTTGTTGACAGCTGCTAAAAGTACCTGGAAAGTCACTTAGAATCTTACTCATTTACTCTTAAATACAAGAAATCAGCAAAGTAACTAATTACTTTTTAAAGAAGTAACTAGCAATCAGTAATCATATTACTTTTTCAAAGTAACCGTGGTCAGATGCGTCTCTGACCACCAGGGGGAGTAGTTTGAGTTTGAGCTTTGATTCACACTGAGGGATTCACACCTGCAGAGTTCGGATTCACTACGTATGATGGAATCGCTCCAAACGTATGGGAACACCAAGTCTGAGCGAACCTCCGTCCCCCGACTGAGCACGTGCAGAAAAAGTATTTGCTCCGTCCATGGTGCGCATGCACAGTAGCAGAAAAGTAAAGTCTTTCCTTTTCTTTTTTTTAATAAAAAAAAAGAAAGACATTTTTAAATACATTACAGTCATTCCAATGTGCTTTTATAGAGAAAACAGAAAAGCCCAACATATCCACATGAGCAAGCAGCTGTGTTTGTGACTGTGGAAAGGAAAAACTGCACCAACAAGGAGAAACTTTGTAGAAACCAGAGTCAGAGTGGCGGCATTCTGCGGACCGGTTGGGGTGAAAGGATGGAGGAGAGGAGAGGAGAGGAGAGGAGAGGAGAGGAGAGGAGAGGAGAGGAGAGGAGAGGAGAGACAGAGAAAGACTTGGTGGGGAGATACATACAATACCCTTGTTAGTGCTACATGCATTTTTTTCTTTTTAATAATACAATAATCACAGTGATCTAAATATTTTCCAGCTGCCATGAGATTAAACCAGCCTGAGCAACAACAGAGCAAAAACCAAAATAATCACAACAATTATAACAAAAGCAAAAATAAAAGGACATAAAACAAAGAGAAGAAAAAAAGAGAAAAACAGAACGAAACAAAAAACAAAACAAAATAAAAACAAAAACAGGGAGAAAAAAAAACAAAACAAAAAAAGTTAAATTTTTCCCATTTCCATGGAGTTGGAGTCCCACCTTGGGAGCCGTTTTCAGTTGCTCTGGTCACCGTTGTCGTGGAAACAGACGCCCAAAACACATCAAAGTTGTCCGTTTTCACTTGACGACGTCCTTGGTTTGCTTTGAAGCTCTGGCCGTTTCTCTCACCGCCTGCTTTGTGTTTCTTTTTAACATTTCTGTTTCTTGGTTCCCCAGGTCAGCCCTCCGGTCCTCCCTCCCGCTGCCCGGCCGACTCCTCGGCTGTGACGACATGAATCCCGCTGAGCCGTCTGAAGGTTGAAGGAGGAACGTGACTGTTCAGAACGCGGGGCTCTGGGCGTTGGTCGTTCCGGTTGATAAAAGTTGATAGGAGTGTGTTTGAAGGATCGGGAGCTTGCTCCGCAGGCTCACCTACTCCTGGTCTCCATTCTCATTCTCTCAATCTCATGGAAAACTGAATGTGATGTCTTGTGTTTGCCTGTTTGTTTGTTTTTGCACATATGGCTTTATTCTCATAGGTAAAAAAAAAATTCGGAGTGTGTGAACATATTTGTTAATTTAAGCTTTTGTGTATCAACCCATTCTGTGTTGTGATAGTTTTTTATAATTGTTTTAATACGCTCTGCTCAATGAGGCAACAGTGTAATGAAGAAATGATGCGTGGTAGTTTCATATTGTGCCGCGAAAATAATGTCACAAATAGAAACGTTAGCACAGTGTTGTGGTGCTTTGTGATCCGTCCAGGGTGTGAAAAGACGAACACGTTAAACCATGAAACCAAGTTATTTTGTGGTGGGAACTCGGAATCTTAATAGTTATGAAGACATTTCCCAGTTGATGCACCCACGTGATGACATGGAACAGTCAACAAGGCGGTTTTAGAAAATCTGCAGATGAATGACACATTTCTTACATGTAAATTCCCATATCAGTTTAATTCATTTTTGATGGATTCAATGATTAGTGTCGACTCTCACGTCTAGAATCTGTGCAGTTATTTTTGCGGCGAGCTAACTATGTAGCCGAGGCTCACAAAGTCTGAATATTTCAGTTATTTCTGCTATTACACCTCTTTGGCTCCATTCCGGAGGAGTTTGACTGAGAAGGTGGATTATTACGTCATTAGGAATGTTGAGTTTTTCTGATCACCTTCACATAGCAGCTGGGAGCCGTCCGGAACAATCCCAGTCTCATCTTCCAGTTTTGACAGAGATCAGATGTATTTCCACAACTGGGAATTAGGAATTTTCCCAGTAGCTCAATAATTCATTTCAGGCCAGGTTTTTTTTGTTGTTGTTTTTTTTTCACTTTCATAGTTTCATAAGAAAATCTATTCCCAGGAAATGTTCCGCTTTTTGTATTTGTAATGTCACATAAAGCTGAAATGTTGGCTTCCTCGTGGAGACGGGTTCAATGTGAAGAGTCAAATCACAGAAAATATTTTCTATCTGCCGTCACGTTGGGGTCATCGTAGAACTTGGGGACGCCTACTAGTTAAAAAAAAAAACAACTCCATTTTAAAATAAAGAATCTATTAAAATGAGTCATCTTTTATCCAACTTCTTCAGTAAAACCTGTTGAAAAGCCTCCATGTTGAAGAAACACAGCAGGTTTGAATGGAGCACTACCTACAGTACAGCAGTACAACCTTACCTCCTATACAGTAGGTAAGGTTGTGCTAAGCAGGAGGCGTCAGAAAAGGTACCACATGGAGAAGTGGCTTCACCAAGCAAGGATTGTTTATCCACTAATAGGGAACGTGAGCTGTAGTAATTAGTATTAATGTAGTAATTAATAGTAATTCAGAGCAGAATTACTATTGTAACAACACATCATCAGGAGGGTAAAACTAACGTGTCTCACGACGGTCTAACCAGCTCACGTTCCCTATTAGTGGGTGAACAATCCAACGCTTGGTGAATTCTGCTTCACAATGACAGGAAGTGCCACATCCAAGGATAAAAAAGCGGCGTCGCTATGAACGCTTGGTCGCCACAAGCCACTTCTCCCTGTGGTAACGTTTCTGACGCCTCCTGCTTAAGACCCAAAAAGTCAGAAGGATGGTGAGGCGCCGCTTTCACCGTCTGTATTCACACTGAAAATCAAGATGAAGCGAGCTTTTGCCCTTCTGCTCTACCTATACAGTAGGTAAGGTTGTGCTCATGAGGAACACCGACACCACCTTCATGTTTCTGAAGTGAGGCCTCGCTGTTTTCCACCCCCGACGACACTCAGTGATACTTTGAGTCCTGCTACTTTGTGAAGTTTTAATCTGCCACTTCAGTTGTGTTTCAGCCTCCTGGAGGGGAACGTCTCATTCCAGTGCATAAATACCAATTTCCACAAAGTCGTAGCCAGGATTTGTTTTCAGGGGGGGCCTGGACTCATTCTACACAGCTCTCATTATCAAAGGTCACTTTCACAACTTGTACACGTTCCATGTTTTATGATATTAAACGGTACAATGAAAATCTGTTTTGCATAATAGATGAATGCCTACTTTAAGTGTTTTTAATTTCAATATTTTAATACTACAATAGTCAGGTTTCTTGTTTCATCACACTATGTAGTTGTTATTCTCCAAATGCTTTTAAAACGGTACTCTTATTAATTTGTCTGTCACTGTTTGCCCTCATGTCCAGGTCTAGTCGGGTTGTGTGTGTGTGTGTGTGTGTGTGTGTGTGTGTGTGTGTGTGTGTGTGTGTCATATTACATAGCATTCTTACTGCATATAAAATATATTTTTAATACAGAAAGATATTAATTTCATAGGTGGAACTCTCTATAATATTGGACAAGGGGTAGAATTTGATAGGTTTCACTTCGTCCTTCCGCCATGTCTGCACACGTGTTTTGTAGAAAAAAGGACAAACTGAAGAGAAGCGAGGAGACGCTCTTCCACTTGTTGTCGCCTCGTGTGTCGTGATGAAGACGTATCTGGAGCAGCGCTTCCTCAACATCGGCAACAAGCAAGAGCACAAAACTAAAACCATTATGACATTGGTATGACATTATGAGTTTAACATGATGACACCTCAATTATTCTTTATTTGTGTTTATTGATTTAGTTTACTTTTCAGGGGCCGTGTGCAAAAAACATTTATCTTGAAGAAAAGATGCTTTGTACCAGATTTTAGCCGTCGCTCGTTTCCATCTGCAGGAACACAACATAATGATACATAGTTACAAATATAACATACAGTAAACATGTATAACATTAACAGTAACCATTACAATGTAACACCTGCTTTCATAGAAATGCCTACAGATATTAAAAATCTTATGGAACACATCACAATACACATTAAAAATATAAACTATAGTCAAATCGGTAACATTATTATTTACAACAATGGAAATTAAAATTCATACAAAATACTAAAATACATCACAGTGGACAATTAAAATAGACTAATGTGACACAGCTGGTTTTAACTAATGTGATTTTTTTTAAGTTTTGAGAAAAAGTGTTTCAGTCTACAGACTTGGACTGGAAGATCCCAGAGTTTGATTGTTTTAAATGAAAAGGCTCTTTAAAGGTGGAGAATCTTTTGGGGAATGAAACAGTTTCTGTCAATGACTGTCAATGAAGGGTGTTTTCAAACATGTATTGAACAGACAGTGCCATCTAGTGGCTTCAAAACATATAGAAAGTGGTTCATGAATCGTCATTGAAGCTTCATTTGGCCATCTCTATTGTTAACCATGTTGAAGATGGTTTTGTTTTATAGAAGGGATTTGTTCAGGCTTGATTTGCTTGTTCCATGTTTATTTCTCCCTATTATTTCCTTCAGTGACATGAAGGACCTGGTTCTGCAGGACATCGATTGTTACTTCTCGTCTTCAGACTGTCGTCAGTTTAACCGCTCCGAGTCTCTCAGGTGATTCTGCCTCATCTTCCTCATCCTCCTCTTCCTCCTGGGAGCAGTACAGGATTAAGCCACCAGAGGGCGACAGAGACGCTCTGAGTTTGTTCTGCTCCTCCCCTGACCTGCTGTTGTCACGACAACGGCTCCATGGGGCGGTTGAAATGTGACCACGGTCAAATACGCTCATGTGAATGTGAAGCTTCACTGTGACGGTTCCTGTTGTCCAACTGGGAGGAACCTTGAAGAACTGACCTGCTCTGAAACACTGAGGACAGGATTCAACGTTAAGGCTCACTGATGACACAAAGAAGAGTGAGTGAAGGTGAAGGGATCCCAGAAAACTCATTGAAGTTGTGTGGAACATCAGGGAACAGAAGTGATGACCCAGAACTGAGAAATGTTGAAATAACCTTTGAAGAGTTTAGTGGAACCCCAGTCCGCCAGAGCTATTCATTAGAACCATGTATGGGACTCAGTGCGGTTCTCCTCATGTGTCGGCCTCGGCCTGGTTCTGCTTCCTGTCCCAGACGTTGGGTTCATCGTCACCAGATCGACCGCAAGAAGTCTGGAGGGAAACCCAAGATGGCCAAGAGAGCCAAGATGGCCCAGGTTCTCCTGAACGTCATGTTCTCTCCTCCCATGGAGGCCAGCTGAGCAGAACCCACAGCCCAATGACGTCGTGTTTGTTGTGCAGCAGAAAGCTCAGCTGAGGAAAACCAACATCTCCAGATACCTGCCCATCCACCGCTCCATCGAGAGGTTCCACACCCCCAGCAGCAGAACCAGGGTTCTGAAAGGGAACCTCAATGCACTTTCTCTCAATCTGACTGTAGTAAAGCTTGTTTTCATCAGTGCTGAAATACTGACTGTGGTTCTTTAACTGCTTCTGGTGTGTGTGATGTAAAGTTGGGAACAGATTAGACACATATGGACGAACCCATAATTAATTCAGCCTCTCTGTCTCTTCTGTACTTTTCATCATGTTTACTTTCACTTTTTGTTTCAAATTCAGCAACACGGGATCAGTTATTTCTATGAAACTGATCAATCTGATCTGTGTGGGTAATGACTAATCCACTATTACGTTCATCTGAAGTTATAGAGGAGGAAGATGCTCTATAATCTGTTAGAACAGGAAGAATCCTCTATAATCTGAATGTTAGAGGAGGAAGATGCTCTATAATCTGTTAGAACAGGAAGATCCTCTATAACCTGATGTTAGAGGAGGAAGATGCTCTATAATCTGTTAGAGCAGGAAGAACCTCTATAACCTGATGTTAGAGGAGGAAGATGCTCTATAACCTGATGTTAGAGGAGGAAGATGCTCTATAATCTGAATGTTAGAGGAGGAAGATGCTCTATAATCTGTTAGAACAGGAAGATCCTCTATAACCTGATGTTAGAGGAGGAAGATGCTCTATAATCTGTTAGAACAGGAAGATCCTCTATAACCTGATGTTAGAGGAGGAAGATGCTCTATAATCTGAATGTTAGAGGAGGAAGATGCTCTGTAATCTGACTGTTAGAGGAGGAAGATGGTCTATAATCTGGATTAGAGGAGGAAGATGCTCTATAATCTGGTGTTAGAGGAGGAAGATGCTCTATAATCTGATGATAGAGGAGGAAGATGCTCTATAATCTGGTGTTAGAGGCTGTAAACTAGAGATGGCCAAATGAAGCTTCAATGAAGCTTCATGAACCACTTTCTATATGTTTTAAAGCCACTAGATGGCACTGTCTGTTTAATAAATGTTTGAAAACCCTTCATTGACAGTCTTTCATCCTCTATCTTCAAACCAAGAGTTCCACCTGGTGGAGTCAGAAAATACAGACAGTGGTTCATGAATCTTCATTGAAGCTTCATTTGGCCATCACTACTGTAAACATCTGTCAGGGTGAGAGTGTAAATCCTCACTCATGCCTTCCTTCATCCTGTGAACGTGAAGTTTCCTGAAGGAGGAACTGATCCCAGATCAGATTCTGAGAAACAAACAGAAGAGAATCCATGTCAGGCAACAACTTCAGACAAGCTGCAGAAGCTCCAGAAGAGCAGATACAACCTGTCACCAACACGTAAAGAACATCTGGTTCCCACACAGTGACTGACAGGCTCTGTTTCCACGGCAACGGATCAAATCAAAACCTTTTTTTTGCTTTTTCATTTCAGCAAAGTTTTGTGTTAACACCACAACGTTCTGAAAAGAATCTGTGTTTCCATGGAAACCCTGAAAATCCTGCAACATCCATGCTGGTCCACTAGTTGGTGATGTTGGTTGTTTTGAAACGGAACGACACACATCAGGTCAGTTCTCTACACACACTGTAACATTTTCACAAGTTTCAAAACATCTGTCTGAATGTTTCAAGCTTTTGGTGTATGTAATGCACCGCATTGAAAATATTAAGATACTAAATATGCAGAAAAATAAATGTATTTGATTTATTTTTGTTTGTGCACATTAATTGATTTAGATTATTTCTTATAAAATGTGGAGTATTTAAATCGTATTTCCTGAACTATCCCTTTAAATAATAAATGATTATTAATCCAACCATGTGACCAGTCAAAAGCTCCACTTGGACCTGGGATCTCTCGTGATTGTTGTTCAGGTGTTTTTCTTCTCTGGTGTTTGCGTTCCCGTGCACAGCCTGCTTGTTGCCTGCAGGTTTAAAGTGATGGGAGGCAGGGAAGTGTGGTTCATGTTCTGGCGGTCACTCCTCTCAGCAGCTGGTTGTGGCTGACTTATAGGCTTTGGCTTCACAGGCCTCGTCCCGGGAACTGATCTCTTGACTTGACACACAGTCAGAGGACAAATGTCAGGTTCAAGTTTTCTTAATTGTACTGTCCCCATCTTTTTTCTTTCCCCTTTTAAAATAGAAACAAAAAAAGCCCCAAACATTTCCTTGAAAGTTTTATGCAGAAAAATAAATCTACAACGAGTTTGTGTGGTCCAAAAACCTTTATGAATTAATCGAATAGCTCTTTTTTGTAATATTACTATTGCTTTTACTGTGTTTTTATAAGTACTACCCCAAACCACAGTACAATAATATAAATAGGGCAAAATCAGAGAACAGTATAAGGTGTGTAAAGCTTTGAGTAAATTAAACCGTTCAATAAAGCTGTCAAGTCTGGAATTGAAAACTTTTTCTCAGATTGTAGAGAATTGCGGTAAAAGGGAGACAGGCCTGTAGTTTGTGAAGAGATGTTTATCTCCTGCCTTGAACAGAGGAATCACTTTTAACTTTCATGCTATGAGGAAATTGTCCAGTTTGTAATGATAAGTTACTGATGTATGTTAACGGCTTAGAGATACTTTCAATAACACTTTTTAAGGTCTTCATATCCACATCATAATAATGTGTCCAGGTTTTATTTTTACACCCTCTAACAATGTCCAGTATCTCCTTTTCCTCCACAGGATTGAGGAACAGGACAGAGGATTTGTGTTTATGAGCTCACAATTATAATTCTCATCGTTTGCTATTTTTACAGCCAACATTTACAAAGAATTTATTAAATGTATCAACTACTTCATTCATATTATTTACAGTTTTATCCTCATCTTTGAAATACTGTGGATAATTGATCGTTCTTGGTTTACTTCTAATTATACTGTTTAAGACATTCCATAAGCCTTTAATATTATTCTTATTGGTATCTAACAACCTATTATAATAATCCTGTTTACATTTTCTAATTATACCTGTCAATTTGTTTTTATATTTCTTATATTTGTTCTCTGCATCTTTTGATCTATTATTTATAAATATTTTGTAAAGTGAATTTTTTTTCTTGGATGCATTCAACAATCCTTTAGACATCCATGGGTTTTCTTTACACTTACTGTTTATACAGTATTTTTTCATTGGGCAGTGTTTATCATATAATTTTGGGAATATTTTTACAAACTCATCATTTGCCTTATTAGTATCATTCTCTCTGAGTACAATACTCCAGTCTTGAGTTCATAGCTCCTTTTTAAATGCATCAATAGTTTTATCTGTTTTTACCCTTCTAAACCAATGTTTGTTTTCCTCTTCATTATTTGAACATTATTTGTACACTACAAAAACTGGAAGGTGATCACTGATCTCATTTATCATTAATCCGCTGACTGTATCACATTCTATTTCATTTGAGAAAATGTTGTCAATCAAAGTAGCACTATGGGTTGTTATTCTACTCGGTTTAGTTATTAGAGGAAACAGACCTATGCTGAATAGAGTATTTATAAATTCGTCCGTTTTTTTATGTTTATTTGGGTTTAACAGATCGATGTTAAAAAATCCCCCCACAAACATGACTTTCTTGAAACTGAAAAGTGTTCCTCCATCCAATTAGAAAAAATCTCTATATCAGAGCCAGGTGTTCTCTAAATACAACTTACCATGATATTTTTCTTTCTTTGCCTTGTAATTTCTACAGTAAGGCATTCAAGTGTGTCATCCACCACCATAGTCTTATTTTACATCACTTTGTAACTCTAGTTTGAGTGTATAAACATAGTTACACCCCACCATGCTTCTTTCTTCTGTTCAAACTGAGAAATTCATAGCCATCAATAGAGAATTACATTTCTCTGTCATTATTAGTCCATGTTTCTGTTATTAAAATCACATTGAATGGTTTAGAAAACTGTTTTAAGAAGCTCTTGATGTGGTCAAAGTTTGCATAGAGGCTTCAACTATTGAAGTGGATTACAGAGAATGCCTTAAAGTTCTTAAGTTAACTATTGTAAAGAACCTCTGTATAATAATGACAATCGTTAATAGCTCTAGTAAAAAGGTTATTTTCAGGGTCGATGTCGAGCTCATTTGTCTGTAAATCATATTGCCCGAATGTAAAGTCCAGGTTATTTGTTTCAGAAATTCTCCTCAATGAAAGATCCAAGTCGGTGCTTCCTGTTGTCCTATATGTGCTCCAGGTCATGTGAAGTTATGTGTTTCTACATACCGGAATCCAGCAGTTTTTCTGCTCCCAGCTTCTCACTTTAATTGCTCAAATCTTGTGCTTTTGTTATTTTTGTTGTTATAAATAAACTATGCTCATTAAATAAATATTAAAACCAAAAGTCAACGGACAAATTAAATGATTATTTATTATAATTTGGTGGACAAACATGTATAAATACTATGAACATTCTGTAAAACAACAAGTTCAGACAGCAGAGCCACACCAGGGATCTTCATCCTCTACAACTCACCTGCTCTGCAGCAGGATAGTTGTCGAGGTCTTACCTTATCCTTTGACTGTCCTTCTTCCTCCATTTTATTTTACTTTAGTTTTCCCTCCGGGATTAATAATAGTTTGCTCACTGACAGGAATATCGCTATCAATCATTCCGCCGAACTTTCCGCTGGTGTTTCGGATTAACTGGCGCCCTTGTTCACTGGTGACCAACTTCTTTCAGTCCTTGCTGATCGTCACTGCAGATGTTAAAATAAGACTCACTTTGAAACTTTATTGTAATTGTGATTAAATGACCCTGGCGAGGACCGCTACGGATTTCTGTCTGGTTTGTTATATCTGGTTTGTTACATCTGGTTTGTTATATCCGGTGTTAATTGGTGGTCAATTGGTGGTCACCAATTAACACGGAAACGAGTTAATCCGAAACACCGGGCCGCTGCGTCGCTCAATTGACAGTGCGGTCCAACAAATATGATCTAATAATTTTTATATATAATTAATTAATACAATAATATAATTATTCATTAATACAATTAATATAATTATCAATATATACATATTACAAACTCTGGAAAACTCTGGAAAATTTGACATTTGCGTGGAGGCCAGCAGGATCTGTTGCCATGGTGACAGTTAGCCGTTAAGAGCCTTTAATGTGATGCTAGCAGTGCTAAGCTAGCTTCAGTCTGCCGGCAGCCCTCGCACTCGGAGCAGCTCCAGACCCACAGAGCCATTCTTTCAGCGAGCCTGTCCAAAAAATAGGGAGAAATTCGTCCAGAGTGCGCAGAAAGTCAGCGTAAGTGTTTGCAAGAATCTTTACACGCTTTTTTAAAAACTTTTTCACCTCACTTAATACTAATGTTGCTACATATTCAGGTGAGATTGTGTTGTTTACGAATTATGTTGTACGCTTTCAGGTGTATTCACACTTTATTCATTCCAATTTCCATTTCTGAGATGTTTTGATTTGTTTAACACAAAAATAAGAGTAAATAAACACTGATGAGAAACTTTTTAGTTCAAAAATACTGAAAAACTTCAAGTGCATCCAAGCTTTAACTACGAGAGTTAGGAAAAGTAACATTTCACACTGTAAAACTGGTGCTGTAAGTTCAAAAATCCTTCAAATTGGTCACTTGGCTCTGGAATCACAATCATTTGTTTGATGACTACAAATCCATCAAGGCCTGACAGCTAGCTGCTAATGCTAACCTGATCTCCATGACAACGTGCATAAACACCTGCCATTTTACTTATATTTTACTTATATTCTCACTATTGCTGGTACTTTATGATACTTTTTCACTATTATTGTTGTTATTACACACATATATGTATCACCGCTCATTCTAACATCCAACACATTTTCCATCTCTAGAATGGGAGCTTTCAAAGCAATGGCTGACTGTGTAAAACATCCTCTCAGACCAGACCCAGTCCACCGTCTCTGGCTGGAGCTCCAGGTAGAATCCACACTCCTTCAACAAACATTCACTGCACACTGAATCTTTCTGGAGGTGTGAAATATGGATCAAGCCTGTTTTCCTTTCATACCTTTGTTGTTTTTTTGCTAACTCCTGCAATCAGACTCGATTTTGTTGTTGTTGTTGTTGTTGCCTGAATACTCGTTTGAAGATGCAACAGTTTTCCGTTGTGTTTGTCAGGACCACAGCTATGCCCGGCCCCCTCTCCCAGCCGCCAAGCGGCGTAAAAAGAAAAATGTCTCGGGTAACGTGGCTCATTCACGACACAAAGCTCGACTGTTTTTGTTGTTCATGATATCTAACCAATTCCCTTCTCGTTTGTTTTGGTAGCTGGAGAACGCTGGACAGCTGGGAGTTCATATGAATTGTTTCTGTGCACTACGTCTTACTCCGCCGACCTGCTCAGTCCCACCAGGCTCAAGCTGACGATGCACACGTCCACAAAGAGACGAAGCACAGAAGAGACCTGGGGGATGCCAAAGAGCAAGAGGGTCAAGGTGAGCGCTGCTGCCTATCAGCTCACCATTAAACTGGATCCAGATACAGTGAGGGACTTGTTTTCCCATTACAAACATGTTGAATGAGTTTATTTTCTCTCTCTAGACATCCAGGATGTCCACGAGCATAAAGGTAAGATCACTTATCCTGACTCACTTTTTCCCCCCATGTTGCCTGAACACTCGTTTTCAACACAGTCTTCCATTGTGTGTTTTCAGGACCACAACTCTGGTCCACCAGCTCTCCCCACACACAGGCCCCGCCCACTTCTAGTGGAGGAGAGGAGTGGCTGCTGCAAAAAGGTAACGAGCTGCAGGCAGAGTCCACAACCTTCCACCCGTTGATGTGGAAGTTAATTCTACTTTTCAAAGTAAAGCTCAGCTCAGCACTTTTCAGGTTATTTCATTGTCCTTTTAATGCTTTTTTTGATGCAGAGATGGTTGAAACAGTGGGCAGACTCCCAGCAGACTGGCCATTCGTCCCCCAAGCTGCTGTCCAGTGGTAAGAACATCATGCTGGATTCTCACAAACAAGCAGAACTGAGCTAGTGGAGGCTGCTGTTGACTTTCCCTGTGTCGTTGTTTTATGTTAGAGCTTTGTAACTCTTCCAGGTTGTGGATAGTTGAGGAGTGTTGGTCTCGGCTTTCCTGAAGTTTTTCCTGACATCTCATGTTTTGAAATTCACAGAGCTCAACCTGCCTCTCAAGAAGAGACGGTCCAGGTACCTGGCAGACTTGATGCCAGTACTGTGAACCATCTGAGTCGCCACTCCTGCAGAGCGTCGATAACTTTTTAAATAAAACAAAAAAGTTCTGCAAAAAGATGGTCTCTGACTCATAAACTTCAAATAATCAATGAAAAACCAGGCAGGAATCATGTGTTTGCTCAAATTGTCCCCAGACATGGAACACACACACACACACACACACACACACACACACACACACACACACACACACCTGGGGGGTATTGTACAAAACCAGGATAAGGGATAAAGCCTGGAAAAATCATCTATCCTGGATAAAGTTATCCCCAAAGTGGTTGAAAGAAAGCAGACCAGGTTCATCCAGGTGAAGTAACCATGGTGATTTATCCTCTACAACTATCCTGCTGCAGAGCAGGTGAGTTGTAGAGGATGAACATCCCTGGTGTGGCTCTGCTGTCTGCACTGTGACAAATTATTGTTTTACAGAATGTTCATAGTTTTTATACGTTTGTCCACCAAATTATAATAAATAATCATTTAATTTGTCCGTTGACTTTTGGTTTTAATATTTTTTAATGATCATGACGACAAAAATAACATAAAAACACAAGATTTGAGCAATTAAAGTGAGACGACAGATGGTTTATTGCAGTGTTTTTCAACCACTAGATATAGTCAGGTGTGCCCTGGGAAATGATCCAATGACACATTTTTTCTAAGAGAACATTTACTCTCACAGCCGCTGTCAGCTGTGAGAGCAGTGTGCAGAGTAATCTAGTATAAATACTGTGGTGAGCGCCGCAGAAGAATTGCTCTGAGTGGAGGTTCTATTCTGCCAGCTGAACACCAGTGGCTTGGTGCCACTGATTAAACAAACAGAGAACATCTTTCCTTTCTCTTTGTCTTTCCGTCATCTTGTCTGTTTAACAAACTTTTAGACTTCTTAAAGTCCTCCTCACTACTTCTAGTGGTTTTCCACCTGAAGGAGCTCTGAGGCCTCAGGATGCTTTGTGAATTACTTTTATCTATGTATGCATGCATGTATGTATTGGCTCCCTTGTATATTTACTTAGTTTTTTATCTTTTATATTTACAGCTTTTTCTTTTTGTCTTACTCTATTTCTACTCTCTACCTCAAGAGTTGTCTTTTGATTTCATTGTACAATGACACATTATTCTATTCTATTCTAAATGTTCTAATCAACATTTTCTTTAGTCTTTGTGACTTTAATTATTGTTATTGAAGCAGTTCAGCGTGTTCCTTTTTCTTCACCTCATGGTTTTATTGCCATCTAGTGGCTGAACTCTGTACAGATCTGATGTGTGATATTTCTCTTTCTAAGCTTCAACTGCAGAAACTGAACTTTACCAACATCAGCAGCTCGGGGCTTCATCAGCAGGGCCGCCCCTGGCCAAGTGGGGGCCCTAAGCAGGATTTTATTTTTGGGCCCCCCTTCCAATAACATAATAATAATTATGATAATAAATTACAATTACTAACGAATCAAATGAACAGCCTCAATCAACAGTGGAACAGGAACTTTGTAGATCAAAAGTGGAACAATAACTTTACAGATCAACAGTAGAACAATATCTCCAGTCCACATCTAGACACAATTATCATCTCTTCTGTCTCATGATTAGCACGAGCAGACATGCTAGCAGTTTATGTTTATGCCAATAAGTCAGATGGTGACGCTTCGCGCTTTCAATCATTGCATCTCTTTTTTCTCTCTCTCTCCTGCCTCGGGCTGACTTGGTGGCGGTGTTCTACGCGCCTCTCGGCAAAATGCAGCGCATCCTTTGCGCATTTGCAGAGAATGATGATACTTTATTGATCCCGAGGGAAATTCAATTGACTTGCGCAAAATGGGCCCCCCCCGTGGATCGCGGGGCCCTACGCACAGCGCGTGTTCTGCATGTAGGGAGGGGCGGGCCTGGTAGTAGCAGCAGTAGTAGTCGTAGTAGTAGTGGTAGCAGTGAGTGACTGAGCCTGATGTGAATGAAGTATTTGTACAGGCATGCTGGTGGCTCGTGTCACTGTGGCACTTCGCACACAGTAATAAACGCCACTGTCCTCAGGCTGCAGACTCAGCCCTGTTAATTCCACTCTGCTGGCAGCAGCGAGTGTGCGGTAGCTGAATTTGTTTTTCAGCGCATTGTTTTGGTAAAAGTCTCCTCCACCCCATCGAACCAAAATCCACTCCATTGCTGCTCCTTGCCGCTTTCTGATCCAACCTGTAGCAAATCTGCTGTCAGTCAAAGAATAACCAGACACCTGACAGGTGATGGTCAAAGACTGCCCAGGCTGCGCGGACATTGAATCAGGCTGAATGAAACTGACACTGTCGACACCTGTTGGAATAAGAAACCATCATCAGTTTCATCATTCGTGTAATTATTCAGTGTTTCTCCTCTGTTTATAAGTAAGTGAAAACTCCTCACAGGAAACAGCTGCCAGCAGCAGTAACGGCGCCACAGAGAACATGATGGAAGCTGCAGCTGAACTGATGTGAGCTCTTCTGCCACATGGCTGCACCCTTATAAGGCAACAAAGGAATAATAAAAAAAAAAAAGAGCACAATTTACATTGTGATATTAACAAGACATGTAAATCATATTAAAATCTATTCAAATGAAAATGATTTCCTTCTCATTTGCAAATGTTTTGCGCTAAAGCAACAGATTTAAAATGATACCTTCACCATGAGCATGATGGAGGGAAACATAGTAATTAGATTAATTTGGCTCAGTTATGAGCTGCTACTGTGAAGCCATTTTCTGGACATTTCTTCCCACTAACCCAAAACACTGGAGTGCTTAGCACAGTAATACAATGCACATTTCTATGAGAGTAAGTCCCAGGTAAATCTTGGCGTTGCTGTTACTTGTGTTTTTTTCTACCTTGCACAATGCACAAATAAAACCTTGGGAGGGAAATAGTTAAACTTAATCTATTTAAAATGTATTGAATCAAATGAAAAAACTAAATCCATCTTGATTCCCCAATGATTTGTTCAGGTAACTTTAAAACTAGGTTCATATTATCAGTATGTTTTGTCACTTTTTTACTTTTCCAACAGTAAATTATTATATGATAGTCAGGGTAATTTGCGAGCTCCTCCAGCTCAGTAGAAATTAAACCACCAACCTTCAGCTGGGTTTAAAATCAGCTGATTCACCTTCAGTTGTTCTCGTCAGATGCTTTGTGGCTGTGAAATGTGGGCAAATTGACAGAAAGACACAAATTCCACAAATATCTGTCGCCACTGTCTCGTTCCAAAAGATGAGGTCCATCCCATTGTTGCGGTGGACGCTTTGTCGGCCCCACAAACCTGCTGACATGCACATTAAATCATTTGGAATTAAAAACTTGAACAATTCTCATGAAATTCCCTGAAGAAATATGAAAATCCAAAACGGGCCCTTATGTACAATTGGATTTTGTTTTTGTTGTTGTTGTTATTTAAAAATAAATATCGATATATTGAAATAGATGTGCTGTGAACTTCTTTATATATCTGACAAAAGAATACGTTCACTGATTTCACACCAAATCAGAATTATGGGGGGTCGTTGATCAAAATCAAGTCAATATTTAAAACTGCAGAGTTCAACCACATCCACATTTTACTGCGCTCCACAAATTAGACATTTTGAAAATGTGTTTATGATACTGAGGAAATTGAGCTTGCCTAGTTACATTTTAAGAGCCACCTACAAAGTCTCTGTTTAATATCATCTCAAATTATGTAGCATTTCAACAGGTTTCAGGGTTTGGTCTATACTAATTATGGCGGCATGTGTGAGTTACAACTTCATCAAGTTTGTGCGAGCCTTTTGAATATAATTTTTTTAGTATTTAATCTAATTTATAGGAAAATATGAGGAAGTGTAATTTATGAAAGCTACATGGACAAGTTAATCAAGTTGATCTTCCTGATCTTGAACCTTTTTTTGGCAGTTTGGACTCAGACGGTTTTCAAGCCCTTCTAAGCTGTGGTTTTTGACTGATTGGAAGTTTTCTTTTACTGGAATTTGAAACATTTTGGAAAGAATGCACATTGTCAGAGTAAATCAAAAACATCAAGAGAAACCAAAGTTCTTTATTGTGCAAAATGTGGGAAAGAAAACCTAAAATGCTCCCAAGCTTTATTAATTCACCGTATTAAAAAAAAATCCTGTGGTCATAATAAAAACTTGCTATGAATAAATGCTTACTCCATCACCAGCCTATTGGTATTACTCCCTTACATTGACAGACATTTTTGTGGATCAAAATGTCACATTTATCAATGATAAATCACATTTTCCCACAAAGAATCAATACATAACACTAACATAAGTCATATATAGTTCATTATTTGGTTGTTTTTTACTATATCTGTGAGACCAACAGCAGTGGTTTGTAGAAAGCACCAGATCTAGAATTACTGAGCAAACTGAGCCATACTTTAATCACAATAGCGCACAAACTGAATGGCTTCAGCCTTCCTCCTGTTGTGATGCTGGTTTACTGTCCTTGCATCAAAGCATAAATGCATAAAATAAGCATTTAAAGTAAACATTTTACTGCAGCTGCTATAGTATCTATAGTGAACTATAGTATCTAGCATACAGGCTTCTCCAGTAATTGGACTTTCTGACAAATGACAGTACATGCATCTTTGTTCCTTTCTTTTTGCCTTGCTTCCAGGGCATCAGGGTCATGAACAGGGCGCAACAGAGCCAAACAACGCTGTTGAAGACAAAGCCAAAAAGAGAACACCAGTCAGATGAATCCAAAATATTTTGATGTACTAATGTGTTTTTCCTGATACCTCTTTGAGGGGGCCCTTGGTGAGACAGATTTTACCAACAACCCAGATTGGTGCCGCAACCACAGAGGAAAGAGCTATGGCCCAGCCCACACCGTACGCCCAGCGTGGGAACGCATCTCCCCTCCTGGATGTGAGCGGCGTGTATTCCAAAAAGAAGCAGACAAAACCAACCTTGAAGGAAATAAAAGAGGGGAAAAAAACATCTTCCATATCAGTTACGTCTCACACAGCACAAATGTATTTATTTATTTTTTAACAGAATGAATGTTGGGGGTTGTGTCATATTTTCTGAAAAGTAAGGAGTCACTTTTGTATGCATGTAGTGAGATATCAGTGTCACTCTGAACCTCATGCACCGCGACTGGTAAATACAGAAGCCAATTTTGTTTGTTGTAGTGTGTCGTCCTGCGGCTCCATCCCAGGTTTTCTCAAAGTAAAATGGGAGGTAGAGCCGTCAGCTATCAGGTGCTTCTCATGTGGAATCAGCTCCCAGTTTCCATGAGAGACTGACACAGTCCCTGCTTTTAAGATTAGGTTTGAAACTTTTCAGTTTAATAAAGCTTACCGTTTTGTCTAGGGGCGGACCACCTTGTACCGTTAAGCTCCACTAGGTTTAGACTGCTGGGAGACTTTTATTTATATGAGCTTCTTTCTGTTCTCACTTTCTATACAGAGATGTTTCAAGAATTTCCCTAGGATTAATAAAGCATTTCTGTCCTATTTCTATTCGAATCGAATTGAATTGAATTGAATTGAATCATCTTCCTCACATTACCTCACATTTAAGTTACAAATTAAATGTTTCATGTGCATGTCAATGAATATATGATAAATGCATGTGTCACATTTGTTTATTTGGTAGTGTGATAAATTGCTTCATGGTTGATCCTATCAAGTTGATTGTTATGGCATAGTGTTTGAAAAGACAAACGCAGGTCTAACGCATGTTATTTCAGACACTATGCACACAAATGCACACACTTCGTTGTTACATAGTGAAAGATGTGGGAGAAAATTTTTTAATGTGAAATTGCTGTTTAGTTCAATTAGGAAAAAGCTTTTTGAAACATTCATGGCTAAAAAGCAGTGAAAGTGGTCCAGTCAAAGATATGGATTACAATCTCAAATCGATCATTTTTTTACTCACTGTTATTCTCTTCTATCCTGCTTTGTCTGAGACCAAAGCAAGTAATGACTGTTAATGGCTGTTAACTCACAACAGAGAGCAGAGGGGTGAAGTATCGCCAGCACAGGATGAAGAAACAGTGTGGCTTCTGTCCGATCATCTTCTCAACCTCGTCACTCAGCCGCTCAGCACCTGCAGTACGAACGCATCATGTTTTGATATTTATAATGACAAAAATCAAATTGTAAAATACCTTAACATTACAGTGGTTCTGCTTACCAAAGCCCCACCCTACAGCAAGACACTGCAGCAGGCCAACAAACAATATGCTCGCTCCACTGGCACCATAGTAGTCAATCAGCTCAAAGAGATAGATCCCCCCCTGGACATCACAGGGCAAACAACATGCTTACAGTATACACGCTTTAAATTGGTCTTCTGTTATAAAATAATCAGTGGGCATGAGATTCAGGGTGAGTACTTGAGTGACGGTGGAGAGCTGTATGATGAAGCAGACCAAGCAGAAGAGCAGGAGAAAGAACTCTCGGCGCCAGGGTCTGCGCATCTGCATCGGGAACATGTCGACCACAGTTGACGTTATCGTCTCCAAACCTGTGAACTGAGACACATTAAGAAGAATGTGTCTTAGTCATTAGTCATTTTGTTGTGCAATAGAAGGATTTTGGGACTCCAACAGTATCAACTGAGTTTTCTTTGCTATCATACTGTTTGACCAAAGATTTATCAGCGACAGTGAATACTTGGCAGCGGTAAGCACTGCGCAGTCTTACCACTGGGTCCAGCCCCAACAGAATGAGCATGAGGAAGAAGCAGGAGGCCCATAGCTGAGGAAGAGGCATCATGGCTACAGCCTGAGGAAACGCAATGAATGCCAAACCAAGACCTGCCAGGACATTAAGGGGCTTTTCAACAAACTTATGACGATGCAAATGACATTTTCAAAATAAAACCAAGCTTTAACGTTTAAAGATACCTGAATCGACCACTGCGTCGATGGGAATTCCCTGGCGATGAGCCATGAAGCCCAAAGTTGAGAAAACTGCAAAGCCAGCAACAAGGCTGGTGCAAGTGTTGAGTGCACACAACCACAAGCTGTCTCTGCATGAGAAAGGAACCGATCAGAGTGACACAAGACATCAGAGTTCAAGGTTCTATTTAAGTCGCCATAAACCAATGTAAGAGGTCACATCGCGGACTCCAAAATATACCAAAAACCATTACTAGTAGTGTGGCAATCACATGGCTTACTTGTAACAGTTGTTTTTCTCTTTGTTGTAGCTGCCCAGTGTGATTATGCTTCCGGCCGAAACACCATAAGAGAAAAGGACCTGAGAACAAGCATCCATCCACACCTGACGAAAAAAAGGTGAAGGGAAACACAACTGATATCGTCATATGAGGGACAGCGACTGGTGGGTAACGTTCAATATTTGCTCCTCTGTAACAATCTTGTTTGATCGTCAAAAACAAACGATGCCACTCTGTATTTGCAACTGTCCCCAAATAAATAAGCAGGACATTTGAAAGCTGCAGGCTTCGCCCACCTGAAGCTTTGCCAGATGAGAAGCGTCTGGATACAGGTAATAGACCACACCCTGCCAGGCTCCTGGCAGCGTCAGTCCCCTGACCAGCAAGATGGCCAACATGGCATAGGGGAACACAGCGGTAAAATAAACAACCTGAAATCCCAAGAAACACAAGCAAGATTAGAGGATAATGCTGTTATTTATGTCATGAATAAACCACAAGTACTTGGTTATGCTCTTGTGTTTCCCTGTTTTATAAATACAAATCAGATAAAGAACAAAAAGCAAAAATTGGATTAAAAAATGATCATGGTCAGTTCTGATTCTGGTTCAGGTTGTGAACTATTCTTTGTATGAATGTTGGCAGACCTTCCCGGTGGTGCGAACTCCTTTCCAGACGCTGAAGTAGCAGGCCAGCCAGCAGACCAGCAGACACAGCAGCAGCTCCCACTGCACCGAACCAACATCCTCAATTCCCGCAGACATGGACAGCAGTTTCCTCCTGTGTACAATGAGCGGACGATAAGGAGCATGATTATTAAATTTGAACAATGTCCGGTTGAGATCTCTCATGTCAATGAAGAAGAATTAGAAACTGTATGGTTAAAATATTCAATGATTGAATAAGTGTTATAAGTGTTGATGTTTTATTTTGTGCGCAAATTGCACACATATTGTTAGTGTGTAACAGGGTCATGCCTTCAAAAATTCTGAATATGGAGCAATAATTTGACGACGTACAGTATACCTTAACAGAGAAACCATTACAGACTTCTTGCAGCAGTCTTCTGCCATGTGTAAACAATAGAGCAACACTGACTCACTCCCAAAACTCAGAAACTGAAGACTTGGTGAAATTTCCAGATGTCCAGTCCAGCGTCACGTTGCCACTGTGCTCTGTAGTGTTTATTGAAGTGAGTTCCACACATTTGTCTGTTGACATTCAGAGAGAAAAATCTGTCTTTCAATTGTAAGATTGCAAACCGGTGAAACTTTGGCCCAGTTTTTAAAGGGTAACTGAAATGTTTTTCAGATTTCATCTTTAGAAAGAAGAATAAATATGCTTTCGAAAGGTATATAACATTCCCAGATAAAAGTCCGAATTCCGACCCTTTTAATTGACTTTACATGATGCAGCAGACGACGGTATATTTGCGGGCCATAAATGTGAGCCGCCTGAGCTAGACCGGATATGACGTACGAGGGGTTATATGTCCCAGCCAAAACAACATCAGCTGATTGAAGAATGGAGGGGTTTGGCGATACAGAAGCACCTAGGAGCGATGTTAGCGAAGATTTAAGTGACGCATCGTTGGTTTTGGACGAAGATGAAGGAGAGGAATCATCGGAGGAAGAATTAGAAGAAAATCAAGGCGTTCAACCATACATGTTTGAGCCGTGAGTACATATTGTGTGTGACCGGGTATTTACCCGTGTGCACATATTGTGCGTGACCGGGTATTTACCCGTGTGCACATATTGTGTGTGACCGGGTATTTACCCGTGTGCACATATTGTGCGTGACCGGGTATTTACCCGTGTGCACATATTGTGCGTGACCGGGTATTTACCCGTGTGCACATATTGTGCGTGACCGGGTATTTACCCGTGTGCACATATTGTGCGTGACCGGGTATTTACCCGTGTGCACATATTGTGTGTGACCGGGTATTTACCCTTGTGTCAGAGTGGGTGTTTTGCAAAGTTTATTGGTCTATTTGTCTTAAGTTTTAGCAGGTTTTAAAAAGACTTACTGAAGGTTGGGTTTAAAAATCCGTTAAAAAGCCGTTTAAAAATGGTGGGGACAGAGCCAGGTTTCAGGATACGTTTCCTCTTCACATCAAAACCAAGTGACTCTCGGATTGCGGGTGCTGTTTCGTAACAGTCATCCGTGAAATGTTGACTGCAGAGATAGGAGGCCTCTGTTGGTGTCCAGTTGGAGCGAGTGCGCTGCACTTGTTTTGTCCATAATCTCCTCAAAGTTTCATCTTTTGGGAATTTATGGACACTTACAGACGGACTGGGCATTTGGGAACACCCAGCCGCAACACAACGCTTAGGCATGACTCTAAAAAACTGCTAAATAACGCGATAATGCAGAGCACATGTAAACAAGACACTACGATCAGCTGTTGTGGGCGGAAGTAAATAACTCCTCATACGTCACAGCGCAAAACTACGGCAAGTTGGGAAAACTAGGTCAGATTCACAGGGCGGGAGATTTAAAGGCATTTTTAGACGTTCGGCGCTCAAGAGCAAGATAGTGGTGTGATTGTCATTGGTGTGTCATATATCATTCGAAAGGGGGAAAAATAATGCTAAATACTGGTGTATTTTAATAGAATTATTTCAGGGACCCTTTAAACAGGCATTTAAATGGTGTCGATGAAATTAGCTCGTAGTTGCGAATGTGAATCATTGTATGGCTCTGTATGTGTTTCCCTGTGATGAAATGGTGACCTCTTTGAGGTCATCTGTCTTCTTCATCATTTGGAAAAGTGAATTTACAAGCATATGCTTGGGCATGAAGATTTCATGTTATTAGCCATCATTCAGTTCACACCTGTATGCTGTTAGATGAACCAATAAAAATCTGACCAGTTCAACCTAAAGAGATTTAATTTAAGATTTTGCATCCAAGTTTGTAAGTGACTTTTCTGCATTACAACTGTATGAGTTTAATCAAAAACAATTAAGTGTTATTTGCAAACTGACAGTTGCGTTGTGGTCATCTCACAGCACCTAACATTCAAATCAAAGAGTGTGCCTGTTGGGGATTCAGATTTCACTTGTATGGACTGAATAACATTATTGTGGGTCACTAGAAGTCAGTGTTGTATCAAGTATGTTTTCGATCACACCTCATGGTAGGATTATTTAGTTACTCTAAAAAATGATATCATTGTAGCAGAAATTGTATTCATTACTGAAACTGATGTTTTTTAACCATGTTTCAAAGCAGGATCTATACAATTCTGACCGGTGTTCCATGGATTGTTGCAGGTGACCCAGGGCAGAGGATCTCTGAAACAGTAGACGAGGTACAGGAGAGCCCAGGCCAAGATCACAATGTAGAATCTGGAATACAGCTGGATCACAATGATAGAATAACCAGCCCCTGGAAGTTAAACACACCAACAACAACAAAAACAACTTATTTTCACATGTTAAGACCTGGCAACAAAAAAATAAAAATGAAAAATTGTCTGTCCTGAAAAGGGATAAACATAAAAAATATCATTAAAAATTATTGGACTTTTTTTTTTATTATTATTTTATTGTCATTTCAAGAAATACTGGACAAGGAAACAGAAGTTTACTTATGCAACACCATTCAGGTAAGGAAAGGTGCTTCACAAGGAAATATAATTAATACATTAAAACAATGTATTTATTTATTCATTCATTCATTCATTCATTCATTCATTCATTCATTCATTCATTCATTTATTTGGACATGACGATGCATATTAATGTACAAACAATCTCGTTATTTATCACCAGGTTGCTGTAAAGAAGCCGGATTCAGCACAAGGTTAATATCCATTGTCCCACACATAAATCCATACAGATATATAAAAACAATGAAGTGAAACAAAGACAATGATGATGAAATCATTCTTAAAATAACAATTAAAGATAAAATCTAAAATGTGTCCCCTGTGTGTTGAATATTTTTCTTACATTCTCAAGGATGTTCAGAGGTTCCAACTGTAATAGCTTGGATTGTCGCAGTGACTATTATAATCTCCCACTGTGATACACTGCTACCAGGAGTGTACAGGAGGACAGGTACAGGACACCGACCTGGGACTCCGTCACATGGTGCGCCACATTACCACCAACACTAAAGAGGTGGTGGTGGCCTTCAGGAGACTGAGGCTGCAACCGGAGCCTGTCACCATCACTGGGCTATATGTGCACATTGTACAGAAATACAAATACCTGGGCGTACAGCTGAATGACAGGGAAGACTGGTCTTGTAACACAGAGGTCACAGGAACAAATAACTCCTGCAACGTTGTTTCCATTTGCTTATCTATATTCCTCTGATGAACACAATCAAATCACATTTTTAAAGTTTTTGTGACTGAAGTGATATTTTTACCTCACAATGCTCTGTTTATTCATCTTATATTGGTTAACAAATTTAAAAAAGAAGAGGCATAAGTGTAAACAGTGGAGATCAACTTCCAAATGCAAACTGCTGCTGGCAACTCAGTGTGTTTAAGTTAATTTACCCTGGCTGCTAAGACACCTTTGGCACTGTAAGAAAAGTAAACATGGTTTGTCAAACAACAGTGGAAGAGCTGCCTCAGGGAAGCAGTTAGTTTATCTATAGAGACCGTTTTAGACTAAATGTAGCAAAAGTGTTTAGAAATGTACAGAACCGAGCCCCTCCCATGCCCTACAGACTGAACAATAAATCTTTCATCAAGTCTACTTCACTTGGCAGTCATCACATGAAAAGAGAAAACGATGTTTTCATAATAAACTGACTTCGATCAACATAACAGATTCAATGCACAAGATCAGCTAATCCTGCCATATTCCAAAGAAGATGGAGGTTTATCAGTACCAGTGTCTTTGACACTGTGGTGGAATCTCAATCGTCTAAATGGACTGCTGATATTTCCCAAGGGCAGACGGGAACAGGATGCTAAAGAGACAGTTTACAATGACGAGCCCTGAGCTTTAAAACACTGAAGGGGTTTCTTAGGTCGGAAAACTCATTGTCACTGCTGCCACAGCTCTGAAACGAGACTGTGTGGATTGGGGTGTGCGGTGGATCCTGTGACGACTGCAGGACAACAGAAGGTGGACTCCATGACTCACCCGTGTTACTGATGCTGACCATTTTGGTACAGCGGTATGCTGAAGAATCAGGGACTTAGAAGTATTTTGAAATGAAAACGTGGGATAAGTCTGATACTGACGCGTCAAGAAGAAATGTGGTGATTACCTTGTGCCATCGGGCAGAGCTTGGTCCAGCAGGTGATGGTACCCTCCTGAGTGTACTGACCAATCACAGTCTCCAGGATGTAGAGCGGCACGCCACACAGCACAGCAAAGAAAAAGTAAGGTATCAGGAAAACGCCTGTGCTCACAGACACAAAGGAGGAAATTCTCTTTCAGGCATTATTCATTTTTGTTGATGATAACCCCTTTTTAGTTTGCTCACAAATTTGTGTAAAAAACAACAACATGTAAATACTATCAATTGGGCCGTAGATCATTTTGACAAATCCCCTGAAATAAACTACAGGAAATGGCCATTTGTCGAATTTACTATCGCATAGATTAACAGTTAGCACTTTTAAAGGAATTTGGCTGTTTTGGTTGTTCAATACTAGTTGCTTTGTAACTCTAGAAAGTCAGAAAATTAATTCATAATTGAATAAATACATCTGATATTGGTGACTGTTTTATGATTGTTTGTCTTTTCAGATGAATGAAAAGCATCTCTGCATGCTGTGAGATCGCAAGATTAGATTAAAATGTGACTGTTGTACTTGTCAGGAATGTTCAGTGAGTTCTCATTTGCAACAACACAAAACATAAATGTGACCGCCTCAAAATTATAAACTAGATTAGACTGTTTGGTATTTTTAACATTCAGTAAAAGTCAGGGATTTATTTCTAATCTAGAATTTTTTTTTTATTGTCCCTGACAAATAAACCAATAAACTAAATTAAACTACCTCCAGCTCGACAAATATATGTCAATGTACATATGAAAAGTATTTTTTTTAAATGTATGATTCATAGCATGTTTTCATTTATATGTCTGCAATAAAAATGGTCATCATGAAACAGGATAAAATGCACTAATCAATTCAGCTTACCTCCTCCATTTTTAAAGCACAGGTAGGGGAACCTCCACACGTTGCCCAGGCCCACGATATTTCCTGCCGATGCCAGGATAAATTCCCTTTTTTTGGTCCAATGTTCCCTGTTTTTCTGGACGGTCTCCATTCTTGTCTTCACACTTCAGGTAGCTGATTACTAATGCAGCTTCACATTACAGTGGGTGTGGTAGACACAAGTCGGGGAGACTGGATATGGTTGTAACACTTTTTGCTTCAGCACTTGTAACTCACTGAATTTCTGGGCTCGGGTTCTCAAACCTTTATACCAAGTACCCACATTTGTTGACTACAAATAGCACCAATTCAAACCTCTGCTAGAATATCACGGACAGTGTGAGTTGATGTCAAATACATGGTGTTCCTTTGTTACAACCTACCCCACGAGCAGGGTAGGTTATAACACATGCTGGGCTAAGTTGTAACAACTCGACAAAAGAAGCAAAAACAGAAGACAGGCCATGTAACATGCTTCAAAAAGAGATGCATTTATCCTCATTGACAGGCTTTTTCGATTTATCTTGCGCCTACACTAGTATTCAGTCCTTCTCTCATCTAACCTGTCATATTAGTGACAAGCCTGTGTTATGCATACCTCACGTGAAGTGAGTCTATAAAATAGGTCTGCTGCCTGAGTCAAATAGTCAGCCAACATTTCCTCCTGCTCCTCAGAGAAAACGTTGTTGCTGCTCCAGTAACCTACACTGGGAAGACCACTGGAGCCCTGGTCTCTCAGCTTCTGCAGTGTTTTACAGTATCTGCTCACTGTTCCATGGCAGATCTCATTTCTCTTCGCCACTGATCTGACCGACTTGCCCTTCTTTGTGACCTCATCAGATACTTTTTTTTAAAAACATTTGCAGGCACACCTCGGTCAGTCTTTGTTTTCCACAGCCTAGGCATTCTGTAAAAGTATTAAAATCAAGAATGTGGTATTAGTCGTATGTAAGCGGAAGGTCGTAACATGATGTGTTACAAGCCACCCCACCCCTGTCCGCCATTGTTTAGCTAGCTGTATTAGCATAGTGGTTTGAAATTAGCAGGGGAAACGTGCATCACATTTTGCCTGAGAAACTACAATTTAATCTAATGTAAGTCATATAGTTTTATGTACAATAGTTTAAGTACTAAACAAAATATAGTCTTGGTCAAAAAAATTACTTTCATACCTCAAAATTCATTTTGACTCTGCATGCACTTGTTTCCAGCCTTGATAATCACCATGTGGGATCGGGGAGGAAGTGGGTAAACATTGATATCATCATATGCCTCCTATCATATCCCTGATTGGTGGAAGATTGGTGGAGACCATACCCGGTCTCCCCTGTCTTCCAACTGACTGTCATGTTGGATGAATGAGACCAGAACTTGAACCAGCATTTATAAACCGTCTTTATGATCAAGGTCAAATCAAATGAATGACAATATTTCTTTTCAAATAATACACTGGCATATTTGTTTTATATTTTAGAGGAGAAGTTTGCTCAAGACACACAATGTCAGGGCCACCCCGGACCATATGGGGAAATTATAAGTACTTTCCTCATAACGACTAGTTTTGGGGGCTCGTCCGGGATCTACTCTACACATGGTCTCAATGCTCCACAGGAGCTTTTATTTAGGATTGCAAAGGATAAAAACACGAATCAATTGAGCAAGGACTCTGCTCCAGCAGAACTTGGGCCTTAATCTCTGCCATGTGTTCAGTGAAAATGGTTTATATAGGCACCAGTTATTAATTAGGATTCCTCTCAATGTGAAGGCTGTGTCAACAGCACACAGTGTCCCAGAGTAATATGGTAGTCAAAACACAGTGAAGTCACATTACTCCAGGGCCGCCCCTGGCCAAGTGGGGGCCCTAAGCAGGATTTTATTTTGGGGCCCCCCTTCCAATAACATCATCATCACCATAATAATAATAATAATAATAATAATAATAATAATAATAATAATAATAATAATAATAATAATAATAATAATAATAATAATAATAATAATAAATTACAATTACTAATGAATCAAATGAACAGCCTCTATCAACAGTGGAACAAGAACTTTATAGATCAACAGGGGAACAATATCTCCAGTCCACATCTAGACACAATTATCATCTCTTCTGTCTCATGATTAGCACGAACAGACATGCTCGCAGTTTATGTTTATGCCACAAAGTTTTTTCTTTTTTATTTCAACAACATCCCACCTTCAAGTGAAGATCGAGACTCTTCTTGTTTGGACTTTTTCTTTCTTTTGCTGGCTCCCGAATCGTATTGACGTTTGGAAGCCATCTCTCTCTCTCTGCCGGCCCATCTGACAGCTGATTGGTCAGATGGTGATGCTTCGCGCTTTCAATCATTGCGTCTCTTTTCTCTCTCTCTCTCTCTCTCTCTCTCTCTCTCTCTCTCTCTCTCTCTCTCTCTCTCTCTCTCTCTCTCTCCTGCCTCGGGCTGATATGGTGGCGGTGCTCTACGCGCCTCTCGGCAAAATGCACGCGTTTTATTTTTGGGCCCCCCTTCCAATAACATAATAATAATAATGATAATAAATTACAATTACTAACGAATCAAATGAACAGCCTCAATCAACAGTGGAACAGGGACTTTGTAGACCAAAAGTGGAACAATAACTTTACAGATCAACAGTAGAACAATATCTCCAGTCCACATCTAGACACAATTATCATCTCTTCTGTCTCATGATTAGCACGAGCAGACATGCTAGCAGTTTATGTTTATGCCAATAAGTCAGATGGTGACGCTTCGCGCTTTCAATCATTGCGTCTCTTTTTCTCTCTCTCTCTCTCTCTCTCTCTCTCTCTCTCTCTCTCTCTCTCTCTCTCCGGCCTCGGGCTGACTTGGTGGCGGTGTTCTACGCGCCTCTCGGCAAAATGCAGGCGTATCCTTTGCGCATTTGCGGAGAATGATGATACTTTATTGATCCCGAGGGAAATTCCATTCGCTTGCGCAAAACGGGCCCCCCATGGATCGCGGGGCCCTACGCACAGCGCGTGTTCTGCGGGTAGGGAGGGGCGGGCCTGTTCATCAGATACACAATATGAACTTAATAGATTAATACGACTTCAGCTGTTGTGTACTTTTTCTCTTTCCGTTCAGTAGTTATGAGGACTCAATTCATTATTTAACATGCAGTTGATAAATGTAGTGCTGAAATCACTGGAACCTCAGGAAGAATAGTTTGAACCAGTGTGGAAACTCATGGGCTCCTTAAACAAAACACAAGAAGTGACACCTGGTACTGAGTCATAGTCGGGGTTTGTTCAACTCCATTCCGTTCTAAATTCATGAACAAAGTTTGTCTTAATATTGTGCTGCAAAAAAGAAACAAGATTTAAAGACGAAGCAGAAATCCAAAATTTTTTTAACTACCTTTATTGGTAGAACACATTCTCACAGAGAATGGATATTTTGTTGGACTCAGATGTTGTCCTTTCCCTTTGGTTTCTTTACTCACTGCTGACACTAATAAGGTGTTGCAGAGCATCCAGAAAAGGCGTCGGGTTGTCATTGGCGATGCCATCGAACAGAGGACTGACGTCCCCAAATGCCTCTGAATATGGTCGTCCAGCCTGTCGTCTCGCCTCATCGGTGGTGAAAGGGTCGACTCCAAAGCCTGAGACCCTGGTCAGGGAGGAACCTTTCTCTGCATCGTACCAGTCTGCTGCTCCAGATGCACAAGGCAGCAGGTTCTCTGGACCTTGACTGGACCGCCACCTGAGGCCAGAACATTTGGGATCCCTCTTCCTGCAACACGTTATAATGCAGACACAAGAGTAGCATGTTAGCCACTGAAACAACTTATTTGCAGGACGTCGTGGTCGAGATTCCCAGTGGCTGATCGCTAGTTTTCCCTTAAACCATCTTGAATATAGATGGATAAACCAATCCAAGAAGTATAAAAATGAAACTACCTGGCACTCTGTGAGCATTCCAGGGGTCAACAAACCGGCAGATGCCAACGCTGGCGACCTGGAACGCCAGGGCCGAAACACATAACCTGACAGACCAGGGCTGAAACACATAACCTGACATACCAGGGCTGAAACACAGAACCTGACAGACCAGGGCTGAAACACATAACCTGACATACCAGGGCTGAAACACAGAACCTGACATACCAGGGCCGAAACACATAACCTGACATACCAGGGCTGAAACACAGAACCTGACAGACCAGGGCTGAAACACATAACCTGACATACCAGGGCTGAAACACAGAACCTGACATACCAGGGCCGAAACACAGAACCTGACATACCAGGGCCGAAACACAGAACCTGACATACCAGGGCTGAAACACATAACCTGACATACCAGGGCTGAAACTCAAGGCAGGTTTATAAAGAGTTGATTCGTGCTGACATCTAGTGGTAAAGCTGTGCCAATAGGTGAACTAGATTAAATTTGATAAAACGTATTTAATCAATTAGATATTTAAAAAAAAAAATTTTTAATTCCACAACCAAATTACTAAAAACATAAAAAATAATTGTAAACAATATCAAAACATTTGAATAATAGAAAAAAATATATATAAACAACAATAATAATTAATAAAGAAACAAAATTCCCCAAAACAACAAAACCTCTAATTGGCTAGAGGACACACTCCGGGTATTGATCAACCCTGGTAGGGCCTCCCTTGGGTGAGAGTGTCTTATGACAAATGTTCAAAACACACACAACGGACGATGGTGTCCTGAAATTTTGGTTTAATATACACAATGCTGCACCACAAACAAGAGAGAAAGCAGGACCTCAACTTTTGGAAACAATTCAGAAGAATGATAAAACCAGACCAACGGCATATCAACGAAAGGGCTCGCCGGGCGGTTCGGCGCCGAGGAGAAGGTTTTGCTGTATAAACTATTTCACAATGGTTATGTGAGCGATGCTTTTTCTATCAAATGTTAGTTGCTGAAATATTACAAATGTATAAATTATATCGAAGAAAACAGTTGTTTTTTGACTCGTCCAGCTTGGAGAGAAGCTGCTGGCTTCTGTAGCAGTTAGCACCTCCTGCTAACTGTGGTTGTCTGCGCTCAGCAGGATGAGGAGAAGAAGACGAATGATGATTCAGGAGCCGTCTTTCTTTGCAGCGTCCTGGTCGTTCCCTTGTCCAGACCGGAGGAGCTGCTCGCTCAGGTCTGTGATGGTTTTCCTGGTTGATGAGAGATCAGACGCTGGGTGCTGGTCTCTGGGTCCCAGGGAAGCTCTGACCCTCGTGGTCAGTCAGAAGAGGAGTTGAGGCTGTGAGCAGGATACTGCAACCACGAACCCACCTCCTCCGTCAAAGAGCAGGAGCAAAGCTTTTTGAGAGAATCTCTCCAAATGCTTTTGATGAAGGTTGGGGGATTCGAGGGTGGCGAACCCTGGGACCTCCACCAATCAGAAAACAGAGGGGAAAAAAGACTTGAAACCTAACTTCCAAGTTGTGGGTCGTCTTCACATTCTTCCTGGAACGGAGAATTTAAGCGACACGGTTTTGGTGAGTTGCATGTTGTTTATTTGATGAATTATTTCAATGAGTGTGTGTGTGTGCCGAGCGGGGAAGACGCCATTTTATGTTAGTGTGCCATTAAATTAATGATAGTTCGTGTTTGTGCTGATTCAGTTGAAATATTGTTTAGAAAAAAGAGACTTTATTGTATTTTTTCTGCTTCCTGTCGTGCAGGAGACGTTTTTTTGTCCCATATGTAGACGGCTAGTGGCTGCATGTATTGCAGGGCATTTGCACGTGACCAGGGGCCTCATTTATAAAACTGTGCGTAGGATTGACGTCAAAATTGGCGTACGCACGAAACACAGAAAGTGCGTACGCACAAAAATATCCTGATTTATAAAACAGTGCGCACGCACGTCCTACGCCGATTTCCCTTTATAAATCACAATCCACTCTAAATGTGGCGCACCTGTGTGCGGGTCAGACCACGCCCATATTTGCTTATAAATATTCAGAGAAACGCCTCTCATAAATATTGATTCATGACTGAAAGCATGCCGAAAGCAGAAAGAAAAGCCAAGAAACGCAATTTCACCCAGCGTGAGGTGGAAGTTCTGGTCGGGGAGGTGGAGAAGAGGAAGGCGATATTATTTGGTGGACACAGTGTTGGGTTAGGGTTAGGGTCAGTGTTGGGGTCACCAATGCCAAAAAGGCTCTAGAGTGGCAGCATGTGGCGGATGGTGTCAATGCTGTGGCCTCAGAAGGTCGGAGTGTGGCTGAGGGGAACAAAAGTGGTCAGACATCAAAGTAGACACAAAAAAGCGCCTGGCGTCACACTGGCAGAGCGTCTGTGCCCCGGGCGGAGGGAACGGGCCCTCCGGAGCTCACCCCGCTGGAGGAAACACTGGCGGGGGTCATCGGGGAATCCCTCCTGAGTGGAGTGGTGACGGAGGTGGAGGGGGACACCCAGGCCCGCCCCTCCCTACACGCAGAACACGCGCTGTACGTAGGGCCCCGCGATCCATGGGGGCCCATTTTGCGCAAGTGAATTGAATTTCCCTCGGGATCAATAAAGTATCATCATTCTCTGCAAATGCGCAAAGGATGCGCTGCATTTTGCCGAGAGGCGCGTAGAACACCGCCACCAAGTCAGCCCGAGGCCGGAGAGAGAGAGAGAGAGAGAGAGAGAGAGAGAGAGAGAGAGAGAGAGAGAGAGAGAGAGAGAGAGAGAGAGAGAGAGAGAGAGAGAGAGAGAGAGAGAGAGAGAGAGAGAGAGAGAGAGAGACGTCAATACGATTCAGGAGCTAGCAAAAGAAAGAAAAAGTCCAAACAAGAAGAGGCTCGTGCTTCACTTGAAGGTGGGATGTTGTTGAAATAAAAAAGATTGTTCCACTTTTGATCTATAAAGTTCTTGTTCCACTGTTGATAGAGGCTGTTCATTTGATTCGTTAGTAATTAAATTTATTATTATTATTATTATTATTATTATTAGTATTAGTAGTAGTAGTAGTAGTAGTAGTATTATTAGTATTATTATGTTATTGGAAGGGGGCCCCCAAAATAAAATCCTGCTTAGGGCCCCCACTTGGCCAGGGGCGGCCCTGGGGACACCGCCACCTGACCTTCAGGAGCCCGATGGTGCGCTCCACAATACTGCGCGCCTGGCTGTGGCGCAGATTCTAGGTCCTCTCCTCTGCGCCTTGTGGGTGAGGAAAAGGGGTGAGCAACCACCGCTTGAGGGGTTCTCCACTGTCGCCTGCAAGGTCGTGAACGGGTTAAACACTCCTACAAAATTGCAAGTCTCAGGATTTCCACATTAATTATCCGTACCTAGAAGCCACCCATCACGTACAGCGCCGGCTCCAGTCTGCGCCCAACACTGCTATATGGGCTATATGATATAGGATTTTACACTGCATTCATATCAGTGTAAACATAATACTGTTGTCTTACTATTGTCTTAATAATATGTTTCCCGTGTGCACTCCGGGGAGTATGTTTGTTTATTCATTGTAGAAATTAAATTTTTTACTATCCACTTCTTGCAAATAAACTGTCCATATATGAGGTCATAGAACTATTTATTTTACACGATCAGTTTCACACAGTTTCTCCCGTTTCTTTCTTCTGCCATCAGTGGCGCAGTTTCTCCTTACCCCAATTATGTGCGTACACATGGATCAGAGTTGGCGTGGAGGACCGCACATTTTCCCGTCAAGTTCTCTTTTTATAAATCCCACGGTTTGCGTAGAGTGGCGTACGCATTCTTTTGTGCGTACGCAACGTTTATAAATGAGGCCCCTGGAATGGCGATCCTGACCCAAGGATTAATGAGGACCTGGATTGTCCAGGAAGGACAACGGCATTGCTTGATCCCTCAACTGAGGTTGATGGTGCAACATCCCTCTTGTGGTAGGACTGTGGATTTTCCTTCACTCACTGAGCCTTTTTCTCTCGGCCTCATCGACAGACGACAGGCTGTAATGACCACATGTGGCCGCTAGATGGAGACTATGCCTCATCGACAGACGACCAGGCTGTAATGACCACATGTGGCCGCTAGATGGAGACTCGGCCTCATCGACAGACGACCAGGCTGTAATGACCACATGTGGCCGCTAGATGGAGACTCGGCCTCATCGACAGACGACCAGGCTGTAATGACCACATGTGGCCGCTAGATGGAGACTCGGCCTCATCGACAGACGACCAGGCTGTAATGACCACATGTGGCCGCTAGATGGAGACTCGGCCTCATCGACAGACGACCAGGCTGTAATGACCACATGTGGCCGCTAGATGGAGACTCGGCCTCATCGACAGACGACCAGGCTGTAATGACCACATGTGGCCGCTAGATGGAGACTCGGCCTCATCGACAGACGACCAGGCTGTAATTACCACATATGGCCGCTAGATGGAGACTCCGCCTCATCGACAGACGACCAGGCTGTAATGACCACATGTGGCCGCTAGATAGAGACTCGGCCTCATCGACAGACGACCAGGCTGTAATTACCACATGTGGCCGCTAGATGGAGACTCGGCCTCATCGACAGACGACCAGGCTGTAATTACCACATGTGGCCGCTAGATGGAGACTCCGCCTCATCGACAGACGACCAGGCTGTAATGACCACATGTTGCCGCTAGATGGACACTCGGCCTCATCGACAGACGACCAGGCTGTAATGACCACATGTGGCCGCTAGATGGAGACTCGGCCTCATCGACAGACGACCAGGCTGTAATGACCACATGTAGTGGTCATTACAAAAATGTAGTTAGTTAGTTTTAGTTGCATGTATACAACGCAGCAAACAAGAACATTATTCCCCCCCCAAAAAAATAAATGAACCGTCCAGCAACTGAATAAAGAATCAGCAGAAGGCTGAAGCTGATTTTGAATCCTGGACCATCAAAGGATTACAAAGAAAGATCAATAATCAAATACAAAACTAAAAGACAGTTTAAGTTAGAAATCAATTTTTGAGTAATAAGTAAGTATCAAATTACTAATTCACAGCATAAATTGTTATTATTTTACATCTTAAACTCTTTTTGAAATCACTTTAAGTACCATCAGGAATGCCATTGTTCATCACATGGAACATAATTTGTAACGTTTTTAAATATATAATGTGGAGGATTGTGTGAAAAGTTGGTGGGTTGAATCCCCGTATTCATTTATCCTCATCGCTTTTTTCTGCAATTTGAATTATTGGATCCTTTGATTAGTTTTATATGTATTTCCCCATATCTCCACACAATATGTCATATAAGGCAGCACAAGTGAACAATACAATACATGTACACGTTTATTACTCAGTACGTCTCTGGTCTTGTAAAGAACAGAATCTATATTTGGACAGTTTCGTTTTTCCGTCTTCTATTTGAAGTTTGTCATCTATCATCACTAAAACATAGTTTCATAAACCCTTTTCATTTTAATATTGTTTAAATACAGTTTTACTTCAGCATCTGCCCTTTTTTTCCTTCCAAACAACATAAATGTTGCTTTACTTGCCTTTAATAACTTATTTAAAGCAAACTTTGTATTTAACTTGTTCAATTCTATTTCTATTGTTTTGGGTTTTGTTTTTTTTACAATTCTCTTAAAGGTATACAGGAGGATTTTCAGGAATTTTAGGAAAGAACCGCCCTCTCCACCGTTTGAAAAAAATGTGCATGCGCAACGCTGTACCTGCTCCCGAGACGGAACGCCTACTAAAACGCGTGCGAGAGACATGCACGAGCCCAGTTCTCCTCGTGCACGCTCTGTTTACAAGTCACAAGTCGGCATCGCTCACATAAGCTCACTTTACAAGAAGATTTGCACCAGAGGGGGTGAAACTGTGTAAAAATGTCCGAGAATAATGCGTCGGGTCGGCCACCGGCATGATGAGGACCGTGTGGAGTAGTGATGATCAAATTTGAACGAATCGTTCAAAACCCGCGAGTCACTTTACTGAACGGTGACTCACGAGTTTTCACGTTCATTAACTCGTTCACTGAGTCATTTTTGCTACAGCCTCCTTGTAGCTGGGCCGCTAAGCACAGCAGCTTCCGGCTCCTGACATTCACGTGCGGCAGTTTCAGCACACTCGAGTCAGCTTGTCGGTGTAGTTCAGCGCGAATGACCGACTCACCTTCCCTCAATCGTTCAGCTCACATGCCCGAGTCAGCTCGCTCCAATCGTTCAGCTCACATGAACGACTCACCTCCCTTCAATCGTTCAGCGCACATGACCGACTCCCCTCGAAACTCGAAAGAGTCGTTCACTGAATCGGTCAGTAGCACTTCCGCTGTATCGTTCACCTCATGAGCGGTGAGCGGTGAGCCCTCCCCCCCTCCCTCACCTGAAAATCTGCAGCGGCGCTCCGCTCAGAAAGTTTCTGAGTGACAGCGGAGAAGAAAAAAAAATACATTGTTTGTTTCACAAAGCTTGAAGAAATAAATACACAATAAATTATGTTAAAAATACGACTTTGTTGCCTTCAATGCTGTCCCCTATAATTAGTTTCACCCTTTATAAATCACGTTATTTATTAATAGAAGTAAAACTATTTTTGAGAGTTGTGAGAAGAAAATCAAAATGCTGGAAGTGAAAGGTTTCCTATCTGAGCAACTCCTTCCCCGAACGGCCGACCTTCTTGTGTGGTGGAGATCTGGTGCCCCAGTGTTCAAAAACACAGTGGAGGTTATGAAAACCAAACTGTGCATCGTGGCAACATCAGTGCCTTCAGAACGGATCTGTTCCATTTACTTTGGAAGATTGTTTACGAGATTTGCACTAATTCATAATGTGTGAAACGCCTTCATTTACATTTTGCACATAGTTATTTTATTCGTATTTATTCATTTAAGTGTAAGTTCCAGTTTCTGTTTACTTTCTATTCCAAATTATTGTTTTTGACGTTTCAATTGTGATGTTTCACATTTACCTTTGAGGTTGTGACAGAAAAAAAAATCAACATTTGCATTTTAAGAATTTTTTATCTTTCTGTCTTTTTTCTGCTAAAAGCAGCTTGTAGCTGTAATGCCAGCTGCTAAACACAGCAGCTTCCGGCTCCTGACATTCACATGAGGCTTTCAGCACACTCGAGTCAGCTTGTCGGTGTCGTTCAGCACGAATGACCGACTCACATCCCTTCAATCGTTCAGCTCACATGACCGACTCCCCTCGCTTCAATCGTTCAGCTCACATGACCGACTCCCCTCGAAACTCGAAAGAGTCGTTCACTGAATCGGTCAGTAGCACTTCCGCTGTGTCGTTCACCTCATGAGCGGTGAGCGGTGAGTCCTCCCCCCCTCCCTCACCTGAAAATCTCCGAGTGACGGCGGAGAAAAAAATAATACATTGTTTGTTTCACAAAGCTTGTAGAGATAAATACATGAATAATACATGGATAAATACACAATAAACAATGTTAAAATACCACTGTAGCGTGTATTGTGTTACATTTAATATTGTCCCCTATAATTAGTTCTGCCCTATGAACGTCACATTGTTTATTATTAGATTATTTATTAGATACTAGTAAAAAAAGAAAATCAGAATGTTGGAAGAAAAAAAACTATAAAAACATATGTATACATTAATATATACTGTATATCTGCCATTCTGGATGCCAGGTATTTATTCAGTTTAATCATTTATCTAATTTATTTTCTGATTCAACTAAACCTCAAAAACAAAACACATAATCTAGAATAAGGAGACCAGGATCACTAAAAACTAGTGTGTACTTGTTGTTTATTTTCCTCAGAAGTGTTTCATCATTTTACTATGAATACATGATTCTCCCCCTGGTTCATGTCGCAGTTCAGCTGAGCCTCCAGGTCCTGGAGCGGGTGGAAATAGTGCGCATGCGCAACTGAATCAAATGACTCAAATGACTCAAATGACCGATTCACTTGGATGAACGACTCAAAAACCCGTGAGTCCGTTCGAGGAGTCGGGTTTCTCATCACTAGTGTGGAGTGAGCTGCGCGCAGGGACGAGCACGTACGACGGGCTTACGTCATATATCACCAGAATGATTGACAATTGGGAGGACCAGTTATTTTGATGATCCACCCGGAAGAAGAAAATGCTCTACTATACCTTTAAGGTTTCCTCCAGAACAAAATAAATTAAAGTCATCAGCAAACATTGTAGATTGGAATGCATCACTTACTCAGCAAAAATCATTAATATAAAGTAGAAAAAACTTAGTTCCAAGCACTGAACCCTGTGGAACTCCACAGGTTACTTTTAGCATAAGATTTAACATGATTAATGCTCAAACTATTCTTAAAATAACGTCTTCACCAAAGCTGAGCTCCACCTCTTGTGCCATAACCTTCACGTGTCTTCAGAAGCAACGACTGAATCAATTGTGTCGAACGCTTTTCGTAAATCAACAAACGCCACACATCTTGCTCTCTGGAGTCGTTGCAATGTTTTCTCCACATTCCATCACGGCTCGTCCAAATCCTATTTCTCAATAAAAGCATCCGGTTTATGTACAGATATTTTATCAAGACTATTTATATAGTCACCATTTTTTTTTACAAACTGAGATCATTTTGGCTGTTTCCATATTTTCTCAGTGATTTGTTTCAAATATATGTTAATGGTTCAAGGATACAAACGATAATTTATTTTAAGAGTGACATAGCGAAATCAAAACAATCAGTATATATATACATATATATATATATATATATGTGTGTATTTATTTATTTATTTTTGCTTTTACATTTTCTGACAACTTCTAGAATGTCACCCTCACAAGTTGTGTTTTAAAAAGCTGCACTTGCTCCTCTTGTTGAATAGTAAACCTGTTCTCTGTCGTGAAGAACAAGCTGATCATTCATTTCAAGCTTTGCAAAAAAACGGCAGGTGATCTGTCACATCTGTCACTAGTAGTCCACTTTTTGCCTTCCCATCAGTTCTATTTACAAAAATATGATCAATCAAGGTTAAAAAATCAGAGTAGAGAACCCAAAACTAAACATTGAACCAATAAATTCTGCCGCTTTCTCATTGGAATTCAACAAACCAACGTTAAACGTCACCTCACCTTGGAAGTTTTTCAAATATTTCTGAAATCTTCATGTTGAATTGGTCAATGCAGGATCAATAGGATAAAAAAAAAATACCCCAAAAAACTAATTTCCTCACTCGACTCCACACTGTCAAACCCACTGTTAAAAAAGAAAGTCGAGACAACATGGACCTTCTGAAGGCTTTATTTGGTGATTGTGTTAGAATGCAGACGTGGCATCAACGTGAATCATCTTCAAGTCGTACATCAGGTGCATAGAGATTATTATTAAGAGGTGCAAACCACATTCCTGCAAAACGGATGTGCAACATTTGGCTACAGCTTTCAACCTCAGTCTGTGGTGGATTCAGGCCGAGTGCAAAAGTTCAAAGTTCCTCAAGAAGACGCCTGAAAAGTCGCCGGCCGACGGACTCGTCTGGTTTTGGGGGTTCGTCGAGTTTCCCCAGGTCTCCAGATCATCGCAGCTCCGACTTTCCCCGTCAGACACCTACAAACATTTCCACTTGCTACAACGGCCCTGATGGTTTTAGAGGAATCAGCGGTCTTTTGTCCTCTCAGCATTTTCAAATGGAAAAACCAGGGGCCAAGTTTTTGATTTAAAAAAAAAACAAAAAAGATATTTTCCCTGTGATTAGTACATCAATACTAGATCAGATCAACTTATCTCTAATAACAGGTTGTGTACCACAAGCCTTTAAGGTTGCTGTTGTTAAACCTCTTCTTAGAAAACACACTCTTGACCAGGAGTCTTAGGAAGTTACAGATCAATATCCAACCTTCCCTTTATTTCTAAAATCTTAGAAAAAGTGGTCACAAGTCAGCTTTGTGACCATTTAAGCAAAAATGACTTATTTGAGTGTTTCCAGTCAGGTTTTAGAGTTCATCATAGGACAGAGACGCTCTGGTCAAAGTTACTAATGATCTTCTCTTCAGACAAAGACCTGGTCTCTGTTCTGGTCCTGTTAGATCTCAGTGCTGCTTTTCATACTATTGATCATAACATCTTATTACAGAGGCTAGAACACATTATCGGGCTTAAAGGTACGGCACTAAACTGGTTCTGATCATATTTATCAGACAGGTTCCACTTCGTTCAAGGTTTGTATCTCCCCACCCGATCTCTCTCTCTCTGTCTGTCCTCTCCTCTCCTCTCCTCTCCTCTCCTCTCCTCTCCTCTCCTCTCACCCCAACTGTTCAGCAGAATGTCAACACCTCAGTCTGGTTTCTGCAAAGGTTTCTTCCTGTAAGGGAGTTTTTTCTTTCCACAGTCACACAGAAAACCTACTTGCTCATGTGGATTTGTTGGGTTTTTCTCTTTTCTCTGTTAAAAGCACCTAGGAATGACTGTGTTGTATTTGGTGCTATATAAATAAAGTTGAATTGAATTGAATTGAATTCTATTGGCCTGAACTTACATGATTCATGAAAAGCAACTTTTTGAGGGCAAATAATAACTCATATCAGTGTGTAATTATTATGAGTGCATTGCCGTATGTCTGTGAAGAATTGACAATGTATTATTACAAATATTTGCTGCAGATTGTCAGGAATGGAAAATGAAAAACCTGACGGTACCACAGCTTCTGGAAATGGAGACCGAAGAGGGGAACGTCCTTCGTGAAGTGGTCCAGATTTTGAATGTAAGTTGTCGTTAAATACATTTTATGAGTCATCAGTATTTTGAGTAGAACCATGTAATTTTGGATGTAAATGAAATGAATCGGAGATCGAAGTCCACAATAACATTTACGAAGGTACTGTAAAAATAAAATGAAGCAGGTCTAATGATTGACTTTACTTGTGTTTTACAGTATATTTGTGGCGCGCCCACAATTAATAGACAAACACTTGCAAGTGATGTGATGGGAGTTGCAGCAACCTCCTTGAAAAAGCTCAATGACCACGAAGAGAAAATCAGCTCTTTGGAAAAAGAGCTGAATGATTTGCGTGGAGGAGTGAGAAGCCATAGTGCTGCCAATTTGACAGGTATGTGATTGTTGACAGAACGGGTTTACAGAAGGATATCTTCTAACACACATTGATGGATAAGCAACTTTCTCTCTTTCTTCACAGATATACAACCTGAAAGTCCTACAAGTCTGCATTGTGTGAGTTTCCTTCCAGAAGTAAAGGATTCATCTGATGAAAATCACCTGGAGGATTTGGATCTTCCAGAGTCTGTCAGCAGGTCCAAACTTTATGTCTCTGATGATTTTGAGTCTTTTAAACAAACAGACCAATACAATAGCTACTAAGTGTTACAAATGTTCAACATCATTGTGCTTTTGCACGCTGTTGAGTGTAATGATTGTTAACCTCCCAATGTGAAATCTTACAGCAAACCCACGGTGGAGTGCGACAGTTGCAGCTCTGATGAGGACAAATATATTCAGCCGCTTCTTGCCAGCCTCACCAGGTCCAACAACAACCAACTGACCAATGAGAGTTGTTTGTCTGGCCTGACCAATAAGGGCCAGGCGTCGGCACAGGATGTCTGACAACAACCTTCAGAGTATGTCAACAGGTGTTTGTCAAAACTTTCTCTCTCTGATTTTGAGTCTTTTTAAACAAACAGACCAACACAATAGTTGCTAAGTGTGTATAAATATTCAACATCATTGTGCTTTTGCACGCTGTTGAGTGTAATGATCATTAATCTTCCGTTGTGAACTATTTCAGCAAACCCACGGTGGAGTGCGACAGTTGCAGCTCTTATGAATATGAATATATTGAGCCACTACTTGCCAGCATCACCTGGTCCGGCTGCAAATATTGGTCCAAATATTGTCCGTCTGACCTGAACAAAAAGGACCAGGCGCTGTGACATGTAGATGTCTTTTAGTGTGGGGAGGGGGCAGCCGTCTTTACGACCCTCTGGAGCCTCCTACGGTCTGCCTCGGTGTAGTGGGAGAACCACACGGGGATGCAGTAGGTCAGGATGCTCTCGATGGTCGATCGGTAGAAGGTCACCAGCAGCTTCTGGCAAACATCATTCTTCCTGAGCACCCTCAGGAAGTGCAGCCGCTGTTGGGCCTTCTTGACGACGGCCGAGGTGTTACCAGACCACGAGACGTCAGCCGAGATCACGGTGCCCGGGAAAGTGAAGCTGTGGACCCTTTCCACGAGCTGGCCGTTGATGTGAAGGGGGGGTGGGTCCCACGTGCGACTCCTCCTGAAGTCCAGGACGACCTCCTTGGTCTTGGCGGTGTTCAGGATCAGGTTGTTCGTGGAGCACCAGGCGGACAGTTGCAGGACCTCGTCCCTGGATGCAGACTCATCCCCGTTGGTGATCAGTCCCACCAGAGTCAGAGGTGACGTCTTTTCTGCTGAGCAGTTGGGGTGAGAGGACAGAAGAGAGCACAGAAGAGAGGACAGAAGAGAGGACAGACAGATAGATAGATAAGAGAGAGATCCACTCTGTGAAGACTGATCAGGACAGGAGGCTTCAAACCACCTTCAGCTCCATCGTCAGACATCCAGCAGGAAGGTTGAGAGACAGACTGCAGGAGAGAGAGGCAAATGTTATTACATGTAATAGTGGTAAAGAAGTAGTAAATGTTATCACATGTAATAGTGGTAAAGAAGTAGTAAATGTTATTACATGTAATAGTGGTAAAGAAGTAGTAAATGTTATTACATGTAATAGTGGTAAAGAAGTAGTAAATGTTATTACATGTAATAGTGGTAAAGAAGTAGTAAATGTTATTACATGTAATAGTGGTAAAGAAGTAATAAATGTTATTACATGTAATAGTGGTAAAGAAGTAGTAAAGAAGCTCAGTTCAGGTCCTCCAGCATCTTAACCTCTGGCAGCTTTACAACAAAATGGTCCAGGGTGTCCTCTACATGAACATGTCATATTTTTGGAAATTAAGCAATGAGTAGAGGTGTAAGATTTGTTTCATTTTATGTAAATGGGCTGACAAATCCAATAAAACAAAATAGAATTCTAACCAAAATGAAAAAAGCACGTTGTATATTTACAAGAAACCCACTTAAATAATGAACATAAGAAACTAAGGTGGACGGGATTTACAAATATGTTCTCCTCCTCATATAAATCTGGCCGTAGACGAGGAGTAGCAATCCTTATCTCTAAAAACCTTCATTTTGAAAAGTCATTTGAAATGAAAGATAAGGAAGGGAGGTTTGTATTAGTGTGGGGTAGTATAGATGGTAATTTATTTACACTCATGAATGTCTATGTTCCTCCGGGGAGTGATCTCTTCAAAAAAATTATAAATATAATGGTAACACAAACGCAGGGATTTTTAATATGCGGTGGGGATCTAAATATCCGGCTACAGCCAGAATTAGATAGTTCCAACAGAAAAGTCCCTGAATCAAACACTTTATACAAGAAAGTCACATCGTTATTCCAGGAAGTTGGCTTAATTGATATCTGGAGAGATCTATTTCCTACAAGGCGGGACTACTCCCATTATTCAGCCCCACATTCTCTCTATACCAGAATTGACTGTTTCATAACTTTTGCAAAGGAAAAGGACAAAATTCAAACCTGTGAGATGGGGACAATAGACGTGAGTGACCATGCACCGCTATATCTGTCAGTCGATTTAAATGTATACCCCAAAGTGAACACCTGGAAACTAAATTCATATATGCTTAAAGATAATGACATCAAAAATCAAATCAAAAAATAAATAAAGGAATTTCTCGAGATTAACGATAATGGAGAAGTTTCCCCTACAATTCTTTGGGACACATTGAGAGCTGTTATAAGAGGGAAAATTATAGCAA
The DNA here is from genome assembly GCF_963422515.1 of Blennius ocellaris. Taxonomy (NCBI): domain Eukaryota; kingdom Metazoa; phylum Chordata; class Actinopteri; order Blenniiformes; family Blenniidae; genus Blennius; species Blennius ocellaris. The sequence continues at coordinate 2,713,710 of NC_137669.1, forward strand.
TAACCTCATATAAGAGAAAGACACGCAACAAAACAATGGACGACTTACAAAAACCGTTAAAAGAATTAGAACTAAAACATAAACAGACCCCTATACCAGACATTTTAAAAGAATTAAAATTTGTTAGAAAAGAAATTAACTGCCTGAATACACAAGGTGAAAAAGAAACTCATGTTTTTGAAACAACAATATTATGAAAGTGGATCAAAATCCATGAAAATATTAGCATGGAAATTAAAAAAGAAAATTGCCGACAATACAGTGACAAAAATTAAAGATCCAAAAACCAACATGATAAAAACTAAACTGTGTGATCTTCACAAAGTGTTTGAAGAATTCTATAAAACGCTCTACTCTAAAGTCCCTGGAGGAAATGAAATTGAAATCGACAACTTATTGAACTCAATAAACCTACCCACCTTGAGTAAAGAACAGAATGAACAGATGACTGCAGATGTAGCGGAAGTGGAACTTAAAAAAGCTATTAGCCAACTTAAGTCCAACAAGTCACCAGGCTCAGATGGATACACTGCGGAATGGTGTAAGGAGTTTAAAAAAGAGCTAATACCATAATTACTCCCAACTTTTAGTTGGGTATTGAAAAAAGCAGTAGCTCCCCCAAGCTGGAAGGAGGCTCTAATCACTGCTATACCTAAAGAAGGTAAAGACAAAACAGTGTGCGGCTCTTATAGGCCAATATCAGTCCTTAATATTGATTATAGATTATTCACTTCTATAATGGCCAGACGGATGGAAGAATTCTTGCCCGAGTTAATACACAATGACCAAACTGGTTTTATTAGGAATCGTCAGACTCAAGACAATGTGCGCAGAACCTTACATGTTGTAGACTATATACAAAAGAATAACACTGAAGCCTTGCTGATGAGCATCGACGCAGAGAAAGCATTCGATTCGGTTAATTGGGATTTTCTCTATAGCGTGCTTAAAAAATTTGGTTTCCACAATACAATTATTGAGACAGTGAAAGCCTTATATACTAATCCCACTGCAAGAATTAAAGTTAACGGGTATCTCTGAGACAGTTTCATATTGCAAAGAGGCAACAAACAGGGCTGTGCCTGGTCTCCACTCCTGTTTGCACTGTATCTAGAACCACTCGCTCAGTCCATAAGACACAACCAAAAAATTAAAGGCATAACTATTAAAGGAAACGAGCAAAAGCTGGCATGTCATGCCGATGACATCATACTTATCTTAAAACAGCCTACAAATTCATTGCCTGAATTGATGCAACTGTGTGAACTATATGGTAAACTGTCAGGATATAAAATTAACATGAACAAAACGCAAACCCTCTCATACAATTACCTGAAATAGTTACAAAGTACCCTGTGATGTGGCAGTCCAAATCTCTAAAATATCTGGGAATTAATATACCAAAAGATCTATCCAAATTGTTTGAAGCAAACTACACCTGTTTAAACAAGACATTATTAGACGACATAAGACGATGGAATTTGATCCGTTTCCTCAGCCAACACTCACCAATAGAGTACATTAAAATGAATGTCTTGCCCAGACTACTATATTTGTTTCAGACATTACCTATACAAATTGATCAAAACCTATTTGAGTGGGACAAAATGATATCCCGTTACATATGGGGTGGAAAGAGGCCAAGGATCAACTTCAAAACAATGCAATTGGCACAGCAGGCAACCCTTGGGCTAAATGCACTCTCTATGTATGGGAAAAGGTAGTGAGAGTATAAATTGGGTAAAGATATAGCAACCTTAAAATGGTATGCATTTGACTGGGACTTCAAGCCAAACAAATTGGATTCACGTTTTAAAATCTGGTGTTCCAAAGGAATAACAATAATAAATAAATTGATAGAACATGGAAAATTTATCAGTTTTGAGATACTCAAACAGAAATATAATTTAGAAAAACAGGATTTTTAAAGATATCTCCAAATACGGCATTACATAGACAAAAAAACCAAACTGACATCTGAGACGAATAAGGATTTGATAAACATGTTTTGAAATGCATATGACGGAAACACCAATAAGAAAATTATTTCAAGTTTGTATACATGTCTAACAAACATTAAGCCCCACTCAACTACATATGTCAAGGCGTTGTGGGAGAAAGAAGGAGGAGTAAATATATCAGAAGATGAATGGACTTTGATATGTAAATATCAGTGGAAATGTACTACTTCTACAAGATGGAGAGAGTTCGTGTGGAAAACCATAATCAGGTATTTTATCACTCCAGCTCAGAATCACTACGACGGAAACACCTCTGTCTGCTGGAGACGATGTGGAAATCAACACGCAAACCTCACACATATTTTTTGGGACTGCCCCTTCATCAAACAATACTGGACAGACATTCATGGAACACTGCAGGACATTCTTAACTGTACATTTGCCTTTGAAATGAAAACTATGTTATTTGGCTGTGTACCACAGAACTGGGGGAAAAAAAAGATAAGTGTTTGCTTAGTGCCTTGCTGGTAGCAAGCAAAAAAACTATAACTAAGAAATGGTCATCCTCGGACATACCAACTTTAACATTATGGTGGGAAACCACAATGGAAATCTATAGGATGGAAGAGTTGACTGCTTTTGTTCATGATAAACATGGCTGGTTTGACGCATGTTGGGGTAAGATGGCGATACACACCAATGCAAAAAGGTCCAATTACATACTCAAAATGTAGACTATAGTTAGTCTTTCTTTCTCTCTCTCTCATCTTTATTGTTGACATCTTTTCTTTAATTGAGAATTAATTGTCATCTACTGGTCACTCCCTGTTCTGTAATGTTCTGTATGTTTTATTGTGTCAAAATATAAAAACTCATAAATAAAGAATAAAAAAATAAAAAAAGAATTCTCCTGTCCATGTATGTCTATGCAGGGTGAAGGCACATCTGCAGATGTAGAGTGTACCCCTACAGATGTGGAGTGTACCCCTACAGATGTGGAGTGTACCCTACAGATGTAGAGTGTACCCTACAGATGTGGAGTGTATCCCTACAGATGTAGAGTGTACCCCTACAGATGTGGAGTGTATCCCTACAGATGTGGAGTGTACCCTACAGATGTAGAGTGTACCCCTACAGATGTGGAGTGTATCCCTACAGATGTGGAGTGTACCCCTACAGATGTGCACTGTACCCCTACAGATGTGGAGTGTACCCTACAGATGTGGAGTGTACCCCTACAGATGTGCAGTGTACCCCTACAGATGTGGAGTGTACCCTACAGATGTAGAGTGTACCCCTACAGATGTGGAGTGTACCCCTACAGATGTGCAGTGTACCCCTACAGATGTGGAGTGTATCACTACAGATGTGGAGTGTACCCTACAGATGTAGAGTGTACCCCTAAAGATGTGGAGTGTATCCCTACAGATGTGGAGTGTACCCTACAGATGTAGAGTGTACCCCTACAGATGTGGAGTGTGCCCCTACAGATGTGCAGTGTACCCCTACAGATGTGGAGTGTACCCTACAGATGTACAGTGTACGCCTACAGATGTGGAGTGTACCCCTACAGATGTGCAGTGTACCCCTACAGATGTGGAGTGAATCACTACAGATGTGGAGTGTACCCTACAGATGTAGAGTGTACCCCTACAGATGTGGAGTGTACCCTACAGATGTGGAGTGTACCCCTACAGATGTGGAGTGTACCCCTACAGATGTGCAGTGTACCCCTACAGATGTGGAGTGTACCCTACAGATGTAGAGTGTACCCCTACAGATGTGGAGTGTACCCCTACAGATGTAGAGTGTACCCCTACAGATGTGGAGTGTACCCCTACAGATGTAGAGTGTACCCCTACAGATGTGGAGTGTACCCCTACAGATGTGCAGTGTACCCCTACAGATGTGGAGTGTATCACTACAGATGTGGAGTGTATCCCTACAGATGTGGAGTGTACCCTACAGATGTAGAGTGTACCCCTACAGATGTGGAGTGTACCCCTACAGATGTGCAGTGTACCCCTACAGATGTGGAGTGTACCCTACAGATGTACAGTGTACCCCTACAGATGTGGAGTGTATCCCTACAGATGTGGAGTGTACCCTACAGATGTAGAGTGTACCTCTACAGATGTGGAGTGTATCCCTACAGATGTGGAGTGTACCCTACAGATGTAGAGTGTACCCCTACAGATGTGGAGTGTATCCCTACAGATGTGGAGTGTACCCCTACAGATGTGGAGTGTACCCCTACAGATGTGGAGTGTAGCCCTACAGATGTGCAGTGTACCCCTACAGATGTGGAGTGTACCCTACAGATGTAGAGTGTACCCCTACAGATGTGGAGTGTACCCCTACAGATGTGCAGTGTACCCCTACAGATGTGGAGTGTATCACTACAGATGTGGAGTGTACCCTACAGATGTAGAGTGTACCCCTACAGATGTGGAGTGTATCCCTACAGATGTGGAGTGTACCCTACAGATGTAGAGTGTACCCCTACAGATGTGGAGTGTACCCCTACAGATGTGCAGTGTACCCCTACAGATGTGGAGTGTACCCTACAGATGTAGAGTGTACCCCTACAGATGTGCAGTGTAGCCCTACAGATGTGGAGTGTATCACTACAGATGTGGAGTGTACCCTACAGATGTAGAGTGTACCCCTACAGATGTAGAGTGTACCCCTACAGATGTGGAGTGTACCCCTACAGATGTGGAGTGTACCCCTACAGATGTAGAGTGTATCCCTACAGATGTAGAGTGTACCCCTACAGATGTGGAGTGTATCCCTACAGATGTAGAGTGTACTCTACAGATGTAGCGTGTACCCCTACAGATGTGGAGTCTCCACCACAGACTCCATGCTGAAAATGTATAATAAAAGTTGGTAGAAAATGACGCTGTCTTTTCTTTTGCAATTAATGTGGGCCATACAGATGTTTTGAAAAGGTGCTATGCAGAAATGTTCTTACCATGCATGACCAACACAAGAAAAAATGCACTTACACTGGAAAACAATTGCACAACAGAACAAATATTTCATTTGACCAACGTCCTTGTAAGTCTACAAATTGTTATAAATATAATGACAATAACTCCAATGAGCCATCTAAATCAAACTGAAAATAAAAATAAATGAATAGAGATATTTTAAAGTTAAAATGTGAAGTCCAAATAATGTCTAGTATCCATTGTCTTATTTTTACAACACTTAAAAGTGTCTTCTGTCACATTATTTTTTCCTAACTTTCCTAACTTTTCAGTGTTGGTGTTTTATTAATGAGGAAAATATTCCCAATAAACCATCTGCCTTCTCACTTTAATTGCTCAAATCTTGTTTTTTTGTATTTTTTGTATTATTTTTGGTATTTTTATTTGAGCAGCACACATTCTGCTCAAAAGCAGTGGGCTGAAGCAAGAAGCTTATGAGCTCCACCCCCAAACTCAGAGCAACAAAAAGTTCATTCCACACGAGAATAGAAAGAACAAACGACTATATCAACACGGACCAAACTTACGACACACACTCACACACACATGCACATATACGTTGATCCTACTTCTCCCCATAATGCATTTCTTCTTCTCTGTATGTTTCAAAAATAGGTTGTTTGTATTTGTATTTGAAGAGGTTGATGTTTGGACATCGTTTCAACTCCATCTCCAATTTGTTCCACAATTGAACACCATTAACTGTCGGGCTAAAACTTTTCAGGGTTGTGTTTATGTTTCTGAGTCCTAAAGTTTAATTTATCACGTATTTCATAATGACCAGTACGATCTGGGAACCTTCTTTGTATTTGTCTTGGTAACAATCTGTAACTTGCTTTATAGAACATCTGTACTTTATAGAACATCTGTACTGCTTGGAACTCAACAATGTCATTAAACTTCATGATTTTTGATTCTAAAAATAACGAGTTTGTGTGGTCCAGAAACCTTTATGAATTAATCGAATAGCTCTTTTTTGTAACATTACTATTGGTTTTACTGTGTTTTTATAAGTACTACCCCAAACCACAGTACAATAAAATAAATAAGGAAAAATCAGAGAACAGTATAAGGTGTGTAAAGCTTTGATATTTAAAATGTGCTTTGCTTTTGCTATTATTGCAATGTTTCTTGAGATTTTCGTAGATATATATTTGATGAGAGATTTACAAGTAATTCCATCATCTATAATAACTCCAAGGAATGTGATTTCATGCCCCCGCTCTATAACAAAACCCTCTATCTGAACTGCTTCCTGCGAATTGGAATTAAAGTTGCCGAATATCATCATTTAGCTTTTACTCAGATTTAGAGATAATTAGTTTTGTTTGAACCACTTGTTGACACTCTTGAGTTCCAAGTTAACAATTTGACAGAGTTGTTTTAAATCGTCTCCTGATGCAAAAATATTTGTTTCGTCTGCAAACAAGATGAATCTAGGAATTTGAGAATTTTACAAATGTCGTTTATATACATATTAAACAATTTTGGGCCCAGAATGGAACCTTGAGGTACTCCACACACAGTTTGTAGACAACTTGACTGATAATCACCGATGTTCACACATTGTTTTCTATTTTTTAAGTAACTGGTGACCCACTGTAGAGCTCCACCCTGATCCCATAATGTTCTAGCTTATTTATTAATATGTCATGGTTTATTGTGTCAAACGCTTTACTCCGGTCAACAAATAGCCCTAATGCATATTTCTTGTTGTCAACAGCATTAGTTATTTCTTCAGTTATATCAAAGAGTGTGAAGTTGAGTGATTGTTCCTAAAGCCAAACTGATTATCAGAGAGTAAATTAAACCGTTCAATAAAAACTTTTTCTAAGATTGTAGAGAATTGCGGTAAAAGGGAGACAGGCCTGCAGTTTGTGAAGAGATGTTTATCTCCTGCCTTGAACAGAGGAATCACTTTTAACTTTCATGCTATGAGGAAATTGTCCAGTTTGTAATGATAAGTTACTGATGTATGTTAACGGCTTAGAGATACTTTCAATAACACTTTTTAAGGTCTTCATATCCACATCATAATAATGTGTCCAGGTTTTATTTTTACACCCTCTAACAATGTCCAGTATCTCCTTTTCCTCCACAGGATTGAGGAACAGGACAGAGGATTTGTGTTTATGAGCTCACAATTATAATTCTCATCGTTTGCTATTTTTACAGCCAACATTTACAAAGAATTTATTAAATGTATCAACTACTTCATTCATATTATTTACAGTTTTATCCTCATCTTTGAAATACTGTGGATAATTGATCGTTCTTGGTTTACTTCTAATTATACTGTTTAAGACATTCCATAAACCTTTAATATTATTCTTATTGGTATCTAACAACCTATTATAATAATCCTGTTTACATTTTCTAATTACACCTGTCAATTTGTTTTTATATTTCTTATATTTGTTCTCTGCATCTTTTGATCTATTATTTATAAATATTTTGTAAAGTGAATTTTTTTTCTTGGATGCATTCAACAATCCTTTAGACATCCATGGGTTTTCTTTACACTTTCTGTTTATACAGTATTTTTTCATTGGGCAGTGTTTATCATATAATTTTGGGAATATTTTTACAAACTCATCATTTGCCTTATTAGTATCATTCTCTCTGAGTACAATACTCCAGTCTCCTTTTTAAATGCATCAATAGTTTTATCTGTTTTTACCCTTCTAAACCAATGTTTGTTTTCCTCTTCATTATTTGAACATTATTTGTACACTACAAAACTGGAAGGTGATCACTGATCTCATTTATCATTAATCTGCTGACTGTATCACATTCTATTTCATTTGAGAAAATGTTGTCAATCAAAGTAGCACTATGGGTTGTTATTCTACTCGGTTTAGTTATGAGAGGAAACAGACCTATGCTGAATAGAGTATTTATAAATTCGTCCGTTTTTTTATGTTTATTTGGGTTTAACAGATCGATGTTAAAAAATCCCCCCACAAACATGACTTTCCGATTTGAAACTGAAAAGTGTTCCTCCATCCAATTAGAAAAAATCTCTATATCAGAGCCAGGTGTTCTCTAAATACAACTTACCATGATATTTTTCTTTCTTTGCCTTGTAATTTCTACAGTAAGGCATTCAAGTGTGTCATCCACCACCATAGTCTTATTTTACATCACTTGTAACTCTAGTTTGAGTGTATAAACATAGTTACACCCCACCGTGCTTCTTTCTTCTGTTCAAACTGAGAAATTCATAGCCATCAATAGAGAATTCAATTTCTCTGTCATTATTAGTCCATGTTTCTGTTATTAAAATCACATTGAATGGTTTAGAAAACTGTTTTAAGAAGCTCTTGATGTGGTCAAAGTTTGCATAGAGGCTTCAACTATTGAAGTGGATTACAGAGAATGCCTTAAAGTTCTTAAGTTAACTATTGTAAAGAACCTCTGTATAATAATGACAATCGTTAATAGCTCTAGTAAAAAGGTTATTTTCAGGGTCGATGTCGAGCTCATTTGTCTGTAAATCATATTGCCAGAATGTAAAGTCCAGGTTATTTGTTTCAGAAATTCTCCTCAATGAAAGATCCAAGTCGGTGCTTCCTGTTGTCCTATATGTGCTCCAGGTCATGTGAAGTTATGTGTTTCTACATACCGGAATCCAGCAGTTTTTCTGCTCCCAGCTTCTCACTTTAATTGCTCAAATCTTGCACTTTTGTTATTTTTGTTGTTATAAATAAACTATGCTCATTAAATAAATATTAAAACCAAAAGTCAACGGACAAATTAAATGATTATTTATTATAATTTGGTGGACAAACATGTATAAATACTATGAACATTCTGTAAAACAACAAGTTCAGACAGCAGAGCCACACCAGGGATGTTCATCCTCTACAACTCACCTGCTCTGCAGCAGGATAGTTGTCGAGGTCTTACCTTATCCTTTGACTGTCCTTCTTCCTCCATTTTATTTTACTTAGTTTTTCCACTGGGATTAATAATAGTTTGCTCACTGCCAGGAATATCGCTGTCAATCATTCCGCCGAACGTTCCGGTGGTGTTTCGGATTAACTGGCGTCCTTGTTAACTGGTGACCAACTTCTTTCAGTCCTTGCTGATCGTCACTGCAGATGTTAAAATAAGACTCACTTTGAAACTTTATTGTAATTGTGATTAAATGACCCTGGTGAGGACCGCTACGGATTTCTGTCTGGTTTGTTATATCTGGTTTGTTATGTCTGGTTTGTTACATCCGGTGTTAATTGGTGGTCAATTGGTGGTCACCAATTAACACGGAAACCAGTTAATCCGAAACACCGGGCTGCTGCGCTCAATAGACAGTGCGTCCAACAAATATGATCTAATAATTTTTATATGTAATTAATTAATACAATAATATAATTATTCATTAATACAATTAATATAATTATCAATATATACATATATATCTACAAACTCTGGAAAATTTGACATTTGCGTGGAGGCCAGCAGGATCTGTTGCCATGGTGACAGTTAGCCGTTAAGTGCCTTTAATGTGATGCTAGCTTCAGTCTGCCGGCAGCCCTCGCACTCGGAGCAGCTCCAGATCGCCAGAGCCAATCTTCCAGCGAGTGTGTCCAGAAAACAGGGAGAAAGTCGTCCAGAGTGCGCAGAAAGTCAGTGTAAGTGTTTGCAAGAATCTTTACACCCTTTTTTTTTTCTTTTTCACCTCACTTAATACTAATGTTGCTGCATATTCAGGTGAGATTGTGTTGTTTACGAATTATGTTGTACGCTTTCAGGTGTATTCACACTTTATTCATTCCAATTTCCATTTCTGAGATGTTTTGATTTGTTTAACACAAAAATAAGAGTAAATAAACACTGATGAGAAACTTTTTAGTTCAAAAATACTGAAAAACTTCAAGTGCATCCAAGCTTTAACTACGAGAGTTAGGAAAAGTAACATTTCACACTGTAAAACTGGTGCCGTAAGTTCAAAAATCCTTCAAATTGGTCACTTGGCTATGGAATCACAATCATTTGTTTGAGGACTACAAATCCATCAAGGCCTGACAGCTAGCTGCTAATGCTAACCTGATCTCCATGACAACGTGCATAAACACCTGCCATTTTACTTATATTTTACTTATATTCTCACTGTTACTGGTACTTTATGATACTTTTTCACTATTATTGTTGTTATTACACACATAAATGTATCACCGCTCATTCTAACATCCAACACATTTTCCATCTCTAGAATGGGAGCTTTCAAAGCAATGGCTGACTGTGTAAAACAAACTCTCAGACCAGACCCAGTCCACCGTCTCTGGCTGGAGCTCCAGGTAGAATCCACACTCCTTCAACAAACATTCACTGCACACTGAATCTTTCTGGAGGTGTGAAATATGGATCAAGCCTGTTTTCCTTTCATACCTTTGTTGTTTTTTTGCTAACTCCTGCAATCAGACTCGATTTTGTTGTTGTTGTTGTTGTTGCCTGAATACTCGTTTGAAGATGCAACAGTTTTCCGTTGTGTGTTGTCAGGACCACAGCTATGCCCGGCCCCCTCTCCCAGCCGCCAAGCGGCGTAAAAAGAAAAATGTCTCGGGTAACGTGGCTCATTCACGACACAAAGCTCGACTGTTTTTGTTGTTCATGATATCTAACCAATTCACTTCTCGTTTGTTTTGGTAGCTGGAGAACGCTGGACAGCTGGGAGTTCATATGAATTGTTTCTGTGCACTACGTCTTACTCCGCCGACCTGCTCAGTCCCACCAGGCTCAAGCTGACGATGCACACGTCCACAAAGAGACGAAGCACAGAAGAGACCTGGGGGATGCCAAAGAGCAAGAGGGTCAAGGTGAGCGCTGCTGCCTATCAGCTCACCATTAAACTGGATCCAGATACAGTGAGGGACTTGTTTTCCCATTACAAACATGATGAATGAGTTTGTTTTCTCTCTCTAGACATCCAGGATGTCCACGAACATAAAGGTAAGATCACTTATCCTGACTCACTTTTTCCCCCCATGTTGCCTGAACACTCGTTTTCAACACAGTCTTCCATTGTGTGTTTTCAGGACCACAACTCTGGTCCACCAGCTCGCCCCACACACAGGCCCCGCCCACTTCTAGTGGAGGAGAGGAGTGGCTGCTGCAAAAAGGTAATGAGCTGCAGGCAGAGTCCACAACCTTCCACCCGTTGATGTGGAAGTTAATTCTACTTTTCAAAGTAAAGCTCAGCTCAGCACTTTTCAGGTTATTTCATTGTCCTTTTAATGCTTTTTTTGATGCAGAGATGGTTGAAACAGTGGGCAGACTCCCAGCAGACTGGCCATTCGTCCCCCAAGCTGCTGTCCAGTGGTAAGAACATCATGCTGGATTCTCACAAACAAGCAGAACTGAGCTAGTGGAGGCTGCTGTTGACTTTCCCTGTGTCGTTGTTTTATGTTAGAGCTTTGTAACTCTTCCAGGTTGTGGATAGTTGAGGAGTGTTGGTCTCGGCTTTCCTGAAGTTTTTCCTGACATCTCATGTTTTGAAATTCACAGAGCTCAACCTGCCTCTCAAGAAGAGACGGTCCAGGTACCTGGCAGACTTGATGCCAGTACTGTGAACCATCTGACTCGCCACTCCTGCAGAGCGTCGATAACTTTTTAAATAAAACAAAAAAGTTCTGCAAAAAGATGGTCTCTGACTCATAAACTTCAAATAATCAATGAAAAACCAGGCAGGAATCATGTGTTTGCTCAAATTGTCCCCAGACATGGAACACACACACACACACACACACACACACACACACACACACACACACACACACACACACACACACACACACACACACACACACACACACACACACACACACACACACACACACACCTGGGGGGTATTGTAGAAAACCAGGATAAGGGATAAAGCCTGGAAAAATCAGCTATCCTGGATAAAGTTATCCCCAAAGTGGTTGAAAGAAAGCAGGCCAGGTTCATCCAGGTGAAGTAACCATGGTGATTTATCCTCTACAACTATCCTGCTGCAGAGCAGGTGAGTTGTAGAGGATGAACATCCCTGGTGTGGCTCTGCTGTCTGCACTGTGACAAATTATTGTTTTACAGAATGTTCATAGTTTTTATACGTTTGTCCACCAAATTATAATAAATAAGCATTTAATTTGTCCGTTGACTTTTGGTTTTAATATTTTTTAATGATCATGATGACAAAAATAACATAAAAACACAAGATTTGAGCAATTAAAGTGAGACGACAGATGGTTTATTGCAGTGTTTTTCAACCACTAGATATAGTCAGGTGTGCCGTGGGAAATGATCCAATGACACATTTTTTCTAAGAGAACATTTACTCTCACAGCCGCTGTCAGCTGTGAGAGCAGTGTGCAGAGTAATCTAGTATAAATACTGTGGTGAGCGCCGCAGAAGAATTGCTCTGAGTGGAGGTTCTATTCTGCCAGCTGAACACCAGTGGCTTGGTGCCACTGATTAAACAAACAGAGAACATCTTTCCTTTCTCTTTGTCTTTCCGTCATCTTGTCTGTTTAACAAACTTTTAGACTTCTTAAAGTCCTCCTCACTACTTCTAGTGGTTTTCCACCTGAAGGAGCTCTGAGGCCTCAGGATGCTTTGTGAATTACTTTTATCTATGTATGTATGTATGTATGTATTGGCTCCCTTGTATGTATACTTACAGTTTTTTATCTTTTATATTTACAACTTTTTCTTTTTGTCTTACTCTATTTCTACTCTCTACCTCAAGAGTTGTCTTTTGATTTCATTGTACAATGACACATTATTCTATTCTATTCTAAATGTTCTGATCAACATTTTCTTTAGTCTTTGTGACTTTAATTATTGTTATTGAAGCAGTTCAGCATGTTCCTTTTTCTTCACCTCATGGTTTTATTGCCATCTAGTGGCTGAACTCTGTACAGATCTGATGTGTGATATTTCTCTTTCTAAGCTTCAACTGCAGAAACTGAACTTTACCAACATCAGCAGCTCGGGGCTTCATCAGCAGGGCCGCCCCTGGCCAAGTGGGGGCCCTAAGCAGGATTTTATTTTTGGGCCCCCCTTCCAATAACATAATAATAATTATGATAATAAATTACAATTACTAACGAATCAAATGAACAGCCTCAATCAACAGTGGAACAGGAACTTTGTAGATCAAAAGTGGAACAATAACTTTACAGATCAACAGTAGAACAATATCTCCAGTCCACATCTAGACACAATTATCATCTCTTCTGTCTCATGATTAGCACCAGCAGACATGCTAGCAGTTTATGTTTATGCCAATAAGTCAGATGGTGACGCTTCGCGCTTTCAATCATTGCATCTCTTTTTTCTCTCTCTCTCCTGCCTCAGGCTGACTTGGTGGCGGTGTTCTACGCGCCTCTCGGCAAAATGCAGCGCATCCTTTGCGCATTTGCAGAGAATGATGATACTTTATTGATCCCGAGGGAAATTCAATTGACTTGCGCAAAATGGGCCCCCCCCCCCGTGGATCGCGGGGCCCTACGCACAGCGCGTGTTCTGCATGTAGGGAGGGGCGGGCCTGGTAGTAGCAGCAGTAGTAGTCGTAGTAGTAGTGGTAGCAGTGAGTGACTGAGCCTGATGTGAATGAAGTATTTGTACAGGCATGCTGGTGGCTCGTGTCACTGTGGCACTTCGCACACAGTAATAAACGCCACTGTCCTCAGGCTGCAGACTCAGCCCTGTTAATTCCACTCTGCTGGCAGCAGCGAGTGTGCGGTAGCTGAATTTGTTTTTCAGCGCATTGTTTTGGTAAAAGTCTCCTCCACCCCATCGAACCAAAATCCACTCCATTGCTGCTCCTTGCCGCTTTCTGATCCAACCTGTAGCAAATCTGCTGTCAGTCAAAGAATAACCAGACACCTGACAGGTGATGGTCAAAGACTGCCCAGGCTGCGCGGACATTGAATCAGGCTGAATGAAACTGACACTGACGACACCTGTTGGAATAAGAAACCATCATCAGTTTCATCATTCGTGTAATTATTCAGTGTTTCTCCTCTGTTTATAAGTAAGTGAAAACTCCTCACAGGAAACAGCTGCCAGCAGCAGTAACGGCGCCACAGAGAACATGATGGAAGCTGCAGCTGAACTGATGTGAGCTCTTCTGCCACATGGCTGCACCCTTATAAGGCAACAAAGGAATAATAAATTAAAAAAAAGAGCACAATTTACATAGTGATATTAACAAGACATGTAAATCATATTAAAATCTATTCAAATGAAAATGATTTCCTTCTCATTTGCAAATGTTATGCGCTAAAGCAACAGATTAAAAATGATACCTTCACCATGAGCATGATGGAGGGAAACATAGTAATTAGATTAATTTGGCTCAGTTATGAGCTGCTACTGTGAAGCCATTTTCTGGACATTTCTTCCCACTAACCCAAAACACTGGAGTGCTTAGCACAGTAATACAATGCACATTTCTATGAGAGTAAGTCCCAGGTAAATCTTGGCGTTGCTGTTACTTGTGTTTTTTTCTACCTTGCACAATGCACAAATAAAACCTTGGGAGGGAAATAGTTAAACTTAATCTATTTAAAATGTATTGAATCAAATGAAAAAACTAAATCCATCTTGATTCCCCAATGATTTGTTCAGGTAACTTTAAAAGTAGGTTCATATTATCAGTATGTTTTGTCACTTTTTTACTTTTCCAACAGTAAATTATTATATGATAGTCAGGGTAATTTGCGAGCTCCTCCAGCTCAGTAGAAATTAAACCACCAACCTTCAGCTGGGTTTAAAATCAGCTGATTCACCTTCAGTTGTTCTCGTCAGATGCTTTGTGGCTGTGAAATGTGGGCAAATTGACAGAAAGACACAAATTCCACAAATATCTGTCGCCACTGTCTCGTTCCAAAAGATGAGGTCCATCCCATTGTTGCGGTGGACGCTTTGTCGGCCCCACAAACCTGCTGACATGCACATTAAATCATTTGGAATTAAAAACTTGAACAATTCTCATGAAATTCCCTGAAGAAATATGAAAATCCAAAACGGGCCCTTATGTACAATTGGATTTAGTTTTTGTTGTTGTTGTTATTTAAAAATAAATATCGATACATTGAAATAGATGTGCTGTGAACTTCTCTATATATCTGACAAAAGAATACGTTCACTGATTTCACACCAAATCAGAATTATGGGGGGTCGTTGATCAAAATCAAGTCAATATTTAAAACTGCAGAGTTCAACCACATCCACATTTTACTGCGCTCCACAAATTAGACATTTTGAAAATGTGTTTATGATACTGAGGAAATTGAGCTTGCCTAGTTACATTTTAAGAGCCACCTACAAAGTCTCTGTTTAATATCATCTCAAATTATGTAGCATTTCAACAGGTTTCAGGGTTTGGTCTATACTAATTATGGCGGCATGTGTGAGTTACAACTTCATCAAGTTTGTGCGAGCCTTTTGAATATAATTTTTTTAGTATTTAATCTAATTTATAGGAAAATATGAGGAAGTGTAATTTATGAAAGCTACATGGACAAGTTCATCAAGTTGATCTTCCTGATCTTGAACCTTTTTTTGGCAGTTTGGACTCAGACGGTTTTCAAGCCCTTCTAAGCTGTGGTTTTTGACTGATTGGAAGTTTTCTTTTACTGGAATTTGAAACATTTTGGAAAGAATGCACATTGTCAGAGTAAATCAAAAACATCAAGAGAAACCAAAGTTCTTTATTGTGCAAAATGTGGGAAAGAAAACCTAAAATGCTCCCAAGCTTTATTAATTCACCGTATTAAAAAAAAATCCTGTGGTCATAATAAAAACTTGCTATGAATAAATGCTTGCTCCATCACCAGCCTATTGGTATTACTCCCTTACATTGACAGACATTTTTGTGGATCAAAATGTCACATTTATCAATGATAAATCACATTTTCCCACAAAGAATCAATACATAACACTAACATAAGTCATATATAGTTCATTATTTGGTTGTTTTTTACTATATCTGTGAGACCAACAGCAGTGGTTTGTAGAAAGCACCAGATCTAGAATTACTGAGCAAACTGAGCCATACTTTAATCACAATAGCGCACAAACTGAATGGCTTCAGCCTTCCTCCTGTTGTGATGCTGGTTTACTGTCCTTGCATCAAAGCATAAATGCATAAAGTAAGCATTTAAAGTAAACATTTTACTGCAGCTGCTATAGTATCTATAGTGAACTATAGTATCTAGCATACAGGCTTCTCCAGTAATTGGACTTTCTGACAAATGACAGTACATGCATCTTTGTTCCTTTCTTTTTGCCTTGCTTCCAGGGCATCAGGGTCATGAACAGGGCGCAACAGAGCCAAACAACGCTGTTGAAGACAAAGCCAAAAAGAGAACACCAGTCAGATGAATCCAAAATGTTTTGATGTACCAATGTGTTTTTCCTGATACCTCTTTGAGGGGGCCCTTGGTGAGACAGATTTTACCAACAACCCAGATTGGTGCCGCAACCACAGAGGAAAGAGCTATGGCCCAGCCCACACCGTACGCCCAGCGTGGGAACGCATCTCCCCTCCTGGATGTGAGCGGCGTGTATTCCAAAAAGAAGCAGACAAAACCAACCTTGAAGGAAATAAAAGAGGGGGAAAAAACAGGCGCCTTCCATATCAGTTACGTCTCACACAGCACAAATGTATTTATTTATTTTTTAACAGAATGAATGTTGGGGGTTGTGTCATATTTTCTGAAAAGTAAGGAGTCACTTTTGTATGCATGTAGTGAGATATCAGTGTCACTCTGAACCTCATGCACCGCGACTGGTAAATACAGAAGCCAATTTTGTGTGTTGTAGTGTGTCGTCCTGCGGCTCCATCCCAGGTTTTCTAAAAGTAAAATGGGAGGTAGAGCCATCAGCTATCAGGTGCTTCTCATGTGGAATCAGCTCCCAGTTTCCATGAGAGACTGACACAGTCCCTGCTTTTAAGATTAGGTTTGAAACTTTTCAGTTTAATAAAGCTTACCGTTTTGTCTAGGGGCGGACCACCTTGTACCGTTAAGCTCCACTAGGTTTAGACTGCTGGGAGACTTTTATTTATATGAGCTTCTTTCTGTTCTCACTTTCTATACAGAGATGTTTCAAGAATTTCCCTAGGATTAATAAAGCATTTCTGACCTATTTCTATTCGAATCGAATTGAATTGAATTGAATTGAATCATCTTCCTCACATTACCTCACATTTAAGTTACAAATTAAATGTTTCATGTGCATGTCAATGAATATATGATAAATGCATGTGTCACATTTGTTTATTTGGTAGTGTGATAAATTGCTTCATGGTTGATCCTATCAAGTTGATTGTTATGGCATAGTGTTTGAAAAGACAAACGCAGGTCTAACGCATGTTATTTCAGACACTTTGCACACAAATGCACACACTTCGTTGTTACATAGTGAAAGATGTGGGAGAAAATTTTTTAATGTGAAATAGCTGTTTAGTTCAATTAGGAAAAAGCTTTTTGAAACATTCATGGCTAAAAAGCAGTGAAAGTGGTCCAGTCAAAGATATGGATTACAATCTCAAATCGTTCATTTTTTTACTCACTGTTATTCTCTTCTATCCTGCTTTGTCTGAGACCAAAGCAAGTAATGACTGTTAATGGCTGTTCACTCACAACAGAGAGCAGAGGGGTGAAGTATCGCCAGCACAGGATGAAGAAACAGTGTGGCTTCTGTCCGATCATCTTCTCAACCTCGTCACTCAGCCGCTCAGCACCTTCAGTACGAACGCATCATGTTTTGATATTTATAATGACAAAAATCAAATTGTAAAATACCTTAACTTTACAGTGGTTCTGCTTACCAAAGCCCCACCCTACAGCAAGACACTGCAGCAGGCCAACAAACAATATGCTCGCTCCACTGGCACCATAGTAGTCAATCAGCTCAAAGAGATAGATCCCCCCCTGGACATCACAGGGCAAACAACATGCTTACAGTATACACGCTTTAAATTGGTCTTCTGTTATAAAATAATTAGTGGGCATGAGATTCAGGGTGAGTACTTGAGTGACGGTGGAGAGCTGTATGATGAAGCAGACCAAGCAGAAGAGCAGGAGAAAGAACTCTCGGCGCCAGGGTCTGCGCATCTGCATCGGGAACATGTCGACCACAGTTGACGTTATCGTCTCCAAACCTGTGAACTGAGACACATTAAGAAGAATGTGTCTTAGTCATTAGTCATTTTGTTGTGCAACAGAAGGATTTTGGGACTCCAACAGTATCAACTGAGTTTTCTTTGCTATCATACTGTTTGACCAAAGATTTATCAGCGACAGTGAATACTTGGCAGCGGTAAGCACTGCGCAGTCTTACCACTGTGTCCAGCCCCAACAGAATGAGCATGAGGAAGAAGCAGGAGGCCCATAGCTGAGGAAGAGGCATCATGGCTACAGCCTGAGGAAACGCAATGAATGCCAAACCAAGACCTGCCAGGACATTAAGGGGCTTTTCAACAAACTTATGACGATGCAAATGACATTTTCAAAATAAAACCAAGCTTTAACGTTTAAAGATACCTGAATCGACCACTGCGTCGATGGGAATTCCCTGGCGATGAGCCATGAAGCCCAAAGTTGAGAAAACTGCAAAGCCAGCAACAAGGCTGGTGCAAGTGTTGAGTGCACACAACCACAAGCTGTCTCTGCATGAGAAAGGAACCGATCAGAGTGACACAAGACATCAGAGTTCAAGGTTCTATTTAAGTCGCCATAAACCAATGTAAGAGGTCACATCGCGGACTCCAAAATATACCAAAAACCATTACTAGTAGTGTGGCAATCACATGGCTTACTTGTAACAGTTGTTTTTCTCTTTGTTGTAGCTGCCCAGTGTGATTATGCTTCCGGCCGAAACACCATAAGAGAAAAGGACCTGAGAACAAGCATCCATCCACACCTGACGAAAAAAAGGTGAAGGGAAACACAACTGATATCGTCATATGAGGGACAGCGACTGGTGGGTAACGTTCAATATTTGCTCCTCTGTAACAATCTTGTTTGATCGTCAAAAACAAACGATACCACTCTGTATTTGCAACTGTCCCCAAATAAATAAGCAGGACATTTGAAAGCTGCAGGCTTCGCCCACCTGAAGCTTTGCCAGATGAGAAGCGTCTGGATACAGGTAATAGACCACACCCTGCCAGGCTCCTGGCAGCGTCAGTCCCCTGACCAGCAAGATGGCCAACATGGCATAGGGGAACACAGCGGTAAAATAAACAACCTGAAATCCCAAGAAACACAAGCAAGATTAGAGGATAATGCTGTTATTTATGTCATGAATAAACCACAAGTACTTGGTTATGCTCTTGTGTTTCCCTGTTTTATAAATACAAATCAGATAAAGAACAAAAAGCAAAAATTGGATTAAAAAATTATCATGGTCAGTTCTGATTCTGGTTCAGGTTGTGAACTATTCTTTGTATGAATGTTGGCAGACCTTCCCGGTGGTGCGAACTCCTTTCCAGACGCTGAAGTAGCAGGCCAGCCAGCAGACCAGCAGACACAGCAGCAGCTCCCACTGCACCGAACCAACATCCTCAATTCCCGCAGACATGGACAGCAGTTTCCTCCTGTGTACAATGAGCGGACGATAAGGAGCATGATTATTAAATTTGAACAATGTCCGGTTGAGATCTCTCATGTCAATGAAGAAGAATTAGAAACTATATGGTTAAAATATTCAATGATTGAATAAGTGTTATAAGTGTTGATGTTTTATTTTGTGCGCAAATTGCACACATATTGTTAGTGTGTAACAGGGTCATGCCTTCAAAAATTCTGAATATGGAGCAATAATTTGACGACGTACAGTATACCTTAACAGAGAAACCATTACAGACTTCTTGCAGCAGTCTTCTGCCATGTGTAAACAATAGAGCAACACTGACTCACTCCCAAAACTCAGAAACTGAAGACTTGGTGAAATTTCCAGATGTCCAGTCCAGCGTCACGTTGCCACTGTGCTCTGTAGTGTTTATTGAAGTGAGTTCCACACATTTGTCTGTTGACATTCAGAGAGAAAAATCTGTCTTTCAATTGTAAGATTGCAAACCGGTGAAACTTTGGCCCAGTTTTTAAACAGGCATTTAAATGGTGTCGATGAAATTAGCTCGTAGTTGCGAATGTGAATCATTGTATGGCTCTGTATGTGTTTCCCTGTGATGAAATGGTGACCTCTTTGAGGTCATCTGTCTTCTTCATCATTTGGAAAAGTGAATTTACAAGCATATGCTTGGGCATGAAGATTTCATGTTATTAGCCATCATTCAGTTCACACCTGTATGCTGTTAGATGAACCAATAAAAATCTGACCAGTTCAACCTAAAGAGATTTAATTTAAGATTTTGCATCCAAGTTTGTAAGTGACTTTTCTGCATTACAACTGTATGAGTTTAATCAAAAACAGTTAAGTGTTATTTGCAAACTGACAGTTGCATTGTGGTCATCTCACAGCACCTAACATTCAAATCAAAGAGTGTGCCTGTTGGGGATTCAGATTTCACTTGTATGGACTGAATAACATTATTGTGGGTCACTAGAAGTCAGTGTTGTATCAAGTATGTTTTCGATCACACCTCATGGTAGGATTATTTAGTTACTCTAAAAAATGATATCATTGTAGCAGAAATTGTATTCATTACTGAAACTGATGTTTTTTAACCATGTTTCAAAGCAGGATCTATACAATTCTGACCGGTGTTCCATGGATTGTTGCAGGTGACCCAGGGCAGAGGATCTCTGAAACAGTAGATGAGGTACAGGAGAGCCCAGGCCAAGATCACAATGTAGAATCTGGAATACAGCTGGATCACAATGATAGAATAACCAGCCCCTGGAAGTTAAACACACCAACAACAACAAAAACAACTTATTTTCACATGTTAAGACCTGGCAACAAAAAAATAAAAATGAAAAATTGTCTGTCCTGAAAAGGGATAAACATAAAAAATATCATTAAAAATTATTGGACTTTTTTTTTTTATTATTATTTTATTGTCTTTTCAAGAAATACTGGACAAGGAAACGGAAGTTTACTTATGCAACACCATTCAGGTAAGGAAAGGTGCTTCACAAGGAAATATAATTAATACATTAAAACAATGTATTTATTTATTCATTCATTCATTCATTCATTCATTCATTCATTCATTTATTTGGACATGACGATGCATATTAATGTACAAACAATCTCGTTATTTATCACCAGGTTGCTGTAAAGAAGCCGGATTCAGCACAAGGTTAATATCCATTGTCCCACACATAAATCCATACAGATATATAAAAACAATGAAGTGAAACAAAGACAATGATGATGAAATCATTCTTAAAATAACAATTAAAGATAATAAATGAGTCTAAAATGTGTCCCCTGTGTGTTGAATATTTTTCTTACATTCTCAAGGATGTTCAGAGGTTCCAACTGTAATAGCTTGGATTGTCGCAGTGACTATTATAATCTCCCACTGTGATACACTGCTACCAGGAGTGTACAGGAGGACAGGTACAGGACACCGACCTGGGACTCCGTCACATGGTGCGCCACATTACCACCAACACTAAAGAGGTGGTGGTGGCCTTCAGGAGACTGAGGCTGCAACCGGAGCCTGTCACCATCACTGGGCTATATGTGCACATTGTACAGAAATACAAATACCTGGGGGTACAGCTGAATGACAGGGAAGACTGGTCTTGTAACACAGAGGTCACAGGAACAAATAACTCCTGCAACGTTGTTTCCATTTGCTTATCTATATTCCTCTGATGAACACAATCAAATCACATTTTTTAAGTTTTTGTGACTGAAGTGATATTTTTACCTCACAATGCTCTGTTTATTCATCTTATATTGGTTAACAAATTTAAAAAAGAAGAGGCATATGTGTAAACAGTGGAGATCAACTTCCAAATGCAAACTGCTGCTGGCAACTCAGTGTGTTTAAGTTAATTTACCCTGGCTGCTAAGACACCTTTGGCACTGTAAGAAAAGTAAACATGGTTTGTCAAACAACAGTGGAAGAGCTGCCTCAGGGAAGCAGTTAGTTTATCTATAGAGACCGTTTTAGACAAAATGTAGCAAAAGTGTTTAGAAATGTACAGAACCGAGCCCCTCCCATGCCCTACAGACTGAACAATAAATCTTTCATCAAGTCTACTTCACTTGGCAGTCATCACATGAAAAGAGAAAACGATGTTTTCATAATAAACTGACTTCGATCAACATAACAGATTCAATGCACAAGATCAGCTAATCCTGCCATATTCCAAAGAAGATGGAGGTTTATCAGTACCAGTGTCTTTGACACTGTGGTGGAATCTCAATCGTCTAAATGGACTGCTGATATTTCCCAAGGGCAGACGGGAGCAGGATGCTAAAGAGACAGTTTACAATGACGAGCCCTGAGCTTTAAAACACTGAAGGGGTTTCTTAGGTCGGAAAACTCATTGTCACTGCTGCCACAGCTCTGAAACGAGACTGTGTGGATTGGGGTGTGCGGTGGATCCTGTGACGACTGCAGGACAACAGAAGGTGGACTCCATGACTCACCCGTGTTACTGATGCTGACCATTTTGGTACAGCGGTATGCTCAAGTATCAGGGACTTAGAAGTATTTTGAAATGAAAACGTGGGATAAGTCTGATACTGACGCGTCAAGAAGAAATGTGGTGATTACCTTGCGCCATCGGGCAGAGCTTGGTCCAGCAGGTGATGGTACCCTCCTGAGTGTACTGACCAATCACAGTCTCCAGGATGTAGAGCGGCACGCCACACAGCACAGCAAAGAAAAAGTAAGGTATCAGGAAAACGCCTGTGCTCACAGACACAAAGGAGGAAATTCTCTTTCAGGCATTATTCATTTTTGTTGATGATAACCCCTTTTTAATTTGCTCACAAATTTGTGTAAAAAACAACAACATGTAAATACTATCAATTGGGCCGTAGATCATTTTGACAAATCCCCTGAAATAAACTGCAGGAAATGGCCATTTGTCGAATTTACTATCGCATAGATTAACAGTTAGCACTTTTAAAGGAATTTGGCTGTTTTGGTTGTTCAATACTAGTTGCTTTGTAACTCTAGAAAGTCAGAAAATTAATTCATAATTGAATAAATACATCTGATATTGGTGACTTTTTTATGATTGTTTGTCTTTTCAGATGAATGAAAAGCATCTCTGCATGCTGTGAGATCGCAAGATTAGATTAAAATGTGACTGTTGTACTTGTCAGGAATGTTCAGTGAGTTCTCATTTGCAACAACACAAAACATAAATGTGACCGCCTCAAAATTATAAACTAGATTAGACTGTTTGGTATTTTTAACATTCAGTAAAAGTCAGGGATTTATTTCTAATCTAGAATTTTTTTTTTATTGTCCCTGACAAATAAACCAATAAACTAAATTAAACTACCTCCAGCTCGACAAATATATGTCAATGTACATATGAAAAGTATTTTTTTTAAATGTATGATTCATAGCATGTTTTGATTTATATGTCTGCAATAAAAATGGTCATCAGGACAAAATGCACTAATCAATTCAGCTTACCTCCTCCATTTTTAAAGCACAGGTAGGGGAACCTCCACACGTTGCCCAGGCCCACGATATTTCCTGCCGATGCCAGGATAAATTCCCTTTTTTTGGTCCAATGTTCCCTGTTTTTCTGGACGGTCTCCATTCTTGTCTTCACACTTCAGGTAGCTGATTACTAATGCAGCTTCACATTACAGTGGGTGTGGTAGACACAAGTCGGGGAGACTGGATATGGTTGTAACACTTTTTGCTTCAGCACTTGTAACTCACTGAATTTCTGGGCTCGGGTTCTCAAACCTTTATACCAAGTACCCACATTTGTTGACTACAAATAGCACCAATTCAAACCTCTGCTAGAATATCACGGACAGTGTGAGTTGATGTCAAATACATGGTGTTCCTTTGTTACAACCTACCCCACGACCAGGGTAGGTTATAACACATGCTGGGCTAAGTTGTAACAACTCGACAAAAGAAGCAAAAACAGAAGACAGGCCATGTAATATGCTTCAAAAAGAGATGCATTTATCCTCATTGACAGGCTTTTTCGATTTATCTTGCGCCTACACTAGTATTCAGTCCTTCTCTCATCTAACCTGTCATATTAGTGACAAGCCTGTGTTATGCATACCTCACGTGGAGTGAGTCTATAAAATAGGTCTGCTGCCTGAGTCAAATAGTCAGCCAACATTTCCTCCTGCTCCTCGGAGAAAACGTTGTTGCTGCTCCAGTAACCTACACTGGGAAAACCACTGGAGCCCTGGTCTCTCAGCTTCTGCAGTGTTTTACAGTATCTGCTCACTGTTCCATGGCAGATCTCATTTCTCTTCGCCACTGATCTGACCGACTTGCCCTTCTTTGTGACCTCATCAGATACTTTTTTTAAAAAACATTTGCAGGCACACCTCGGTCAGTCTTTGTTTTCCACAGGCCTAGGCATTCTGTAAAAGTATTAAAATCAAGAATGTGGTATTAGTCGTATGTAAGCGGAAGGTTGTAACATGATGTGTTACAAGCCACCCCACCCCTGTCCGCCATTGTTTAGCTAGCTGTATTAGCATAGTGGTTTGAAATTAGCAGGGGAAACGTGCATCACATTTTGCCTGAGAAACTACAATTTAATCTAATGTAAGTCATATAGTTTTATGTACAATAGTTTAAGTACTAAACAAAATATAGTCTTGGTCAAAAAAATTACTTTCATACCTCAAAATTCATTTTGACTCTGCATGCACTTGTTTCCAGCCTTGATAATCACCATGTGGGATCGGGGAGGAAGTGGGTAAACATTGATATCATCATATGCCTCCTATCATATCCCTGATTGGTGGAAGATTGGTGGAGACCATACCCGGTCTCCCCTGTCTTCCAACTGACTGTCATGTTGGATGAATGAGACCAGAACTTGAACCAGCATTTATAAACCGTCTTTATGATCAAGGTCAAATCAAATGAATGACAATATTTCTTTTCAAATAATACACTGGCATATTTGTTTTATATTTTAGAGGAGAAGTTTGCTCAAGACACACAATGTCAGGGCCACCCCGGACCATATGGGGAAATTATAAGTACTTTCCTCATAACGACTAGTTTTGGGGGCTCGTCCGGGATCTACTCTACACATGGTCTCAATGCTCCACAGGAGCTTTTATTTAGGATTGCAAAGGATAAAAACACGAATCAATTGAGCAAGGACTCTGCTCCAGCAGAACTTGGGCCTTAATCTCTGCCATGTGTTCAGTGAAAATGGTTTATATAGGCACCAGTTATTAATTAGGATTCCTCTCAATGTGAAGGCTGTGTCAACAGCACACAGTGTCCCAGAGTAATATGGTAGTCAAAACACAGTGAAGTCACATTACTCCAGGGCCGCCCCTGGCCAAGTGGGGGCCCTAAGCAGGATTTTATTTTGGGGCCCCCCTTCCAATAACATCATCATCACCATAATAATAATAATAATAATAATAATAATAATAATAATAATAATAATAATAATAATAATAATAATAATAATAATAATAATAATAATAATAATAATAATAAATTACAATTACTAATGAATCAAATGAACAGCCTCTATCAACAGTGGAACAAGAACTTTATAGATCAACAGGGGAACAATATCTCCAGTCCACATCTAGACACAATTATCATCTCTTCTGTCTCATGATTAGCACGAACAGACATGCTCGCAGTTTATGTTTATGCCACAAAGTTTTTTCTTTTTTATTTCAACAACATCCCACCTTCAAGTGAAGATCGAGACTCTTCTTGTTTGGACTTTTTCTTTCTTTTGCTGGCTCCCGAATCGTATTGACGTTTGGAAGCCATCTCTCTCTCTCTGCCGGCCCATCTGACAGCTGATTGGTCAGATGGTGATGCTTCGCGCTTTCAATCATTGCGTCTCTTTTTCTCTCTCTCTCTCTCTCTCTCTCTCTCTCTCTCTCTCTCTCTCTCTCTCTCCTGCCTCGGGCTGATATGGTGGCGGTGCTCTACGCGCCTCTCGGCAAAATGCACGCGTTTTATTTTTGGGCCCCCCTTCCAATAACATAATAATAATAATGATAATAAATTACAATTACTAACGAATCAAATGAACAGCCTCAATCAACAGTGGAACAGGGACTTTGTAGATCAAAAGTGGAACAATAACTTTACAGATCAACAGTAGAACAATATCTCCAGTCCACATCTAGACACAATTATCATCTCTTCTGTCTCATGATTAGCACGAGCAGACATGCTAGCAGTTTATGTTTATGCCAATAAGTCAGATGGTGACGCTTCGCGCTTTCAATCATTGCATCTCTTTTTTCTCTCTCTCTCCGGCCTCGGGCTGATATGGTGGCGGTGTTCTACGCGCCTCTCGGCAAAATGCACGCGTATCCTTTGCGCATTTGCGGAGAATGATGATACTTTATTGATCCCGAGGGAAATTCCATTCGCTTGCGCAAAACGGGCCCCCCATGGATCGCGGGGCCCTACGCACAGCGCGTGTTCTGCGTGTAGGGAGGGGCGGGCCTGTTCATCAGATACACAATATGAACTTAATAGATTAATACGACTTCAGCTGTTGTGTACTTGTTCTCTTTCCGTTCAGTAGTTATGAGGACTCAATTCATTATTTAACATGCAGTTGATAAATGTAGTGCTGAAATCACTGGAACCTCAGGAAGAATAGTTTGAACCAGTGTGGAAACTCATGGGCTCCTTAAACAAAACACAAGAAGTGACACCTGGTACTGAGTCATAGTCGGGTTTGTTCAACTCCATTCCTTTCTAAATTCATGAACAAAGTTTGTCTTAATATTGTGCTGCAAAAAAGAAACAAGATTTAAAGACGAAGCAGAAATCCAACATTTTTTTAACTACCTTTATTGGTAGAACACATTCTCACAGAGAATGGATATTTTGTTGGACTCAGATGTTGTCCTTTCCCTTTGGTTTCTTTACTCACTGCTGACACTAATAAGGTGTTGCAGAGCATCCAGAAAAGGCGTCGGGTTGTCATTGGCGATGCCATCGAACAGAGGACTGACGTCCCCAAATGCCTCTGAATATCGTCGTCCAGCCTGTCGTCTCGCCTCATCGGTGGTGAAAGGGTCGACTCCAAAGCCTGAGACCCTGGTCAGGGAGGAACCTTTCTCTGCATCGTACCAGTCTGCTGCTCCAGATGCACAAGGCAGCAGGTTCTCTGGATCTTGACTGGACCGCCACCTGAGGCCAGAACATTTGGGATCCCTCTTCCTGCAACACGTTATAATGCAGACACAAGGGTAGCATGTTAGCCACTGAAACAACTTATTTGCAGGACGTCGTGGTCGAGATTCCCAGTGGCTGATCGCTAGTTTTCCCTTAAACCATCTTGAATATAGATGGATAAACCAATCCAAGAAGTATAAAAATGAAACTACCTGGCACTCTGTGAGCATTCCAGGGGTCAACAAACCGGCAGATGCCAACGCTGGCGACCTGGAACGCCAGGGCCGAAACACATAACCTGACAGACCAGGGCTGAAACACATAACCTGACATACCAGGGCTGAAACACAGAACCTGACAGACCAGGGCTGAAACACATAACCTGACATACCAGGGCTGAAACACAGAACCTGACATACCAGGGCTGAAACACAGAACCTGACATACCAGGGCTGAAACACAGAACATGACATACCAGGGCTGAAACACAGAACCTGACATACCAGGGCTGAAACACAGAACATGACATACCAGGGCTGAAACACAGAACCTGACATACCAGGGCCGAAACACAGAACCTGACATACCAGGGCTGAAACACAGAACCTGACATACCAGGGCCGAAACACAGAACCTGACATACCAGGGCTGAAACACAGAACCTGACATACCAGGGCTGAAACACAGAACCTGATATACCAGGGCCGAAACACAGAACCTGACATACCAGGGCCGAAACACAGAACCTCACATACCAGGGCTGAAACACAGGACCTGACATACCAGGGCTGAAGCATTATGGAGCATTATATTTATAACAATTTGTAGAGTTCCAAGGATGTTTTCACTTAGATGTGACGAAGGCAACATAGTATATAAAGCTCCAACTTTCCTCGTCATGGTGACATGGTCCTTTTCTGGAAGACCAGGGGGAAGACTGAGTGTCACAGTCCCTCCCTGGATCCCCTCCATCACTGACCTCCTTTATTCAGGTCAAGGGCCGGCTCCTCTGCTGGGGTCAGGTCCTGTGAAGGTGGGCTTCCCCCTGTGCTCCTATAGTGGGATTTTTTTTGACTGCTGAAATATTTAAAAATAATCATAAAAAAAAAAAGTCAGCTAAATACTAATCTTTCACTTTATTTGATAATTACTATCAAGGATACAATAAAATCACTTACCAGACTCCAGAATATTGTGTTGAACCTGTGGCCATGTCCTTTTCTGGCCAGACAGGTTTGTTCTTTATGATGGATGAAACAGAACACAACGTGGGATAAATAGATACTAGATGACAGATCATTTCTTAAAACTATATATATGTCACATAAACTAGGTAACATGCTGTTCTATGAGGAACTGAAAAAAACGGGGGGTGGGGGGGTTATATAACAAATCTAATCAGTGATTTATATAACTGATCAACGCTGTATAAATTCACTTTATTAATTCTCCGTTTGGGTTACTTATGCATTAAGACGGTCAGCTATAGTCGACCAGTTTGCCAGTCTGGTGTTTCCTTTCTTCCGTATTTTATATTTCATTTCTTCATACGGCTGCAGAAGCAGCAGTTGCTCTGCAGGTGTAAATGAAGCTTCACGTCCGTGATCCATGCCGTCATCAGTGATTCTGTGATCAAATTCATGGGTCTTCTTGAGGACGCCGTGAGCGTGCACTTATCTCAAACATCCACACCAGGCTTGATTAAACCTCGTCTCTTTATCCTGCATCGGCAAAGGTGCAACCAAAGCATTCTCCTTCATCCTGGATATATGTATCCTGGTTTTGAGCAACACCCCCTGCTTGTTGCCTGCAGGTTTAAAGTGATGGGAGGCAGGGAAGTGTGGTTCATGTTCTGGCGGTCACTCCTCTCAGCAGCTGGTTGTGGTTGACTTATAGGCGGCAGCAGTATTTGCCTTGCCTCGGCTGCTCTCTTCAAATTCAAACCTGGGTAAAAACATCTTGAATTAGTTTTCTTTCCCGCTGATTTGTTGACAGGTGGGTCATTCCTGCTGGTGGTTTGAAGTTTTGTTTGAATGGTGCAGCGGCCACCTTCATCTGTCGCCTCTTGTTCCTCCTTTCTTCTTCCACAGTTGACGTAATGTCACAGGCTGGTCTGAGGTGGACCTGCTGTCCGTCTCTTTAGTGATCCGCTTTGGCTTCACAGGCCTCGTCCTGGGAACTGATTTCTTCACTTGAAACACGGTCAGAGGACAAGTCAGGTTCAAGTTTTCCTGATTGTACTGTCCTCATCTTTTTTCTTTCCCCTTTTACAAAATAGAAACAAATAAAACATCAAAAATCTACAACAATGCTGTCTATCAGAGCTTCACTGCGCTCAAGCCAGCCGTCCCTCGTTTGTGTTTGGTGAAGTGAGCCGCTGCCAGATTCTTATGGTCGCTCGTGTTGTGAACGTCTTGGAGCAGAGTCAAGCTCTCGGTTTTCAAAATAAAGGACATTTTGAAACGATAGGGTTTTCACGTTGTTTATCCAATATGGACTGATTAGAAACTGTGTCTAAACCAGCCTGTGTAGATATTTAGGAGACATGTGATCCAACACAGATTTAGAATCTGTTACCTGCGAGTTATTGAGCTTAAAAGTTGTTGTTTGTTTTTTGTTTACTATGTGAATATTATAAAAAAAAACGACCATCAAATGTGCATAGAAAGAGATGTACCTTAATAAGTGTATCTACTTTTGGGATCCAATACAGACGGAGCCAGTAGGCCACATGACCTGGTAGATATTGAGCAAAATGACAGTAATTTTCATATAAAGTGGAATATTTTTCATAAAGAGCATAAAACGCTTATTAAACAATGCGTGTGGCATCAATCATAAGTAGTTATATGATCCAACACTGATTTGGAAAAGGGCAAATGGCCAGAAGGTACACGGACAGGGGAGGCAGAGGGTCACCTCTGGGTTAGAAACTCATTCTGCTGGAGGTCTGAGGCAGCAGAAAGATGGTGGAGGGCCGGGAGGCAAGGCACCGACGCTTCGTCTGCCGTGGAAGAGCAACGGCAGCGAGGGAGGAGAGGAGAGCAGGAGAGCAATCATGATAAATGATAAATGTCATGATAAATGTCTCACTCATGATAAATCATGAGTTCGTCTCGACAGGATAATAAAGCAGATAATAGAGCATCTTCCTCCACTAACTAATGTCACTTTTTCTTGAGTCAAACATTTGATTGACTCACACATCTAAAGGTTATTATGTGTATATCTATAATAATCTGATTAACTACTAAACATAACGGCATTTTTGTTTTTTTTAAGAATTAATCAGTGACTGTAATCATAGGAGGTTAAAGTGGCTAAAACGGAGAGGGATTAAATATGATTTTAAGCGGGACAGACAGAAACATTTTTGAAAGCCTGTATAATCCACACAGAGGTCGTCTTCCACACGTTGGGATTGCCGCCTTGCCTCCTTCTTTCTGTGGCCGACCAACCTAATAATCTATGTAATGATGTAACCATGGGGGGAAAGAGGATCTGCCACTGGTCTCACACACACACACACACACACACACACACACACACACACACACACACACACACACACACACACACACACACACACACACACACACACACACACACACACACACACACACACACACACACACACTTCATGAGGTTCCAGATCCTGATAACAGATTAATGCAGTTAATCCCCTGGAGTCTTCTTGTAGCACAACTATGTAAAGAGAGAAAAACAATAATAATAATAATAATAATAGTAATAGTAATAATAATAATAATAATAATAATAGTAATAATAATAATAATAATAATAATAATAGTAATAGTAATAATAATAATAATAATAATAATAGTAATAATAATAATAATAATAATAATAATAATAATAATAATAATAATAATAATAATAATAATGTGCGCAGTGACATCAAAACCGTCACCTGCCCCCAGGCGTGAGAGTCCGCTCCGACCCTGTGACGGTGGTCAAGCGCAGCCCAAACGTTGTGACTTTGTGTGCGACTGTACGCCGACTGTGCATGTGCCAGAGCTTGTGCGAGGAGAGGCTCCGCCTCCCCGTCTGAACAATCACAATTTAAAAGCAAATAAAGATAGCCACACGGCTCAAAACTCCTGAAGTGAAAGATAAAGTACTTTAGGAATGGTGGAAAACGTCGTGCCGCAGAAGTGGAGATATTTCCGGGGTCATTATGTTACGTTATGGTTATGGTTATGGTCCGGCGCCGAGCAGAAAGTTTTGTTGTATATCTATATGCTTTTTCTATAAAATGTTAGTCTCCGAAATATTACAAATGTATAAATTATTTTGAAGAAAACAGTTGTTTTTTGACTCGTCCAGCTTGGAGAGAAGCTGATGGCTTCTGTAGCAGTTAGCACCTCCTGCTAACTGTGGTTGTCTGCGCTCAGCAGGATGCACTGAGCCCTGAGCAGCTGCGCCGCATCGAGCAGAAGTACCAAACAGTTAGTACAGAAAATGATTACAATCTCACCATAAAGTCACTTTTCATGAAACATTCTGATGCAAAGTACAATGGAATGTCCAAAAGAACTTGTATAAATCCAACTACAATGATCATAACTCCACAATTTTTCACACATTAAAAATACTTTGTGTTGATGAGACTTTCGAAAGTTTAATTTAACTAAGACGGCGAAAACTGCAAAAGAATGAACAAA
Organism: Blennius ocellaris; assembly: GCF_963422515.1. Taxonomy (NCBI): domain Eukaryota; kingdom Metazoa; phylum Chordata; class Actinopteri; order Blenniiformes; family Blenniidae; genus Blennius; species Blennius ocellaris. The sequence continues at coordinate 2,745,613 of NC_137669.1, forward strand.
ATAGATGGAAGCCCTCAATAGGAGATTCCCCTCTTTTCTTTTTTTCTCTCTTCCCTTTTGCTTTTACTTTTCTTTCTTTATCACCTTTGTTCACCTTTGTTCAGGATATACTGTCCTGTTCTGTTTCTGGGGAAATAAAAATGACCAAAAAAATACTCTTTTACAAAGACAGACATGTTGTGTGGTACGTTGATAAATATATGAATTCAGCATGTAGACATTAATAGATGTGAATCTGTATCTCGATACAACCCAGATAGCAAAAAGTTATTGAATCAACACTGTGATTTGGTCAGGCTGAAGATTGAGATCAACATTGATGTCAGAACATTGACAATAATGGTGAAGTTGCTCCTATGATCAACATTGAAATGTATTATATGAAATATTTAATCAACCTGGATTCAACCATGTTATGATCAACATTGAAGAACGTTAAATTGCATCAACATTGATGCCTGAGTGGAAGTGATGTCACTGCTGGAAAACCAGGTTGGGAGCAACCCCTGCAGAACTTTAAAACCAAATAGAATCAAGTGATTATTTTTGACACAAAAAAAACAGGGGAAGGTATACAAATTCTGAAATGGTTCTCAACCTTTTACAGACCTCACTTTATATACTGCAAAATTGATTATAATTATGACATTGAAAGGTAAATATTTTGTTTTTTAAAGTTCAAAACCAAATACGCTCACGACACGTATTTAACCTTAACGCTACATGGTGACTCTCAATACATTGATTATTATGCTGAAATACTGACAATGAAATGCCCAGACTTACCTAATGGAAATAAACCTTGGAAATGCCTCATGGCAGAAGAAATCACACGATAGGATTGCATCGATCCTTTCACTGTGCATTGGAGGAATTTACAGAAATCTTGTCTGAACAGCCGTGTTTTCAGCTGCTTCTTAAAAGAATCAACAGAGTCAGCTCCACGCAGCGACAAAGGAAGGTCGCTCCACAATCTAGGTGCAACAGCTTCAAAGGCCAAGTCTCCTCTGGATTTAAAGTGGGTCCGTGGAACAGTGAGGAGGTTCTGGCCCGAGAACCTAAGGGAGCGACCGGAGGAGGAGGGGCACAACAAGTCAGACACATGTTTAGGAGCCTGACCGTGCAACGCTCTAAAAGTCAGAACTAAAATCTTGAATTCAATTCTAAATTTGATGGGGAGCCAGTGCAGAGAATATAAAATAGGAGTAATGTGAGATCGTCTGCTAGATCCTGTTAAATGCCGCGCTGCAGCATTTTGAACCATTTGAAGTCGGTTCAAAGCAGATTTGTTCAAACAAGTCAAAAGGGAGTTACAATAATCTACACAAGACAAGATAAAAGCATGAATTACCACTTCTAGATCAGAGTTGGATAAAATTGGCCTTAGCTTGCCGATGTTTCTCAAGTGGAAAAAACAGTTTTTGACCAAACGTCTCGAATGGCTGTCGAGGGACAGAGACTGGTCAAACCAAACGCCAAGATTTCTGATGCTCGACTGAACCGAGGAGCCCAGAGAACCAAGGTGGTTGACAATCGAAGAGATTTTCTGCTCTGGAGCAATAATCAAAGTCTCAGTCTTTTTAGGATTGAGCTGAAATTGAAATTGAAATTGAAATTGAAATTGAACTGAGGTCCATGAGAGCAGCATAAAACAGGTACATGAGATCTTTGACGCACCCAAACACTTAAAATCGGGTGTTTAGAAAGTACTTTGGCTTTTACAAGAAAGACGATAAACTTGACAAGACGTAGGCTGTTTGTGTAGAATGTCATGCTGCTAAATGTGAACTTGTGTTCAGCCCAGCAGGTGGTATTGACAGTATCACTATATTATTGTGACAGCAGAGGCTGCTTCTTCATGAACATGTGGACTAACTGGTCTTCCTGGCGGGGGGGGGAATGGGGACAGACATTTAAGGACTACCCCCTTAAATGTGATCAATGTCTTTGATTTTTTTTTTTTTATCATTATTATTTTAAATGATCTAAAAAAAAAAAAAGAATTTAATGTGAAATGAATAACTCCAGACATTGACATGAAGCTCAAGGCAGGTTTATAAAGAGTTGATTCGTGCTGACATCTAGTGGTAAAGCTGTGCCAATAGGTGAACTAGATTAAATTTGATAAAACTTATTTAATCAATTAGATATTTTAAAAAAAAATTTTTAATTCCACAACCAAATTACTAAAAACATAAAAAATAATTGTAAACAATATCAAAACATTTGAATAATAGAAAAAAATATATATAAACAACAATAATAATTAATAAAGAAACAAAATTCCCCAAAACAACAAAACCTCTAATTGGCTAGAGGACACACTCCGGGTATTGATCAACCCTGGTAGGGCCTCCCTTGGGTGAGAGTGTCTTATGACAAATGTTCAAAACACACACAACGGACGATGGTGTCCTGAAATTTTGGTTTAATATACACAATGCTGCACCACAAACAAGAGAGAAAGCAGGAACTCAACTTTTGGAAACAATTCAGAAGAATGATAAAACCAGACCAACGGCATATCAACGAAAGGGCTCGCCGGGCGGTTCGGCGCAGAGGAGAAGGTTTTGCTGTATAAACTATTTCACAATGGTTATGTGAGCGATGCTTTTTCTATCAAATGTTAGTTGCTGAAATATTACAAATGTATAAATTATATCGAAGAAAACAGTTGTTTTTTGACTCGTCCAGCTTGGAGAGAAGCTGCTGGCTTCTGTAGCAGTTAGCACCTCCTGCTAACTGTGGTTGTCTGCGCTCAGCAGGATGAGGAGAAGAAGACGAATGATGATTCAGGAGCCGTCTTTCTTTGCAGCGTCCTGGTCGTTCCCTTGTCCAGACCGGAGGAGCTGCTCGCTCAGGTCTGTGATGGTTTTCCTGGTTGATGAGAGATCAGACGCTGGGTGCTGGTCTCTGGGTCCCAGGGAAGCTCTGACCCTCGTGGTCAGTCAGAAGAGGAGTTGAGGCTGTGAGCAGGATACTGCAACCACGAACCCACCTCCTCCGTCAAAGAGCAGGAGCAAAGCTTTTTGAGAGAATCTCTCCAAATGCTTTTGATGAAGGTTGGGGGATTCGAGGGTGGCGAACCCTGGGACCTCCACCAATCAGAAAACAGAGGGGAAAAAAGACTTGAAACCTAACTTCCAAGTTGTGGGTCGTCTTCACATTCTTCCTGGAACGGAGAGTTTAAGCGACACGGTTTTGGTGAGTTGCATGTTGTTTATTTGATGAATTATTTCAATGAGTGTGTGTGTGTGCCGAGCGGGGAAGACGCCATTTTATGTTAGTGTGCCATTAAATTAATGATAGTTCGTGTTTGTGCTGATTCAGTTGAAATATTGTTTAGAAAAAAGAGACTTTATTGTATTTTTTCTGCTTCCTGTCGTGCAGGAGACGTTTTTTTGTCCCATATGTAGACGGCTAGTGGCTGCATGTATTGCAGGGCATTTGCACGTGACCAGGGGCCTCATTTATAAAACTGTGCGTAGGATTGACGTCAAAATTGGCGTACGCACGAAACACAGAAAGTGCGTACGCACAAAAATATCCTGATTTATAAAACAGTGCGCACGCACGTCCTACGCCGATTTCCCTTTATAAATCACAATCCACTGTAAATGTGGCGCACCTGTGTGCGGGTCATACCACGCCCATATTGGCCTATAAATATTCAGAGAAACGCCTCTCATGAATATTGATTCATGACTGAAAGCATGCCGAAAGCAGAAAGAAAAGCCAAGAAACGCAATTTCACCCAGTGTGAGGTGGAAGTTCTGGTCGGGGAGGTGGAGAAGAGGAAGGCGATATTATTTGGTGGACACAGTGTTGGGGTCACCAACGCCAAAAAGGCTCTAGAGTGGCAGCATGTGGCGGATGGTGTCAATGCTGTGGCCTCAGAAGGTCGGAGTGTGGCTGAGGGGAACAAAAGTGGTCAGACATCAAAGTAGACACAAAAAAGCGCCTGGCGTCACACAGGCAGAGCGTCTGTGCCCCGGGCGGGGGGACGGGCCCTCCGGAGCTCACCCCGCTGGAGGAAACACTGGCGGGGGTCATCGGGGAATCCCTCCTGAGTGGAGTGGTGACGGAGGTGGAGGGGGACACCCAGGCCCGCCCCTCCCTACACGCAGAACACGCGCTGTACGTAGGGCCCCGCGATCCATGGGGGGCCCCATTTTGCGCAAGTGAATTGAATTTCCCTCAGGATCAATAAAGTATCATCATTCTCTGCAAATGCGCAAAGGATGCGCTGCATTTTGCCGAGAGGCGCGTAGAACACCGCCACCAAGTCAGCCAGAGGCCGGAGAGAGAGAGAGAGAGAGAGAGAGAGAGAGAGAGAGAGAGAGAGAGAGAGAGAGAGAGAGAGAGAGAGAGAGAGAGAGAGAGAGAGAGAGAGAGAGAGAGACGGCTTCCAAACGTCAATACGATTCAGGAGCTAGCAAAAGAAAGAAAAAGTCCAAACAAGAAGAGGCTCGTGCTTCACTTGAAGGTGGGATGTTGTTGAAATAAAAAAGATTGTTCCACTTTTGATCTATAAAGTTCTTGTTCCACTGTTGATAGAGGCTGTTCATTTGATTCGTTAGTAATTAAATTTATTATTATTATTATTATTATTATTATTATTAGTATTAGTAGTAGTAGTAGTAGTAGTATTATTAGTATTATTATGTTATTGGAAGGGGGGCCCCCAAAATAAAATCCTGCTTAGGGCCCCCACTTGGCCAGGGGCGGCCCTGGGGACACCGCCACCTGACCTTCAGGAGCCCGATGGTGCGCTCCACAATACTGCGCGCCTGGCTGTGGCGCAGATTCTAGGTCCTCTCCTCTGCGCCTTGTGGGTGAGGAAAAGGGGTGAGCAACCACCGCTTGAGGGGTTCTCCACTGTCGCCTGCAAGGTCGTGAACGGGTTAAACACTCCTACAAAATTGCAAGTCTCAGGATTTCCACATTAATTATCCGTACCTAGAAGCCACCCATCACGTACAGCGCCGGCTCCAGTCTGCGCCCAACACTGCTATATGGGCTATATGATATAGGATTTTACACTGCATTCATATCAGTGTAAACATAATACTGTTGTCTTACTATTGTCTTAATAATATGTTTCCCGTGTGCACTCCGGGGAGTATGTTTGTTTATTCATTGTAGAAATTAAATTTTTTACTATCCACTTCTTGCAAATAAACTGTCCATATATGAGGTCATAGAACTATTTATTTTACACGATCAGTTTCACACAGTTTCTCCCGTTTCTTTCTTCTGCCATCAGTGGCGCAGTTTCTCCTTACCCCAATTATGTGCGTACACATGGATCAGAGTTGGCGTGGAGGACCGCACATTTTCCCGTCAAGTTCTCTTTTTATAAATCCCACGGTTTGCGTAGAGTGGCGTACGCATTCTTTTGTGCGTACGCAACGTTTATAAATGAGGCCCCTGGAATGGCGATCCTGACCCAAGGATTAATGAGGACCTGGATTGTCCAGGAAGGACAACGGCATTGCTTGATCCCTCAACTGAGGTTGATGGTGCAACATCCCTCTTGTGGTAGGACTGTGGATTTTCCTTCACTCACTGAGCCTTTTTCTCTCGGCCTCATCGACAGACGACAGGCTGTAATGACCACATGTGGCCGCTAGATGGAGACTATGCCTCATCGACAGACGACCAGGCTGTAATGACCACATGTGGCCGCTAGATGGAGACTCGGCCTCATCGACAGACGACCAGGCTGTAATGACCACATGTGGCCGCTAGATGGAGACTCGGCCTCATCGACAGACGACCAGGCTGTAATTACCACATATGGCCGCTAGATGGAGACTCCGCCTCATCGACAGACGACCAGGCTGTAATGACCACATGTGGCCGCTAGATGGAGACTCCGCCTCATCGACAGACGACCAGGCTGTAATGACCACATGTGGCCGCTAGATAGTGACTCCGCCTCATCGACAGACGACCAGGCTGTAATGACCACATGTGGCCGCTAGATGGAGACTCGGCCTCATCGACAGACGACCAGGCTGTAATTACCACATATGGCCGCTAGATGGAGACTCGGCCTCATCGACAGACGACCAGGCTGTAATGACCACATGTAGTGGTCATTACAAAAATGTAGTTAGTTAGTTTTAGTTGCATGTATACAACGCAGCAAACAAGAACATTATTCCCCCCCCAAAAAAATAAATGAACCGTCCAGCAACTGAATAAAGAATCAGCAGAAGGCTGAAGCTGATTTTGAATCCTGGACCATCAAAGGATTACAAAGAAAGATCAATAATCAAATACAAAACTAAAAGACAGTTTAAGTTAGAAATCAATTTTTGAGTAATAAGTAAGTATCAAATTACTAATTCACAGCATAAATTGTTATTATTTTACATCTTAAACTCTTTTTGAAATCACTTTAAGTACCATCAGGAATGCCATTGTTCATCACATGGAACATAATTTGTAACGTTTTTAAATATATAATGTGGAGGATTGTGTGAAAAGTTGGTGGGTTGAATCCCCGTATTCATTTATCCTCATCGCTTTTTTCTGCAATTTGAATTATTGGATCCTTTGATTAGTTTTATATGTATTTCCCCATATCTCCACACAATATGTCATATAAGGCAGCACAAGTGAACAATACAATACATGTACACGTTTATTACTCTGTACGTCTCTGGTCTTGTAAAGAACAGAATCTATATTTGGACAGTTTCGTTTTTCCGTCTTCTATTTGAAGTTTGTCATCTATCATCACTAAAACATAGTTTCATAAACCCTTTTCATTTTAATATTGTTTAAATACAGTTTTACTTCAGCATCTGCCCTTTTTTTCCTTCCAAACAACATAAATGTTGCTTTACTTGCCTTTAATAACTTATTTAAAGCAAACTTTGTATTTAACTTGTTCAATTCTATTTCTATTGTTTTGGGTTTTGTTTTTTTTACAATTCTCTTAAAGGTATACAGGAGGATTTTCAGGAATTTTAGGAAAGAACCGCCCTCTCCACCGTTTGAAAAAAATGTGCATGCGCAACGCTGTACCTGCTCCCGAGACGGAACGCCTACTAAAACGCGTGCGAGAGACATGCACGAGCCCAGTTCTCCTCGTGCACGCTCTGTTTACAAGTCACAAGTCGGCATCGCTCACATAAGCTCACTTTACAAGAAGATTTGCACCAGAGGGGGTGAAACTGTGTAAAAATGTCCGAGAATAATGCGTCGGGTCGGCCACCGGCATGATGAGGACCGTGTGGAGTGAGCTGCGCGCAGGGACGAGCACGTACGACGGGCTTACGTCATATATCACCAGAATGATTGACAATTGGGAGGACCAGTTATTTTGATGATCCACCCGGAAGAAGAAAATGCTCTACTATACCTTTAAGGTTTCCTCCAGAACAAAATAAATTAAAGTCATCAGCAAACATTGTAGATTGGAATGCATCACTTACTCAGCAAAAATCATTAATATAAAGTAGAAAAAACTTAGTTCCAAGCACTGAACCCTGTGGAACTCCACAGGTTACTTTTAGCATAAGATTTAACATGATTAATGCTCAAACTATTCTTAAAATAACGTCTTCACCAAAGCTGAGCTCCACCTCTTGTGCCATAACCTTCACGTGTCTTCAGAAGCAACGACTGAATCAATTGTGTCGAACGCTTTTCGTAAATCAACAAACGCCACACATCTTGCTCTCTGGAGTCGTTGCAATGTTTTCTCCACATTCCATCACGGCTCGTCCAAATCCTATTTCTCAATAAAAGCATCCGGTTTATGTACAGATATTTTATCAAGACTATTTATATAGTCACCATTTTTTTTTACAAACTGAGATCATTTTGGCTGTTTCCATATTTTCTCAGTGATTTGTTTCAAATATATGTTAATGGTTCAAGGATACAAACGATAATTTATTTTAAGAGTGACATAGCGAAATCAAAACAATCAGTATATATATACATATATATATATATATATATGTGTGTATTTATTTATTTATTTTTGCTTTTACATTTTCTGACAACTTCTAGAATGTCACCCTCACAAGTTGTGTTTTAAAAAGCTGCACTTGCTCCTCTTGTTGAATAGTAAACCTGTTCTCTGTCGTGAAGAACAAGCTGATCATTCATTTCAAGCTTTGCAAAAAAACGGCAGGTGATCTGTCACATCTGTCACTAGTAGTCCACTTTTTGCCTTCCCATCAGTTCTATTTACAAAAATATGATCAATCAAGGTTAAAAAATCAGAGTAGAGAACCCAAAACTAAACATTGAACCAATAAATTCTGCCGCTTTCTCATTGGAATTCAACAAACCAACGTTAAACGTCACCTCACCTTGGAAGTTTTTCAAATATTTCTGAAATCCTCATGTTGAATTGGTCAATGCAGGATCAATAGGATTAAAAAAAAAAACCCAAAAAACTAATTTCCTCACTCGACTCCACACTGTCAAACCCACTGTTAAAAAAGAAAGTCGAGACAACATGGACCTTCTGAAGGCTTTATTTGGTGATTGTGTTAGAATGCAGACGTGGCATCAACGTGAATCATCTTCAAGTCGTACATCAGGTGCATAGAGGTTATTATTAAGAGGTGCAAACCACATTCCTGCAAAACGGATGTGCAACATTTGGCTACAGCTTTCAACCTCAGTCTGTGGTGGATTCAGGCCGAGTGCAAAAGTTCAAAGTTCCTCAAGAAGACGCCTGAAAAGTCGCCGGCCGACGGACTCGTCTGGTTTTGGGGGTTCGTCGAGTTTCCCCAGGTCTCCAGATCATCGCAGCTCCGACTTTCCCCGTCAGACACCTACAAATATTTCCACTTGCTACAACGGCCCTGATGGTTTTAGAGGAATCAGCGGTCTTTTGTCCTCTCAGCATTTTCAAATGGAAAAACCAGGGGCCAAGTTTTTGATTTAAAAAAAACAAAAAAGATATTTTCCCTGTAATTAGTACATCAATACTAGATCAGATCAACTTATCTCTAATAACAGGTTGTGTACCACAAGCCTTTAAGGTTGCTGTTGTTAAACCTCTTCTTAGAAAACACACTCTTGACCAGGAGTCTTAGGAAGTTACAGATCAATATCCAACCTTCCCTTTATTTCTAAAATCTTAGAAAAAGTGGTCACAAGTCAGCTTTGTGACCATTTAAGCAAAAATGACTTATTTGAGTGTTTCCAGTCAGGTTTTAGAGTTCATCATAGGACAGAGACGCTCTGGTCAAAGTTACTAATGATCTTCTCTTCAGACAAAGACCTGGTCTCTGTTCTGGTCCTGTTAGATCTCAGTGCTGCTTTTCATACTATTGATCATAACATCTTATTACAGAGGCTAGAACACATTATCGGGCTTAAAGGTACGGCACTAAACTGGTTCTGATCATATTTATCAGACAGGTTCCACTTCGTTCAAGGTTTGTATCTCCCCACCCGATCTCTCTCTCTCTGTCTGTCCTCTCCTCTCCTCTCCTCTCCTCTCCTCTCCTCTCCTCTCACCCCAACTGTTCAGCAGAATGTCAACACCTCAGTCTGGTTTCTGCAAAGGTTTCTTCCTGTAAGGGAGTTTTTTCTTTCCACAGTCACACAGAAAACCTACTTGCTCATGTGGATTTGTTGGGTTTTTCTCTTTTCTCTGTTAAAAGCACCTAGGAATGACTGTGTTGTATTTGGTGCTATATAAATAAAGTTGAATTGAATTGAATTGAATTCTATTGGCCTGAACTTACATGATTCATGAAAAGCAACTTTTTGAGGGCAAATAATAACTCATATCAGTGTGTAATTATTATGAGTGCATTGCCGTATGTCTGTGAAGAATTGACAATGTATTATTACAAATATTTGCTGCAGATTGTCAGGAATGGAAAATGAAAAACCTGACGGTACCACAGCTTCTGGAAATGGAGACCGAAGAGGGGAACGTCCTTCGTGAAGTGGTCCAGATTTTGAATGTAAGTTGTCGTTAAATACATTTTATGAGTCATCAGTATTTTGAGTAGAACCATGTAATTTTGGATGTAAATGAAATGAATCGGAGATCGAAGTCCACAATAACATTTACGAAGGTACTGTAAAAATAAAATGAAGCAGGTCTAATGATTGACTTTACTTGTGTTTTACAGTATATTTGTGGCGCGCCCACAATTAATAGACAAACACTTGCAAGTGATGTGATGGGAGTTGCAGCAACCTCCTTGAAAAAGCTCAATGACCACGAAGAGAAAATCAGCTCTTTGGAAAAAGAGCTGAATGATTTGCGTGGAGGAGTGAGAAGCCATAGTGCTGCCAATTTGACAGGTATGTGATTGTTGACAGAACGGGTTTACAGAAGGATATCTTCTAACACACATTGATGGATAAGCAACTTTCTCTCTTTCTTCACAGATATACAACCTGAAAGTCCTACAAGTCTGCATTGTGTGAGTTTCCTTCCAGAAGTAAAGGATTCATCTGATGAAAATCACCTGGAGGATTTGGATCTTCCAGAGTCTGTCAGCAGGTCCAAACTTTATGTCTCTGATGATTTTGAGTCTTTTAAACAAACAGACCAATACAATAGCTACTAAGTGTTACAAATGTTCAACATCATTGTGCTTTTGCACGCTGTTGAGTGTAATGATTGTTAACCTCCCAATGTGAAATCTTACAGCAAACCCACGGTGGAGTGCGACAGTTGCAGCTCTGATGAAGACGAATATATTCAGCCGCTTCTTGCCAGCCTCACCAAGTCCAACAACAACCAACTGACCAATGAGAGTTGTTTGTCTGGCCTGACCAATAAGGGCCAGGCGTCGGCACAGGATGTCTGACAACAACCTTCAGAGTATGTCAACAGGTGTTTGTCAAAACTTTCTCTCTCTGATTTTGAGTCTTTTTAAACAAACAGACCAACACAATAGTTGCTAAGTGTGTATAAATATTCAACATCATTGTGCTTTTGCACGCTGTTGAGTGTAATGATCATTAATCTTCCGTTGTGAACTATTTCAGCAAACCCACGGTGGAGTGCGACAGTTGCAGCTCTTATGAATATGAATATATTGAGCCACTACTTGCCAGCATCACCTGGTCCGGCTGCAAATATTGGTCCAAATATTGTCCGTCTGACCTGAACAAGAAGGACCAGGCGCTGTGACATGTAGATGTCTTTTAGTGTGGGGAGGGGGCAGCCGATGATCCCCTGCGCCGTCTTTACGACCCTCTGGAGCCTCCTACGGTCTGCCTCGGTGCAGTGGGAGAACCACACGGGGATGCAGTAGGTCAGGGTGCTCTCGATGGTCGATCGGTAGAAGGTCACCAGCAGCTTCTGGCAAACATCATTCTTCCTGAGCACCCTCAGGAAGTGCAGCCGCTGTTGGGCCTTCTTGACGACGGCCGAGGTGTTACCAGACCACGAGAGGTCAGCCGAGATCACGGTGCCCGGGAAAGTGAAGCTGTGGACCCTTTCCACGAGCTGGCCGTTGATGTGAAGGGGGGGTGGGTCCCACGTGCGACTCCTCCTGAAGTCCAGGACGACCTCCTTGGTCTTGGTGGTGTTCAGGATCAGGTTGTTCGTGGAGCACCAGGCGGACAGTTGCAGGACCTCGTCCCTGGATGCAGACTCATCCCCGTTGGTGATCAGTCCCACCAGAGTCAGAGGTGACGTCTTTTCTGCTGAGCAGTTGGGGTGAGAGGACAGAAGAGAGGACAGAAGAGAGGACAGGCAGAGAGATAGATAAGAGAGAGATCCACTCTGTGAAGACTGATCAGGACAGGAGGCTTCAAACCACCTTCAGCTGCATCGTCAGACATCCAGCAGGAAGGTTGAGAGACAGACTGCAGGAGAGAGAGGCAAATGTTATTACATGTAATAGTGGTAAAGAAGTAGTAAATGTTATTACATGTAATAGTGGTAAAGAAGTAGTAAATGTTATCACATGTAATAGTGGTAAAGAAGTAGTAAATGTTATTACATGTAATAGTGGTAAAGAAGTAGTAAATGTTATTACATGTAATAGTGGTAAAGAAGTAGTAAATGTTATTACATGTAATAGTGGTAAAGAAGTAATAAATGTTATTACATGTAATAGTGGTAAAGAAGTAGTAAAGAAGCTCAGTTCAGGTCCTCCAGCATCTTAACCTCTGGCAGCTTTACAACAAAATGGTCCAGGGTGTCCTCTACATGAACATGTCATATTTTTGGAAATTAAGCAATGAGTAGAGGTGTAAGATTTGTTTCATTTTATGTAAATGGGCTGACAAATCCAATAAAACAAAATAGAATTCTAACCAAAATGAAAAAAGCACGTTGTATATTTACAAGAAACCCACTTAAATAATGAACATAAGAAACTAAGGTGGACGGGATTTACAAATATGTTCTCCTCCTCATATAAATCTGGCCGTAGACGAGGAGTAGCAATCCTTATCTCTAAAAACCTTCATTTTGAAAAGTCATTTGAAATGAAAGATAAGGAAGGGAGGTTTGTATTAGTGCGGGGTAGTATAGATGGTAATTTATTTACACTCATGAATGTCTATGTTCCTCCGGGGAGTGATCTCTTCAAAAAAATTATAAATATAATGGTAACACAAACGCAGGGATTTTTAATATGCGGTGGGGATCTAAATATCCGGCTACAGCCAGAATTAGATAGTTCCAACAGAAAAGTCCCTGAATCAAACACTTTATACAAGAAAGTCACATCGTTATTCCAGGAAGTTGGCTTAATTGATATCTGGAGAGATCTATTTCCTACAAGGCGGGACTACTCCCATTATTCAGCCCCACATTCTCTCTATACCAGAATTGACTGTTTCATAACTTTTGCAAAGGAAAAGGACAAAATTCAAACCTGTGAGATGGGGACAATAGACGTGAGTGACCATGCACCGCTATATCTGTCAGTCGATTTAAATGTATACCCCAAAGTGAACACCTGGAAACTAAATTCATATATGCTTAAAGATAATGACATCAAAAATCAAATCAAAAAATAAATAAAGGAATTTCTCGAGATTAACGATAATGGAGAAGTTTCCCCTACAATTCTTTGGGACACATTGAGAGCTGTTATAAGAGGGAAAATTATAGCAATAACCTCATATAAGAGAAAGACACGCAACAAAACAATGGACGACTTACAAAAACCGTTAAAAGAATTAGAACTAAAACATAAACAGACCCCTATACCAGACATTTTAAAAGAATTAAAATTTGTTAGAAAAGAAATTAACTGCCTGAATACACAAGGTGAAAAAGAAACTCGTGTTTTTGAAACAACAATATTATGAAAGTGGATCAAAATCCATGAAAATATTAGCATGGAAATTAAAAAAGAAAATTGACGACAATACAGTGACAAAAATTAAAGATCCAAAAACCAACATGATAAAAACTAAACTGTGTGATCTTCACAAAGTGTTTGAAGAATTCTATAAAACGCTCTACTCTAAAGTCCCTGGAGGAAATGAAATTGAAATCGACAACTTATTGAACTCAATAAACCTACCCACCTTGAGTAAAGAACAGAATGAACAGATGACTGCAGATGTAGCGGAAGTGGAACTTAAAAAAGCTATTAGCCGACTTAAGTCCAACAAGTCACCAGGCTCAGATGGATACACTGCGGAATGGTGTAAGGAGTTTAAAAAAGAGCTAATACCATAATTACTCCCAACTTTTAGTTGGGTATTGAAAAAAGCAGTAGCTCCCCCAAGCTGGAAGGAGGCTCTAATCACTGCTATACCTAAAGAAGGTAAAGACAAAACAGTGTGCGGCTCTTATAGGCCAATATCAGTCCTTAATATTGATTATAGATTATTCACTTCTATAATGGCCAGACGGATGGAAGAATTCTTGCCCGAGTTAATACACAATGACCAAACTGGTTTTATTAGGAATCGTCAGACTCAAGACAATGTGCGCAGAACCTTACATGTTGTAGACTATATACAAAAGAATAACACTGAAGCCTTGCTGATGAGCATCGACGCAGAGAAAGCATTCGATTCGGTTAATTGGGATTTTCTCTATAGCGTGCTTAAAAAATTTGGTTTCCACAATACAATTATTGAGACAGTGAAAGCCTTATATACTAATCCCACTGCAAGAATTAAAGTTAACGGGTATCTCTGAGACAGTTTCATATTGCAAAGAGGCAACAAACAGGGCTGTGCCTGGTCTCCACTCCTGTTTGCACTGTATCTAGAACCACTCGCTCAGTCCATAAGACACAACCAAAAAATTAAAGGCATAACTATTAAAGGAAACGAGCAAAAGCTGGCATGTCATGCCGATGACATCATACTTATCTTAAAACAGCCTACAAATTCATTGCCTGAATTGATGCAACTGTGTGAACTATATGGTAAACTGTCAGGATATAAAATTAACATGAACAAAACGCAAACCCTCTCATACAATTACCTGAAATAGTTACAAAGTACCCTGTGATGTGGCAGTCCAAATCTCTAAAATATCTGGGAATTAATATACCAAAAGATCTATCCAAATTGTTTGAAGCAAACTACACCTGTTTAAACAAGACATTATTAGACGACATAAGACGATGGAATTTGATCCGTTTCCTCAGCCAACACTCACCAATAGAGTACATTAAAATGAATGTCTTGCCCAGACTACTATATTTGTTTCAGACATTACCTATACAAATTGATCAAAACCTATTTGAGTGGGACAAAATGATATCCCGTTACATATGGGGTGGAAAGAGGCCAAGGATCAACTTCAAAACAATGCAATTGGCACAGCAGGCAACCCTTGGGCTAAATGCACTCTCTATGTATGGGAAAAGGTAGTGAGAGTATAAATTGGGTAAAGATATAGCAACCTTAAAATGGTATGCATTTGACTGGGACTTCAAGCCAAACAAATTGGATTCACGTTTTAAAATCTGGTGTTCCAAAGGAATAACAATAATAAATAAATTGATAGAACATGGAAAATTTATCAGTTTTGAGATACTCAAACAGAAATATAATTTAGAAAAACAGGATTTTTAAAGATATCTCCAAATACGGCATTACATAGACAAAAAAACCAAACTGACATCTGAGACGAATAAGGATTTGATAAACATGTTTTGAAATGCATATGACGGAAACACCAATAAGAAAATTATTTCAAGTTTGTATACATGTCTAACAAACATTAAGCCCCACTCAACTACATATGTCAAGGCGTTGTGGGAGAAAGAAGGAGGAGTAAATATATCAGAAGATGAATGGACTTTGATATGTAAATATCAGTGGAAATGTACTACTTCTACAAGATGGAGAGAGTTTGGGTGGAAAACCATAATCAGGTATTTTATCACTCCAGCTCAGAATCACTACGACGGAAACACCTCTGTCTGCTGGAGACGATGTGGAAATCAACACGCAAACCTCACACATTTTTTGGGACTGCCCCTTCATCAAACAATACTGGACAGACATTCATGGAACACTGCAGGACATTCTTAACTGTACATTTGCCTTTGAAATGAAAACTATGTTATTTGGCTGTGTACCACAGAACTGGGGGAAAAAAAAGATAAGTGTTTGCTTAGTGCCTTGCTGGTAGCAAGCAAAAAAACTATAACTAAGAAATGGTCATCCTCGGACATACCAACTTTAACATTATGGTGGGAAACCACAATGGAAATCTATAGGATGGAAGAGTTGACTGCTTTTGTTCATGATAAACATGGCTGGTTTGACGCATGTTGGGGTAAGATGGCGATACACACCAATGCAAAAAGGTCCAATTACATACTCAAAATGTAGACTATAGTTAGTCTTTCTTTCTCTCTCTCTCATCTTTATTGTTGACATCTTTTCTTTAATTGAGAATTAATTGTCATCTACTGGTCACTCCCTGTTCTGTAATGTTCTGTATGTTTTATTGTGTCAAAATATAAAAACTCATAAATAAAGAATAAAAAAATAAAAAAAGAATTCTCCTGTCCATGTATGTCTATGCAGGGTGAAGGCACATCTGCAGATGTAGAGTGTACCCCTACAGATGTGGAGTGTACCCCTACAGATGTGGAGTGTACCCTACAGATGTAGAGTGTACCCTACAGATGTGGAGTGTATCCCTACAGATGTAGAGTGTACCCCTACAGATGTGGAGTGTATCCCTACAGATGTGGAGTGTACCCTACAGATGTAGAGTGTACCCCTACAGATGTGGAGTGTACCCCTACAGATGTGGAGTGTACCCCTACAGATGTAGAGTGTACCCCTACAGATGTGGAGTGTACCCCTACAGATGTGGAGTGTACCCCTACAGATGTGCACTGTACCCCTACAGATGTGGAGTGTACCCTACAGATGTGGAGTGTACCCCTACAGATGTGCAGTGTACCCCTACAGATGTGGAGTGTACCCTACAGATGTAGAGTGTACCCCTACAGATGTGGAGTGTACCCCTACAGATGTGCAGTGTACCCCTACAGATGTGGAGTGTATCACTACAGATGTGGAGTGTACCCTACAGATGTAGAGTGTACCCCTAAAGATGTGGAGTGTATCCCTACAGATGTGGAGTGTACCCTACAGATGTAGAGTGTACCCCTACAGATGTGGAGTGTACCCCTACAGATGTGCAGTGTACCCCTACAGATGTGGAGTGTACCCTACAGATGTACAGTGTACCCCTACAGATGTGGAGTGTACCCCTACAGATGTGCAGTGTACCCCTACAGATGTGGAGTGAATCACTACAGATGTGGAGTGTACCCTACAGATGTAGAGTGTACCCCTACAGATGTGGAGTGTACCCTACAGATGTGGAGTGTACCCCTACAGATGTGGAGTGTACCCCTACAGATGTGCAGTGTACCCCTACAGATGTGGAGTGTACCCTACAGATGTAGAGTGTACCCCTACAGATGTGGAGTGTACCCCTACAGATGTAGAGTGTACCCCTACAGATGTGGAGTGTACCCCTACAGATGTAGAGTGTACCGCTACAGATGTGGAGTGTATCCCTACAGATGTAGAGTGTACCCCTACAGATGTGGAGTGTACCCCTACAGATGTAGAGTGTACCCCTACAGATGTGGAGTGTATCTCTACAGATGTGGAGTGTACCCCTACAGATGTGCAGTGTACCCCTACAGATGTGGAGTGTACCCCTACAGATGTGCAGTGTACCCCTACAGATGTGGAGTGTACCCTACAGATGTAGAGTGTACCCCTACAGATGTGGAGTGTACCCCTACAGATGTGCAGTGTACCCCTACAGATGTGGAGTGTATCACTACAGATGTGGAGTGTACCCTACAGATGTAGAGTGTACCCCTACAGATGTGGAGTGTATCCCTACAGATGTGGAGTGTACCCTACAGATGTAGAGTGTACCCCTACAGATGTGGAGTGTACCCCTACAGATGTGCAGTGTACCCCTACAGATGTGGAGTGTACCCTACAGATGTACAGTGTACCCCTACAGATGTGGAGTGTATCCCTACAGATGTGGAGTGTACCCTACAGATGTAGAGTGTACCTCTACAGATGTGGAGTGTATCCCTACAGATGTGGAGTGTACCCTACAGATGTAGAGTGTACCCCTACAGATGTGGAGTGTATCCCTACAGATGTGGAGTGTACCCCTACAGATGTGGAGTGTACCCCTACAGATGTGCAGTGTACCCCTACAGATGTGGAGTGTACCCTACAGATGTAGAGTGTACCCCTACAGATGTGCAGTGTACCCCTACAGATGTGGAGTGTATCACTACAGATGTGGAGTGTACCCTACAGATGTAGAGTGTACCCCTACAGATGTGGAGTGTATCCCTACAGATGTGGAGTGTACCCTACAGATGTAGAGTGTACCCCTACAGATGTGGAGTGTACCCCTACAGATGTGCAGTGTACCCCTACAGATGTGGAGTGTACCCTACAGATGTAGAGTGTACCCCTACAGATGTGCAGTGTAGCCCTACAGATGTGGAGTGTATCACTACAGATGTGGAGTGTACCCTACAGATGTAGAGTGTACCCCTACAGATGTGCAGTGTACCCCTACAGATGTGGAGTGTACCCCTACAGATGTAGAGTGTACCCCTACAGATGTGGAGTGTACCCCTACAGATGTGGAGTGTACCCCTACAGATGTAGAGTGTATCCCTACAGATGTAGAGTGTACCCCTACAGATGTGGAGTGTATCCCTACAGATGTAGAGTGTACTCTACAGATGTAGCGTGTACCCCTACAGATGTGGAGTCTCCACCACAGACTCCATGCTGAAAATGTATAATAAAAGTTGGTAGAAAATGACGCTGTCTTTTCTTTTGCAATTAATGTGGGCCATACAGATGTTTTGAAAAGGTGCTATGCAGAAATGTTCTTACCATGCATGACCAACACAAGAAAAAATGCACTTACAATGGAAAACAATTGCACAACAGAACAAATATTTCATTTGACCAACGTCCTTGTAAGTCTACAAATTGTTATAAATATAATGACAATAACTCCAATGAGCCATCTAAATCAAACTGAAAATAAAAATAAATGAATAGAGATATTTTAAAGTTAAAATGTGAAGTCCAAATAATGTCTAGTATCCATTGTCTTATTTTTACAACACTTAAAAGTGTCTTCTGTCACATTATTTTTTCCTAACTTTCCTAACTTTTCAGTGTTGGTGTTTTATTAATGAGGAAAATATTCCCAATAAACCATCTGCCTTCTCACTTTAATTGCTCAAATCTTGTTTTTTTGTATTTTTTGTATTATTTTTGGTATTTTTATTTGAGCAGCACACATTCTGCTCAAAAGCAGTGGGCTGAAGCAAGAAGCTTATGAGCTCCACCCCCAAACTCAGAGCAACAAAAAGTTCATTCCACACGAGAATAGAAAGAACAAACGACTATATCAACACGGACCAAACTTACGACACACACTCACACACACATGCACATATACGTTGATCCTACTTCTCCCCATAATGCATTTCTTCTTCTCTGTATGTTTCAAAAATAGGTTGTTTGTATTTGTATTTGAAGAGGTTGATGTTTGGACATCGTTTCAACTCCATCTCCAATTTGTTCCACAATTGAACACCATTAACTGTCGGGCTAAAACTTTTCAGGGTTGTGTTTATGTTTCTGAGTCCTAAAGTTTAATTTATCACGTATTTCATAATGACCAGTACGATCTGGGAACCTTCTTTGTATTTGTCTTGGTAACAATCTGTAACTTGCTTTATAGAACATCTGTACTTTATAGAACATCTGTACTGCTTGGAACTCAACAATGTCATTAAACTTCATGATTTTTGATTCTAAAAATAACGAGTTTGTGTGGTCCAGAAACCTTTATGAATTAATCGAATAGCTCTTTTTTGTAACATTACTATTGGTTTTACTGTGTTTTTATAAGTACTACCCCAAACCACAGTACAATAAAATAAATAAGGAAAAATCAGAGAACAGTATAAGGTGTGTAAAGCTTTGATATTTAAAATGTGCTTTGCTTTTGCTATTATTGCAATGTTTCTTGAGATTTTCGTAGATATATATTTGATGAGAGATTTACAAGTAATTCCATCATCTATAATAACTCCAAGGAATGTGATTTCATGCCCCCGCTCTATAACAAAACCCTCTATCTGAACTGCTTCCTGCGAATTGGAATTAAAGTTGCCGAATATCATCATTTAGCTTTTACTCAGATTTAGAGATAATTAGTTTTGTTTGAACCACTTGTTGACACTCTTGAGTTCCAAGTTAACAATTTGACAGAGTTGTTTTAAATCGTCTCCTGATGCAAAAATATTTGTTTCGTCTGCAAACAAGATGAATCTAGGAATTTGAGAATTTTACAAATGTCGTTTATATACATATTAAACAATTTTGGGCCCAGAATGGAACCTTGAGGTACTCCACACACAGTTTGTAGACAACTTGACTGATAATCACCGATGTTCACACATTGTTTTCTATTTTTTAAGTAACTGGTGACCCACTGTAGAGCTCCACCCTGATCCCATAATGTTCTAGCTTATTTATTAATATGTCATGGTTTATTGTGTCAAACGCTTTACTCCGGTCAACAAATAGCCCTAATGCATATTTCTTGTTGTCAACAGCATTAGTTATTTCTTCAGTTATATCAAAGAGTGTGAAGTTGAGTGATTGTTCCTAAAGCCAAACTGATTATCAGAGAGTAAATTAAACCGTTCAATAAAAACTTTTTCTAAGATTGTAGAGAATTGCGGTAAAAGGGAGACAGGCCTGTAGTTTGTGAAGAGATGTTTATCTCCTGCCTTGAACAGAGGAATCACTTTTAACTTTCATGCTATGAGGAAATTGTCCAGTTTGTAATGATAAGTTACTGATGTATGTTAACGGCTTAGAGATACTTTCAATAACACTTTTTAAGGTCTTCATATCCACATCATAATAATGTGTCCAGGTTTTATTTTTACACCCTCTAACAATGTCCAGTATCTCCTTTTCCTCCACAGGATTGAGGAACAGGACAGAGGATTTGTGTTTATGAGCTCACAATTATAATTCTCATCGTTTGCTATTTTTACAGCCAACATTTACAAAGAATTTATTAAATGTATCAACTACTTCATTCATATTATTTACAGTTTTATCCTCATCTTTGAAATACTGTGGATAATTGATCGTTCTTGGTTTACTTCTAATTATACTGTTTAAGACATTCCATAAACCTTTAATATTATTCTTATTGGTATCTAACAACCTATTATAATAATCCTGTTTACATTTTCTAATTACACCTGTCAATTTGTTTTTATATTTCTTATATTTGTTCTCTGCATCTTTTGATCTATTATTTATAAATATTTTGTAAAGTGAATTTTTTTTCTTGGATGCATTCAACAATCCTTTAGACATCCATGGGTTTTCTTTACACTTTCTGTTTATACAGTATTTTTTCATTGGGCAGTGTTTATCATATAATTTTGGGAATATTTTTACAAACTCATCATTTGCCTTATTAGTATCATTCTCTCTGAGTACAATACTCCAGTCTCCTTTTTAAATGCATCAATAGTTTTATCTGTTTTTACCCTTCTAAACCAATGTTTGTTTTCCTCTTCATTATTTGAACATTATTTGTACACTACAAAACTGGAAGGTGATCACTGATCTCATTTATCATTAATCTGCTGACTGTATCACATTCTATTTCATTTGAGAAAATGTTGTCAATCAAAGTAGCACTATGGGTTGTTATTCTACTCGGTTTAGTTATGAGAGGAAACAGACCTATGCTGAATAGAGTATTTATAAATTCGTCCGTTTTTTTATGTTTATTTGGGTTTAACAGATCGATGTTAAAAAATCCCCCCACAAACATGACTTTCCGATTTGAAACTGAAAAGTGTTCCTCCATCCAATTAGAAAAAATCTCTATATCAGAGCCAGGTGTTCTCTAAATACAACTTACCATGATATTTTTCTTTCTTTGCCTTGTAATTTCTACAGTAAGGCATTCAAGTGTGTCATCCACCACCATAGTCTTATTTTACATCACTTGTAACTCTAGTTTGAGTGTATTAAACATAGTTACACCCCACCGTGCTTCTTTCTTCTGTTCAAACTGAGAAATTCATAGCCATCAATAGAGAATTCAATTTCTCTGTCATTATTAGTCCATGTTTCTGTTATTAAAATCACATTGAATGGTTTAGAAAACTGTTTTAAGAAGCTCTTGATGTGGTCAAAGTTTGCATAGAGGCTTCAACTATTGAAGTGGATTACAGAGAATGCCTTAAAGTTCTTAAGTTAACTATTGTAAAGAACCTCTGTATAATAATGACAATCGTTAATAGCTCTAGTAAAAAGGTTATTTTCAGGGTCGATGTCGAGCTCATTTGTCTGTAAATCATATTGCCAGAATGTAAAGTCCAGGTTATTTGTTTCAGAAATTCTCCTCAATGAAAGATCCAAGTCGGTGCTTCCTGTTGTCCTATATGTGCTCCAGGTCATGTGAAGTTATGTGTTTCTACATACCGGAATCCAGCAGTTTTTCTGCTCCCAGCTTCTCACTTTAATTGCTCAAATCTTGCACTTTTGTTATTTTTGTTGTTATAAATAAACTATGCTCATTAAATAAATATTAAAACCAAAAGTCAACGGACAAATTAAATGATTATTTATTATAATTTGGTGGACAAACATGTATAAATACTATGAACATTCTGTAAAACAACAAGTTCAGACAGCAGAGCCACACCAGGGATGTTCATCCTCTACAACTCACCTGCTCTGCAGCAGGATAGTTGTCGAGGTCTTACCTTATCCTTTGACTGTCCTTCTTCCTCCATTTTATTTTACTTAGTTTTTCCACTGGGATTAATAATAGTTTGCTCACTGCCAGGAATATCGCTGTCAATCATTCCGCCGAACGTTCCGGTGGTGTTTCGGATTAACTGGCGTCCTTGTTAACTGGTGACCAACTTCTTTCAGTCCTTGCTGATCGTCACTGCAGATGTTAAAATAAGACTCACTTTGAAACTTTATTGTAATTGTGATTAAATGACCCTGGTGAGGACCGCTACGGATTTCTGTCTGGTTTGTTATATCTGGTTTGTTATGTCTGGTTTGTTACATCCGGTGTTAATTGGTGGTCAATTGGTGGTCACCAATTAACACGGAAACCAGTTAATCCGAAACACCGGGCTGCTGCGCTCAATTGACAGTGCGTCCAACAAATATGATCTAATAATTTTTATATGTAATTAATTAATACAATAATATAATTATTCATTAATACAATTAATATAATTATCAATATATACATATATATCTACAAACTCTGGAAAATTTGACATTTGCGTGGAGGCCAGCAGGATCTGTTGCCATGGTGACAGTTAGCCGTTAAGTGCCTTTAATGTGATGCTAGCTTCAGTCTGCCGGCAGCCCTCGCACTCGGAGCAGCTCCAGATCGCCAGAGCCAATCTTCCAGCGAGTGTGTCCAGAAAACAGGGAGAAAGTCGTCCAGAGTGCGCAGAAAGTCAGTGTAAGTGTTTGCAAGAATCTTTACACCCTTTTTTTTTTCTTTTTCACCTCACTTAATACTAATGTTGCTGCATATTCAGGTGAGATTGTGTTGTTTACGAATTATGTTGTACGCTTTCAGGTGTATTCACACTTTATTCATTCCAATTTCCATTTCTGAGATGTTTTGATTTGTTTAACACAAAAATAAGAGTAAATAAACACTGATGAGAAACTTTTTAGTTCAAAAATACTGAAAAACTTCAAGTGCATCCAAGCTTTAACTACGAGAGTTAGGAAAAGTAACATTTCACACTGTAAAACTGGTGCCGTAAGTTCAAAAATCCTTCAAATTGGTCACTTGGCTATGGAATCACAATCATTTGTTTGAGGACTACAAATCCATCAAGGCCTGACAGCTAGCTGCTAATGCTAACCTGATCTCCATGACAACGTGCATAAACACCTGCCATTTTACTTATATTTTACTTATATTCTCACTGTTACTGGTACTTTATGATACTTTTTCACTATTATTGTTGTTATTACACACATATATGTATCACCGCTCATTCTAACATCCAACACATTTTCCATCTCTAGAATGGGAGCTTTCAAAGCAATGGCTGACTGTGTAAAACAAACTCTCAGACCAGACCCAGTCCACCGTCTCTGGCTGGAGCTCCAGGTAGAATCCACACTCCTTCAACAAACATTCACTGCACACTGAATCTTTCTGGAGGTGTGAAATATGGATCAAGCCTGTTTTCCTTTCATACCTTTGTTGTTTTTTTGCTAACTCCTGCAATCAGACTCGATTTTGTTGTTGTTGTTGTTGTTGCCTGAATACTCGTTTGAAGATGCAACAGTTTTCCGTTGTGTGTTGTCAGGACCACAGCTATGCCCGGCCCCCTCTCCCAGCCGCCAAGCGGCGTAAAAAGAAAAATGTCTCGGGTAACGTGGCTCATTCACGACACAAAGCTCGACTGTTTTTGTTGTTCATGATATCTAACCAATTCACTTCTCGTTTGTTTTGGTAGCTGGAGAACGCTGGACAGCTGGGAGTTCATATGAATTGTTTCTGTGCACTACGTCTTACTCCGCCGACCTGCTCAGTCCCACCAGGCTCAAGCTGACGATGCACACGTCCACAAAGAGACGAAGCACAGAAGAGACCTGGGGGATGCCAAAGAGCAAGAGGGTCAAGGTGAGCGCTGCTGCCTATCAGCTCACCATTAAACTGGATCCAGATACAGTGAGGGACTTGTTTTCCCATTACAAACATGATGAATGAGTTTGTTTTCTCTCTCTAGACATCCAGGATGTCCACGAACATAAAGGTAAGATCACTTATCCTGACTCACTTTTTCCCCCATGTTGCCTGAACACTCGTTTTCAACACAGTCTTCCATTGTGTGTTTTCAGGACCACAACTCTGGTCCACCAGCTCTCCCCACACACAGGCCCCGCCCACTTCTAGTGGAGGAGAGGAGTGGCTGCTGCAAAAAGGTAATGAGCTGCAGGCAGAGTCCACAACCTTCCACCCGTTGATGTGGAAGTTAATTCTACTTTTCAAAGTAAAGCTCAGCTCAGCACTTTTCAGGTTATTTCATTGTCCTTTTAATGCTTTTTTTGATGCAGAGATGGTTGAAACAGTGGGCAGACTCCCAGCAGACTGGCCATTCGTCCCCCAAGCTGCTGTCCAGTGGTAAGAACATCATGCTGGATTCTCACAAACAAGCAGAACTGAGCTAGTGGAGGCTGCTGTTGACTTTCCCTGTGTCGTTGTTTTATGTTAGAGCTTTGTAACTCTTCCAGGTTGTGGATAGTTGAGGAGTGTTGGTCTCGGCTTTCCTGAAGTTTTTCCTGACATCTCATGTTTTGAAATTCACAGAACTCAACCTGCCTCTCAAGAAGAGACGGTCCAGGTACCTGGCAGACTTGATGCCAGTACTGTGAACCATCTGACTCGCCACTCCTGCAGAGCGTCGATAACTTTTTAAATAAAACAAAAAAGTTCTGCAAAAAGATGGTCTCTGACTCATAAACTTCAAATAATCAATGAAAAACCAGGCAGGAATCATGTGTTTGCTCAAATTGTCCCCAGACATGGAACACACACACACACACACACACACACACACACACACACACACACACACACACACACACACACACACACACACACACACACACACACACACACACACACACACACACACACACACACACACACACACACACACACACACACCTGGGGGGTATTGTAGAAAACCAGGATAAGGGATAAAGCCTGGAAAAATCAGCTATCCTGGATAAAGTTATCCCCAAAGTGGTTGAAAGAAAGCAGGCCAGGTTCATCCAGGTGAAGTAACCATGGTGATTTATCCTCTACAACTATCCTGCTGCAGAGCAGGTGAGTTGTAGAGGATGAACATCCCTGGTGTGGCTCTGCTGTCTGCACTGTGACAAATTATTGTTTTACAGAATGTTCATAGTTTTTATACGTTTGTCCACCAAATTATAATAAATAAGCATTTAATTTGTCCGTTGACTTTTGGTTTTAATATTTTTTAATGATCATGATGACAAAAATAACATAAAAACACAAGATTTGAGCAATTAAAGTGAGACGACAGATGGTTTATTGCAGTGTTTTTCAACCACTAGATATAGTCAGGTGTGCCGTGGGAAATGATCCAATGACACATTTTTTCTAAGAGAACATTTACTCTCACAGCCGCTGTCAGCTGTGAGAGCAGTGTGCAGAGTAATCTAGTATAAATACTGTGGTGAGCGCCGCAGAAGAATTGCTCTGAGTGGAGGTTCTATTCTGCCAGCTGAACACCAGTGGCTTGGTGCCACTGATTAAACAAACAGAGAACATCTTTCCTTTCTCTTTGTCTTTCCGTCATCTTGTCTGTTTAACAAACTTTTAGACTTCTTAAAGTCCTCCTCACTACTTCTAGTGGTTTTCCACCTGAAGGAGCTCTGAGGCCTCAGGATGCTTTGTGAATTACTTTTATCTATGTATGTATGTATGTATGTATTGGCTCCCTTGTATGTATACTTACAGTTTTTTATCTTTTATATTTACAACTTTTTCTTTTTGTCTTACTCTATTTCTACTCTCTACCTCAAGAGTTGTCTTTTGATTTCATTGTACAATGACACATTATTCTATTCTATTCTAAATGTTCTGATCAACATTTTCTTTAGTCTTTGTGACTTTAATTATTGTTATTGAAGCAGTTCAGCATGTTCCTTTTTCTTCACCTCATGGTTTTATTGCCATCTAGTGGCTGAACTCTGTACAGATCTGATGTGTGATATTTCTCTTTCTAAGCTTCAACTGCAGAAACTGAACTTTACCAACATCAGCAGCTCGGGGCTTCATCAGCAGGGCCGCCCCTGGCCAAGTGGGGGCCCTAAGCAGGATTTTATTTTTGGGCCCCCCTTCCAATAACATAATAATAATTATGATAATAAATTACAATTACTAACGAATCAAATGAACAGCCTCAATCAACAGTGGAACAGGAACTTTGTAGATCAAAAGTGGAACAATAACTTTACAGATCAACAGTAGAACAATATCTCCAGTCCACATCTAGACACAATTATCATCTCTTCTGTCTCATGATTAGCACCAGCAGACATGCTAGCAGTTTATGTTTATGCCAATAAGTCAGATGGTGACGCTTCGCGCTTTCAATCGTTGCATCTCTTTTTTCTCTCTCTCTCCTGCCTCAGGCTGACTTGGTGGCGGTGTTCTACGCGCCTCTCGGCAAAATGCAGCGCATCCTTTGCGCATTTGCAGAGAATGATGATACTTTATTGATCCCGAGGGAAATTCAATTGACTTGCGCAAAATGGGCCCCCCCCCCCGTGGATCGCGGGGCCCTACGCACAGCGCGTGTTCTGCATGTAGGGAGGGGCGGGCCTGGTAGTAGCAGCAGTAGTAGTCGTAGTAGTAGTGGTAGCAGTGAGTGACTGAGCCTGATGTGAATGAAGTATTTGTACAGGCATGCTGGTGGCTCGTGTCACTGTGGCACTTCGCACACAGTAATAAACGCCACTGTCCTCAGGCTGCAGACTCAGCCCTGTTAATTCCACTCTGCTGGCAGCAGCGAGTGTGCGGTAGCTGAATTTGTTTTTCAGCGCATTGTTTTGGTAAAAGTCTCCTCCACCCCATCGAACCAAAATCCACTCCATTGCTGCTCCTTGCCGCTTTCTGATCCAACCTGTAGCAAATCTGCTGTCAGTCAAAGAATAACCAGACACCTGACAGGTGATGGTCAAAGACTGCCCAGGCTGCGCGGACATTGAATCAGGCTGAATGAAACTGACACTGACGACACCTGTTGGAATAAGAAACCATCATCAGTTTCATCATTCGTGTAATTATTCAGTGTTTCTCCTCTGTTTATAAGTAAGTGAAAACTCCTCACAGGAAACAGCTGCCAGCAGCAGTAACGGCGCCACAGAGAACATGATGGAAGCTGCAGCTGAACTGATGTGAGCTCTTCTGCCACATGGCTGCACCCTTATAAGGCAACAAAGGAATAATAAATTAAAAAAAAGAGCACAATTTACATAGTGATATAAACAAGACATGTAAATCATATTAAAATCTATTCAAATGAAAATGATTTCCTTCTCATTTGCAAATGTTTTGCGCTAAAGCAACAGATTTAAAATGATACCTTCACCATGAGCATGATGGAGGGAAACATAGTAATTAGATTAATTTGGCTCAGTTATGAGCTGCTACTGTGAAGCCATTTTCTGGACATTTCTTCCCACTAACCCAAAACACTGGAGTGCTTAGCACAGTAATACAATGCACATTTCTATGAGAGTAAGTCCCAGGTAAATCTTGGCGTTGCTGTTACTTGTGTTTTTTTCTACCTTGCACAATGCACAAATAAAACCTTGGGAGGGAAATAGTTAAACTTAATCTATTTAAAATGTATTGAATCAAATGAAAAAACTAAATCCATCTTGATTCCCCAATGATTTGTTCAGGTAACTTTAAAAGTAGGTTCATATTATCAGTATGTTTTGTCACTTTTTTACTTTTCCAACAGTAAATTATTATATGATAGTCAGGGTAATTTGCGAGCTCCTCCAGCTCAGTAGAAATTAAACCACCAACCTTCAGCTGGGTTTAAAATCAGCTGATTCACCTTCAGTTGTTCTCGTCAGATGCTTTGTGGCTGTGAAATGTGGGCAAATTGACAGAAAGACACAAATTCCACAAATATCTGTCGCCACTGTCTCGTTCCAAAAGATGAGGTCCATCCCATTGTTGCGGTGGACGCTTTGTCGGCCCCACAAACCTGCTGACATGCACATTAAATCATTTGGAATTAAAAACTTGAACAATTCTCATGAAATTCCCTGAAGAAATATGAAAATCCAAAACGGGCCCTTATGTACAATTGGATTTAGTTTTGTTGTTGTTGTTATTTTAAAATAAATATCGATACATTGAAATAGATGTGCTGTGAACTTCTCTATATATCTGACAAAAGAATACGTTCACTGATTTCACACCAAATCAGAATTATGGGGGGTCGTTGATCAAAATCAAGTCAATATTTAAAACTGCAGAGTTCAACCACATCCACATTTTACTGCGCTCCACAAATTAGACATTTTGAAAATGTGTTTATGATACTGAGGAAATTGAGCTTGCCTAGTTACATTTTAAGAGCCACCTACAAAGTCTCTGTTTAATATCATCTCAAATTATGTAGCATTTCAACAGGTTTCAGGGTTTGGTTTATACTAATTATGGCGGCATGTGTGAGTTACAACTTCATCAAGTTTGTGCGAGCCTTTTGAATATAATTTCTTTAGTATTTAATCTAATTTATAGGAAAATATGAGGAAGTGTAATTTATGAAAGCTACATGGACAAGTTAATCAAGTTGATCTTCCTGATCTTGAACCTTTTTTTGGCAGTTTGGACTCAGACGGTTTTCAAGCCCTTCTAAGCTGTGGTTTTTGACTGATTGGAAGTTTTCTTTTACTGGAATTTGAAGCATTTTGGAAAGAATGCACATTGTCAGAGTAAATCAAAAACATCAAGAGAAACCAAAGTTCTTTATTGTGCAAAATGTGGGAAAGAAAACCTAAAATGCTCCCAAGCTTTATTAATTCACCGTATGAAAAAAATCCTGTGGTCATAATAAAAACTTGCTATGAATAAATGCTTGCTCCATCACCAGCCTATTGGTATTACTCCATTACATTGACAGACATTTTTGTGGATCAAAATTTTACATTTATCAATGATAAATCACATTTTCCCACAAAGAATCAATACATAACTCTAACATAAGTCATATATAGTTCATTATTTGGTTGTTTTTTACTATATCTGTGAGACCAACAGCAGTGGTTTGTAGAAAGCACCAGATCTAGAATTACTGAGCAAACTGAGCCATACTTTAATCACAATAGCGCACAAACTGAATGGCTTCAGCCTTCCTCCTGTTGTGATGCTGGTTTACTGTCCTTGCATCAAAGCATAAATGCATAAAGTAAGCATTTAAAGTAAACATTTTACTGCAGCTGCTATAGTATCTATAGTGAACTATAGTATCTAGCATACAGGCTTCTCCAGTAATTGGACTTTCTGACAAATGACAGTACATGCATCTTTGTTCCTTTCTTTTTGCCTTGCTTCCAGGGCATCAGGGTCATGAACAGGGCGCAACAGAGCCAAACAACGCTGTTGAAGACAAAGCCAAAAAGAGAACACCAGTCAGATGAATCCAAAATGTTTTGATGTACCAATGTGTTTTTCCTGATACCTCTTTGAGGGGGCCCTTGGTGAGACAGATTTTACCAACAACCCAGATTGGTGCCGCAACCACAGAGGAAAGAGCTATGGCCCAGCCCACACCGTACGCCCAGCGTGGGAACGCATCTCCCCTCCTGGATGTGAGCGGCGTGTATTCCAAAAAGAAGCAGACAAAACCAACCTTGAAGGAAATAAAAGAGGGGGAAAAAACAGGCGCCTTCCATATCAGTTACGTCTCACACAGCACAAATGTATTTTTTTATTTTTTAACAGAATGAATGTTGGGGGTTGTGTCATATTTTCTGAAAAGTAAGGAGTCACTTTTGTATGCATGTAGTGAGATATCAGTGTCACTCTGAACCTCATGCACCGCGACTGGTAAATACAGAAGCCAATTTTGTGTGTTGTAGTGTGTCGTCCTGCGGCTCCATCCCAGGTTTTCTCAAAGTAAAATGGGAGGTAGAGCCGTCAGCTATCAGGTGCTTCTCATGTGGAACCAGCTCCCAGTTTCCACGAGAGACTGACACAGTCCCTGCTTTTAAGATTAGGTTTGAAACTTTTCAGTTTAATAAAGCTTACCGTTTTGTCTAGGGGCGGACCACCTTGTACCGTTAAGCTCCACTAGGTTTAGACTGCTGGGAGACTTTTATTTATATGAGCTTCTTTCTGTTCTCACTTTCTATACAGAGATGTTTCAAGAATTTCCCTAGGATTAATAAAGCATTTCTGTCCTATTTCTATTCGAATCGAATTGAATTGAATTGAATTGAATCATCTTCCTCACATTACCTCACATTTAAGTTACAAATTAAATGTTTCATGTGCATGTCAATGAATATATGATAAATGCATGTGTCACATTTGTTTATTTGGTAGTGTGATAAATTGCTTCATGGTTGATCCTATCAAGTTGATTGTTATGGCATAGTGTTTGAAAAGACAAACGCAGGTCTAACGCATGTTATTTCAGACACTATGCACACAAATGCACACACTTCGTTGTTACATAGTGAAAGATGTGGGAGAAAATTTTTTAATGTGAAATTGCTGTTTAGTTCAATTAGGAAAAAGCTTTTTGAAACATTCATGGCTAAAAAGCAGTGAAAGTGGTCCAGTCAAAGATATGGATTACAATCTCAAATCGTTCATTTTTTTACTCACTGTTATTCTCTTCTATCCTGCTTTGTCTGAGACCAAAGCAAGTAATGACTGTTAATGGCTGTTAACTCACAACAGAGAGCAGAGGGGTGAAGTATCGCCAGCACAGGATGAAGAAACAGTGTGGCTTCTGTCCGATCATCTTCTCAACCTCGTCACTCAGCCGCTCAGCACCTGCAGTACGAACGCATCATGTTTTGATATTTATAATGACAAAAATCAAATTGTAAAATACCTTAACTTTACAGTGGTTCTGCTTACCAAAGCCCCACCCTACAGCAAGACACTGCAGCAGGCCAACAAACAATATGCTCGCTCCACTGGCACCATAGTAGTCAATCAGCTCAAAGAGATAGATCCCCCCCTGGACATCACAGGGCAAACAACATGCTTACAGTATACACGCTTTAAATTGGTCTTCTGTTATAAAATAATCAGTGGGCATGAGATTCAGGGTGAGTACTTGAGTGACGGTGGAGAGCTGTATGATGAAGCAGACCAAGCAGAAGAGCAGGAGAAAGAACTCTCGGCGCCAGGGTCTGCGCATCTGCATCGGGAACATGTCGACCACAGTTGACGTTATCGTCTCCAAACCTGTGAACTGAGACACATTAAGAAGAATGTGTCTTAGTCATTAGTCATTTTGTTGTGCAATAGAAGGATTTTGGGACTCCAACAGTATCAACTGAGTTTTCTTTGCTATCATGCTGTTTGACCTCAGATTTATCAGCGACAGTGAATACTTGGCAGCGGTAAGCACTGCGCAGTCTTACCACTGTGTCCAGCCCCAACAGAATGAGCATGAGGAAGAAGCAGGAGGCCCATAGCTGAGGAAGCGGCATCATGGCTACAGCCTGAGGAAACGCAATGAATGCCAAACCAAGACCTGCCAGGACATTAAGGGGCTTTTCAACAAACTTATGACGATGCGAATGACATTTTTTAAATAAAACCAAGCTTTAACGTTTAAAGATACCTGAATCGACCACTGCGTCGATGGGAATTCCCTGGCGATGAGCCATGAAGCCCAAAGTTGAGAAAACTGCAAAGCCAGCAACAAGGCTGGTGCAAGTGTTGAGTGCACACAACCACAAGCTGTCTCTGCATGAGAAAGGAACCGATCAGAGTGACACAAGACATCAGAGTTCAAGGTTCTATTTAAGTCGCCATAAACCAATGTAAGAGGTCACATCGCGGACTCCAAAATATACCAAAAACCATTACTAGTAGTGTGGCAATCACATGGCTTACTTGTAACAGTTGTTTTTCTCTTTGTTGTAGCTGCCCAGTGTGATTATGCTTCCGGCCGAAACACCATAAGAGAAAAGGACCTGAGAACAAGCATCCATCCACACCTGACGAAAAAAAGGTGAAGGGAAACACAACTGATATCGTCATATGAGGGACAGCGACTGGTGGGTAACGTTCAATATTTGCTCCTCTGTAACAATCTTGTTTGATCGTCAAAAACAAACGATGCCACTCTGTATTTGCAACTGTCCCCAAATAAATAAGCAGGACATTTGAAAGCTGCAGGCTTCGCCCACCTGAAGCTTTGCCAGATGAGAAGCGTCTGGATACAGGTAATAGACCACACCCTGCCAGGCTCCTGGCAGCGTCAGTCCCCTGACCAGCAAGATGGCCAACATGGCATAGGGGAACACAGCGGTAAAATAAACAACCTGAAATCCCAAGAAACACAAGCAAGATTAGAGGATAATGCTGTTATTTATGTCATGAATAAACCACAAGTACTTGGT
This sequence comes from Blennius ocellaris, assembly GCF_963422515.1. Lineage (NCBI taxonomy): Eukaryota > Metazoa > Chordata > Actinopteri > Blenniiformes > Blenniidae > Blennius > Blennius ocellaris. The sequence goes on from NC_137669.1 coordinate 2,778,325, forward strand.
TATGCTCTTGTGTTTCCCTGTTTTATAAATACAAATCAGATAAAGAACAAAAAGCAAAAATTGGATTAAAAAATGATCATGGTCAGTTCTGATTCTGGTTCAGGTTGTGAACTATTCTTTGTATGAATGTTGGCAGACCTTCCCGGTAGTGCGAACTCCTTTCCAGACGCTGAAGTAGCAGGCCAGCCAGCAGACCAGCAGACACAGCAGCAGCTCCCACTGCACCGAACCAACATCCTCAATTCCCGCAGACATGGACAGCAGTTTCCTCCTGTGTACAATGAGCGGACGATAAGGAGCATGATTATTAAATTTGAACAATGTCCGGTTGAGATCTCTCATGTCAATGAAGAAGAATTAGAAACTATATGGTTAAAATATTCAATGATTGAATAAGTGTTATAAGTGTTGATGTTTTATTTTGTGCGCAAATTGCACACATATTGTTAGTGTGTAACAGGGTCATGCCTTCAAAAATTCTGAATATGGAGCAATAATTTGACGACGTACAGTATACCTTAACAGAGAAACCATTACAGACTTATTGCAGCAGTCTTCTGCCATGTGTAAACAATAGAGCAACACTGACTCACTCCCAAAACTCAGAAACTGAAGACTTGGTGAAATTTCCAGATGTCCAGTCCAGCGTCACGTTGCCACTGTGCTCTGTAGTGTTTATTGAAGTGAGTTCCACACATTTGTCTGTTGACATTCAGAGAGAAAAATCTGTCTTTCAATTGTAAGATTGCAAACCGGTGAAACTTTGGCCCAGTTTTTAAAGGGTAACTGAAATGTTTTTCAGATTTCATCTTTAGAAAGAAGAATAAATATGCTTTCGAAAGGTATATAACATTCCCAGATAAAAGTCCGAATTCCGACCCTTTTAATTGACTTTACATGATGCAGCAGACGACGGTATATTTGCGGGCCATAAATGTGAGCCGCCTGAGCTAGACCGGATATGACGTACGAGGGGTTATATGTCCCAGCCAAAACAACATCAGCTGATTGAAGAATGGAGGGGTTTGGCGATACAGAAGCACCTAGGAGCGATGTTAGCGAAGATTTAAGTGACGTATCGTTGGTTTTGGACGAAGATGAAGGAGAGGAATCATCGGAGGAAGAATTAGAAGAAAATCAAGGCGTTCAACCATACATGTTTGAGCCGTGAGTACATATTGTGTGTGACCGGGTATTTACCCGTGTGCACATATTGTGCGTGACCGGGTATTTACCCGTGTGCACATATTGTGCGTGACCGGGTATTTACCCGTGTGCACATATTGTGCGTGACCGGGTATTTACCCGTGTGCACATATTGTGCGTGACCGGGTATTTACCCGTGTGCACATATTGTGCGTGACCGGGTATTTACCCGTGTGCACATATTGTGCGTGACCGGGTATTTACCCTTGTGTCAGAGTGGGTGTTTTGCAAAGTTTATTGGTCTATTTGTCTTAAGTTTTAGCAGGTTTTAAAAAGACTTACTGAAGGTTGGGTTTAAAAATCCGTTAAAAAGCCGTTTAAAAATGGTGGGGACAGAGCCAGGTTTCAGGATACGTTTCCTCTTCACATCAAAACCAAGTGACTCTCGGATTGCGGGTGCTGTTTCGTAACAGTCATCCGTGAAATGTTGACTGCAGAGATAGGAGGCCTCTGTTGGTGTCCAGTTGGAGCGAGTGCGCTGCACTTGTTTTGTCCATAATCTCCTCAAAGTTTCATCTTTTGGGAATTTATGGACACTTACAGACGGACTGGGCATTTGGGAACACCCAGCCGCAACACAAAAAACTAAAAAACTGCTAAATAACGCGATAATGCAGAGCACATGTAAACAAGACACTACGATCAGCTGTTGTGGGCGGAAGTAAATAACTCCTCATACGTCACAGCGCAAAACTACGGCAAGTTGGGAAAACTAGGTCAGATTCACAGGGCGGGAGATTTAAAGGCATTTTTAGACGTTCGGCGCTCAAGAGCAAGATAGTGGTGTGATTGTCATTGGTGTGTCATATATCATTCGAAAGGGGGAAAAATAATGCTAAATACTGGTGTATTTTAATAGAATTATTTCAGGGACCCTTTAAACAGGCATTTAAATGGTGTCGATGAAATTAGCTCGTAGTTGCGAATGTGAATCATTGTATGGCTCTGTATGTGTTTCCCTGTGATGAAATGGTGACCTCTTTTAGGTCATCTGTCTTCTTCATCATTTGGAAAAGTGAATTTACAAGCATATGCTTGGGCATGAAGATTTCATGTTATTAGCCATCATTCAGTTCACACCTGTATGCTGTTAGATGAACCAATAAAAATCTGACCAGTTCAACCTAAAGAGATTTAATTTAAGATTTTGCATCCAAGTTTGTAAGTGACTTTTCTGCATTACAACTGTATGAGTTTAATCAAAAACAGTTAAGTGTTATTTGCAAACTGACAGTTGCGTTGTGGTCATCTCACAGCACCTAACATTCAAATCAAAGAGTGTGCCTGTTGGGGATTCAGATTTCACTTGTATGGACTGAATAACATTATTGTGGGTCACTAGAAGTCAGTGTTGTATCAAGTATGTTTTCGATCACACCTCATGGTAGGATTATTTAGTTACTCTAAAAAATGATATCATTGTAGCAGAAATTGTATTCATTACTGAAACTGATGTTTTTTAACCATGTTTCAAAGCAGGATCTATACAATTCTGACCGGTGTTCCATGGATTGTTGCAGGTGACCCAGGGCAGAGGATCTCTGAAACAGTAGACGAGGTACAGGAGAGCCCAGGCCAAGATCACAATGTAGAATCTGGAATACAGCTGGATCACAATGATAGAATAACCAGCCCCTGGAAGTTAAACACACCAACAACAACAAAAACAACTTATTTTCACATGTTAAGACCTGGCAACAAAAAAATAAAAATGAAAAATTGTCTGTCCTGAAAAGGGATAAACATAAAAAATATCATTAAAAATTATTGGACTTTTTTTTTTATTATTATTTTATTGTCATTTCAAGAAATACTGGACAAGGAAACAGAAGTTTACTTATGCAACACCATTCAGGTAAGGAAAGGTGCTTCACAAGGAAATATAATTAATACATTAAAACAATGTATTTATTTATTCATTCATTCATTCATTCATTCATTTATTTGGACATGACGATGCATATTAATGTACAAACAATCTCGTTATTTATCACCAGGTTGCTGTAAAGAAGCCGGATTCAGCACAAGGTTAATATCCATTGTCCCACACATAAATCCATACAGATATATAAAAACAATGAAGTGAAACAAAGACAATGATGATGAAATCATTCTTAAAATAACAATTAAAGATAAAATCTAAAATGTGTCCCCTGTGTGTTGAATATTTTTCTTACATTCTCAAGGATGTTCAGAGGTTCCAACTGTAATAGCTTGGATTGTCGCAGTGACTATTATAATCTCCCACTGTGATACACTGCTACCAGGAGTGTACAGGAGGACAGGTACAGGACACCGACCTGGGACTCCGTCACATGGTGCGCCACATTACCACCAACACTAAAGAGGTGGTGGTGGCCTTCAGGAGACTGAGGCTGCAACCGGAGCCTGTCACCATCACTGGGCTATATGTGCACATTGTACAGAAATACAAATACCTGGGCGTACAGCTGAATGACAGGGAAGACTGGTCTTGTAACACAGAGGTCACAGGAACAAATAACTCCTGCAACGTTGTTTCCATTTGCTTATCTATATTCCATTGATGAACACAATCAAATCACATTTTTAAAGTTTTTGTGACTGAAGTGATATTTTTACCTCACAATGCTCTGTTTATTCATCTTATATTGGTTAACAAATTTAAAAAAGAAGAGGCATAAGTGTAAACAGTGGAGATCAACTTCCAAATGCAAACTGCTGCTGGCAACTCAGTGTGTTTAAGTTAATTTACCCTGGCTGCTAAGACACCTTTGGCACTGTAAGAAAAGTAAACATGGTTTGTCAAACAACAGTGGAAGAGCTGCCTCAGGAAAGCAGTTAGTTTATCTATAGAGACCGTTTTAGACTAAATGTAGCAAAAGTGTTTAGAAATGTACAGAACCGAGCCCCTCCCATGCCCTACAGACTGAACAATAAATCTTTCATCAAGTCTACTTCACTTGGCAGTCATCACATGAAAAGAGAAAACGATGTTTTCATAATAAACTGACTTCGATCAACATAACAGATTCAATGCACAAGATCAGCTAATCCTGCCATATTCCAAAGAAGATGGAGGTTTATCAGTACCAGTGTCTTTGACACTGTGGTGGAATCTCAATCGTCTAAATGGACTGCTGATATTTCCCAAGGGCAGACGGGAACAGGATGCTAAAGAGACAGTTTACAATGACGAGCCCTGAGCTTTAAAACACTGAAGGGGTTTCTTAGGTCGGAAAACTCATTGTCACTGCTGCCACAGCTCTGAAACGAGACTGTGTGGTTTGGGGTGTGCGGTGGATCCTGTGACGACTGCAGGACAACAGAAGGTGGACTCCATGACTCACCCGTGTTACTGATGCTGACCATTTTGGTACAGCGGTATGCTGAAGTATCAGGGACTTAGAAGTATTTTGAAATGAAAACGTGGGATAAGTCTGATACTGACGCGTCAAGAAGAAATGTGGTGATTACCTTGTGCCATCGGGCAGAGCTTGGTCCAGCAGGTGATGGTACCCTCCTGAGTGTACTGACCAATCACAGTCTCCAGGATGTAGAGCGGCACGCCACACAGCACAGCAAAGAAAAAGTAAGGTATCAGTAAAACGCCTGTGCTCACAGACACAAAGGAGGAAATTCTCTTTCAGGCATTATTCATTTTTGTTGATGATAACCCCTTTTTAGTTTGCTCACAAATTTGTGTAAAAAACAACAACATGTAAATACTATCAATTGGGCCGTAGATCATTTTGACAAATCCCCTGAAATAAACTACAGGAAATGGCCATTTGTCGAATTTACTATCGCATAGATTAACAGTTAGCACTTTTAAAGGAATTTGGCTGTTTTGGTTGTTCAATACTAGTTGCTTTGTAACTCTAGAAAGTCAGAAAATTAATTCATAATTGAATAAATACATCTGATATTGGTGACTGTTTTATGATTGTTTGTCTTTTCAGATGAATGAAAAGCATCTCTGCATGCTGTGAGATCGCAAGATTAGATTAAAATGTGACTGTTGTACTTGTCAGGAATGTTCAGTGAGTTCTCATTTGCAACAACACAAAACATAAATGTGACCGCCTCAAAATTATAAAATAGATTAGACTGTTTGGTATTTTTAACATTCAGTAAAAGTCAGGGATTTATTTCTAATCTAGAATTTTTTTTTTATTGTCCCTGACAAATAAACCAATAAACTAAATTAAACTACCTCCAGCTCGACAAATATATGTCAATGTACATATGAAAAGTATTTTTTTTAAATGTATGATTCATAGCATGTTTTCATTTATATGTCTGCAATAAAAATGGTCATCATGAAACAGGATAAAATGCACTAATCAATTCAGCTTACCTCCTCCATTTTTAAAGCACAGGTAGGGGAACCTCCACACGTTGCCCAGGCCCACGATATTTCCTGCCGATGCCAGGATAAATTCCCTTTTTTTGGTCCAATGTTCCCTGTTTTTCTGGACGGTCTCCATTCTTGTCTTCACACTTCAGGTAGCTGATTACTAATGCAGCTTCACATTACAGTGGGTGTGGTAGACACAAGTCGGGGAGACTGGATATGGTTGTAACACTTTTTGCTTCAGCACTTGTAACTCACTGAATTTCTGGGCTCGGGTTCTCAAACCTTTATACCAAGTACCCACATTTGTTGACTACAAATAGCACCAATTCAAACCTCTGCTAGAATATCACGGACAGTGTGAGTTGATGTCAAATATATGGTGTTCCTTTGTTACAACCTACCCCACGACCAGGGTAGGTTATAACACATGCTGGGCTAAGTTGTAACAACTCGACAAAAGAAGCAAAAACAGAAGACAGGCCATGTAATATGCTTCAAAAAGAGATGCATTTATCCTCATTGACAGGCTTTTTCGATTTATCTTGCGCCTACACTAGTATTCAGTCCTTCTCTCATCTAACCTGTCATATTAGTGACAAGCCTGTGTTATGCATACCTCACGTGGAGTGAGTCTATAAAATAGGTCTGCTGCCTGAGTCAAATAGTCAGCCAACATTTCCTCCTGCTCCTCAGAGAAAACGTTGTTGCTGCTCCAGTAACCTACACTGGGAAGACCACTGGAGCCCTGGTCTCTCAGCTCCTGCAGTGTTTTACAGTATCTGCTCACTGTTCCATGGCAGATCTCATTTCTCTTCGCCACTGATCTGACCGACTTGCCCTTCTTTGTGACCTCATCAGATACTTTTTTTAAAAAACATTTGCAGGCACACCTCGGTCAGTCTTTGTTTTCCACAGGCCTAGGCATTCTGTAAAAGTATTAAAATCAAGAATGTGGTATTAGTCGTATGTAAGCGGAAGGTTGTAACATGATGTGTTACAAGCCACCCCACCCCTGTCCGCCATTGTTTAGCTAGCTGTATTAGCATAGTGGTTTTAAATTAGCAGGGGAAACGTGCATCACATTTTGCCTGAGAAACTACAATTTAATCTAATGTAAGTCATATAGTTTTATGTACAATAGTTTAAGTACTAAACAAAATATAGTCTTGGTCAAAAAAATTACTTTCATACCTCAAAATTCATTTTGACTCTGCATGCACTTGTTTCCAGCCTTGATAATCACCATGTGGGATCGGGGAGGAAGTGGGTAAACATTGATATCATCATATGCCTCCTATCATATCCCTGATTGGTGGAAGATTGGTGGAGACCATACCCGGTCTCCCCTGTCTTCCAACTGACTGTCATGTTGGATGAATGAGACCAGAACTTGAACCAGCATTTATAAACCGTCTTTATGATCAAGGTCAAATCAAATGAATGACAATATTTCTTTTCAAATAATACACTGGCATATTTGTTTTATATTTTAGAGGAGAAGTTTGCTCAAGACACACAATGTCAGGGCCACCCCGGACCATATGGGGAAATTATAAGTACTTTCCTCATAACGACTAGTTTTGGGGGCTCGTCCGGGATCTACTCTACACAGGGTCTCAATGCTCCACAGGAGGTTTTATTTAGGATTGCAAAGGATAAAAACACGAATCAATTGAGCAAGGACTCTGCTCCAGCAGAACTTGGGCCTTAATCTCTGCCATGTGTTCAGTGAAAATGGTTTATAAAGGCACCAGTTATTAATTAGGATTCCTCTCAATGTGAAGGCTGTGTCAACAGCACACAGTGTCCCAGAGTAATATGGTAGTCAAAACACAGTGAAGTCACATTACTCCAGGGCCGCCCCTGGCCAAGTGGGGGCCCTAAGCAGGATTTTATTTTGGGGCCCCCCTTCCAATAACATCATCATCACCATAATAATAATAATAATAATAATAATAATAATAAATTACAATTACTAATGAATCAAATGAACAGCCTCTATCAACAGTGGAACAAGAACTTTATAGATCAACAGGGGAACAATATCTCCAGTCCACATCTAGACACAATTATCATCTCTTCTGTCTCATGATTAGCACGAACAGACATGCTCGCAGTTTATGTTTATGCCACAAAGTTTTTTCTTTTTTATTTCAACAACATCCCACCTTCAAGTGAAGATCGAGACTCTTCTTGTTTGGACTTTTTCTTTCTTTTGCTGGCTCCCGAATCGTATTGACGTTTGGAAGCCATCTCTCTCTCTCTGCCGGCCCATCTGACAGCTGATTGGTCAGATGGTGATGCTTCGCGCTTTCAATCATTGCGTCTCTTTTTCTCTCTCTCTCTCTCTCTCTCTCTCTCTCTCTCTCTCTCTCTCTCTCTCTCCGGCCTCGGGCTGATATGGTGGCGGTGTTCTACGCGCCTCTCGGCAAAATGCACGCGTATCCTTTGCGCATTTGCGGAGAATGATGATACTTTATTGATCCCGAGGGAAATTCCATTCGCTTGCGCAAAACGGGCCCCCCATGGATCGCGGGGCCCTACGCACAGCGCGTGTTCTGCGTGTAGGGAGGGGCGGGCCTGTTCATCAGATACACAATATGAACTTAATAGATTAATACGACTTCAGCTGTTGTGTACTTGTTCTCTTTCCGTTCAGTAGTTATGAGGACTCAATTCATTATTTAACATGCAGTTGATAAATGTAGTGCTGAAATCACTGGAACCTCAGGAAGAATAGTTTGAACCAGTGTGGAAACTCATGGGCTCCTTAAACAAAACACAAGAAGTGACACCTGGTATTGAGTCATAGTCGGGCTTTGTTCAACTCCATTCCTTTCTAAATTCATGAACAAAGTTTGTCTTAATATTGTGCTGCAAAAAAGAAACATGATTTAAAGACGAAGCAGAAATCCAACATTTTTTTAACTACCTTTATTGGTAGAACACATTCTCACAGAGAATGGATATTTGTTGGACTCAGATGTTGTCCTTTCCCTTTGGTTTCTTTACTCACTGCTGACACTAATAAGGTGTTGCAGAGCATCCAGAAAAGGCGCCAGGTTGTCATTGGCGATGCCATCGAACAGAGGACTGACGTCCCCAAATGCCTCTGAATATGGTCGTCCAGCCTGTCGTCTCGCCTCATCGGTGGTGAAAGGGTCGACTCCAAAGCCTGAGACCCTGGTCAGGGAGGAACCTTTCTCTGCATCGTACCAGTCTGCTGCTCCAGATGCACAAGGCAGCAGGTTCTCTGGATCTTGACTGGACCGCCACCTGAGGCCAGAACATTTGGGATCCCTCTTCCTGCAACACGTTATAATGCAGACACAAGAGTAGCATGTTAGCCACTGAAACAACTTATTTGCAGGACGTCGTGGTCGAGATTCCCAGTGGCTGATCGCTAGTTTTCCCTTAAACCATCTTGAATAAAGATGGATAAACCAATCCAAGAAGTATAAAAATGAAACTACCTGGCACTCTGTGAGCATTCCAGGAGTCAACAAACCGGCAGATGCCAACGCTGGCGACCTGGAACGCCAGGGCTGAAACACAGAACCTGACATACCAGGGCTGAAACACATAACCTGACATACCAGGGCTGAAACACAGAACCTGACATACCAGGGCTGAAACACAGAACCTGACATACCAGGGCTGAAACACAGAACCTGACATACCAGGGCTGAAACACAGAACCTGACATACCAGGGCTTAAACACAGAACCTGACATACCAGGGCTGAAACACAGAACCTGACATACCAGGGCTGAAACACAGAACCTGACATACCAGGGCTGAAACACAGAACCTGACATACCAGGGCCGAAACACAGAACCTGACATACCAGGGCCGAAACACAGAACCTGATATACCAGGGCCGAAACACAGAACCTGACATACCAGGGCTGAAACACAGAACCTGACATACCAGGGCCGAAACACAGAACCTGACATACCAGGGCTGAAGCATTATGGAGCATTATATTTATAACAATTTGTAGAGTTCCAAGGATGTTTTCACTTAGATGTGACGAAGGCAACATAGTATATAAAGCTCCAACTTTCCTCGTCATGGTGACATGGTCCTTTTCTGGAAGACCAGGGGGAAGACTGAGTGTCACAGTCCCTCCCTGGATCCCCTCCATCACTGACCTCCTTTATTCAGGTCAAGGGCCGGCTCCTCTGCTGGGGTCAGGTCCTGTGAAGGTGGGCTTCCCCCTGTGCTCCTATAGTGGGATTTTTTTTGACTGCTGAAATATTTAAAAATAATCATAAAAAAAAAAAGTCAGCTAAATACTAATCTTTCACTTTATTTGATAATTACTATCAAGGATACAATAAAATCACTTACCAGACTCCAGAATATTGTGTTGAACCTGTGGCCATGTCCTTTTCTGGCCAGACAGGTTTGTTCTTTATGATGGATGAAACAGAACACAACGTGGGATAAATAGATACTAGATGACACATCATTTCTTAAAACTATATATATGTCACATAAACTAGGTAACATGCTGTTCTATGAGGAACTGAAAAAAACGGGGGGTGGGGGGGTTATATAACAAATCTAATCAGTGATTTATATAACTGATCAACGCTGTATAAGTTCACTTTATTAATTCTCCGTTTGGGTTACTTATGCATTAAGACGGTCAGCTATAGTCTACCAGTTTGCCAGTCTGGTGTTTCCTTTCTTCCGTATTTTATATTTCATTTCTTCATACGGCTGCAGAAGCAGCAGTTGCTCTGCAGGTGTAAATGAAGCTTCACGTCCGTGATCCATGCTGTCATCAGTGATTCTGTGATCAAATTCATGGGTCTTCTTGAGGACGCCGTGAGCGTGCACTTATCTCAAACATCCACACCAGGCTTGATTAAACCTCGTCTCTTTATCCTGCATCGGCAAAGGTGCAACCAAAGCATTCTCCTTCATCCTGGATATATGTATCCTGGTTTTGAGCAACACCCCCTGCTTGTTGCCTGCAGGTTTAAAGTGATGGGAGGCAGGGAAGTGTGGTTCATGTTCTGGCGGTCACTCCTCTCAGCAGCTGGTTGTGGTTGACTTATAGGCGGCAGCAGTATTTGCCTTGCCTCGGCTGCTCTCTTCAAATTCAAACCTGGGTAAAAACATCTTGAATTAGTTTTCTTTCCCGCTGATTTGTTGACAGGTGGGTCATTCCTGCTGGTGGTTTGAAGTTTTGTTTGAATGGTGCAGCGGCCACCTTCATCTGTCGCCTCTTGTTCCTCCTTTCTTCTTCCACAGTTGACGTAATGTCACAGGCTGGTCTGAGGTGGACCTGCTGTCCGTCTCTTTAGTGATCCGCTTTGGCTTCACAGGCCTCGTCCTGGGAACTGATTTCTTCACTTGACACACGGTCAGAGGACAAGTCAGGTTCAAGTTTTCCTGATTGTACTGTCCTCATCTTTTTTCTTTCCCCTTTTACAAAATAGAAACAAATAAAACATCAAAAATCTACAACAATGCTGTCTCTCAGAGCTTCACTGCGCTCAAGCCAGCCGTCCCTCGTTTGTGTTTGGTGAAGTGAGCCGCTGCCAGATTCTTATGGTCGCTCGTGTTGTGAACGTCTTGGAGCAGAGTCAAGCTCTCGGTTTTCAAAATAAAGGACATTTTGAAACGATAGGGTTTTCACGTTCTTTATCCAATATGGACTGATTAGAAACTGTGTCTAAACCAGCCTGTGTAGATATTTAGGAGACATGTGATCCAACACAGATTTAGAATCTGTTACCTGCGAGTTATTGAGCTTAAAAGTTGTTGTTTGTTTTTTGTTTACTATGTGAATATTATTTTAAAAAACGACCATCAAATGTGCATAGAAAGAGATGTACCTTAATAAGTGTATCTACTTTTGGGATCCAATACAGACGGAGCCAGTAGGCCACATGACCTGGTAGATATTGAGCAAAATGACAGTAATTTTCATATAAAGTGGAATATTTTTCATAAAGAGCATAAAACGCTTATTAAACAATGCGTGTGGCATCAATCATAAGTAGTTATATGATCCAACACTGATTTGGAAAAGGGCAAATGGCCAGAAGGTACACGGACAGGGGAGGCAGAGGGTCACCTCTGGGTTAGAAACTCATTCTGCTGGAGGTCTGAGACAGCAGAAAGATGGTGGAGGGCCGGGAGGCAAGGCACCGACGCTTCGTCTGCCGTGGAAGAGCAACGGCAGCGAGGGAGGAGAGGAGAGCAGGAGAGCAGAGAAGAAGGGGAAAAGTTCAAGAAAGCTCTTTTTTTGTCTCAATCATGATAAATCATGAGTTCGTCTCGACAGGATAATAAAGCAGATTATAGAGCATCTTCCTCCAATAACTAATGTCACTTTTTCTTGAGTCAAACATGTGATTGACTCACACATCTAAAGGTTATTATGTGTATATCTATGATAATCTGATTAACTACTAAACATAATGGCATTTTTGTTTTTTTTAAGAATTAATCAGTGACTGTAATCATCGGAGGTTAAAGTTGCTAAAACGGAGAGGGATTAAATATGATTTTAAGCGGGACAGACAGAAACATTTTTGAAAGCCTGTATAATCCACACAGAGGTCGTCTTCCATACGTTGGGATTGCCGCCTTGCCTCCTTCTTTCTGTGGCCGACCAACCTAATAATCTATGTAATGATATAACCATGGGGGGAAAGAGGATCTGCCACTGGTCTCACACACACACACACACACACACACACACACACACACACACACACACACACACACACACACACACACACACACACACACACACACACACACACACTTCATGAGGTTCCAGATCCTGATGACAGATTAATGCAGTTAATCCCCTGGAGTCTTCTTGTAGCACAACTATGTAAAGAGAGGAAAACAATAATAATAATAGTAATAATAATAATAATAGTAATAGTAATAATAATAATAATAATAATAATAATAGTAATAGTAATAGTAACAATAATAATAATAATAATAATAGTAATAATAATAATAGTAATAATAATAATAATAATAATAGTAATAGTAATAATAATAATAATAATAATAGTAATAGTAATAGTAACAATAATAATAATAATAATAATAATAATAATAATAGTAATAGTAATAATAATAATAATAATAATAATAGTAATAATAATAATAATAATAATAATAGTAATAATAATAATAATAATAGTAATAGTAATAATAATAATAATAATAATAATAATAGTAATAGTAATAGTAACAATAATAATAATAATAATAGTAATAGTAATAGTAATAATAATAATAATAATAATAGTAATAATAATAATAGTAATAATAATAATAATAATAATAATAATAATAATAATAATGTGCACAGTGACATCAAAACCGTCACCTGCCCCCAGGCGTGAGAGTCCGCTCCGACCCTGTGGCGGTGGTCAAGCGCAGCCCAAACTTTGTGACTTTGTGTGCGACTGTACGCCGACTGTGCATGTGCCAGAGCTTGTGTGAGGAGAGGCTCCGCCTCCCCGTCTGAACAATCACAATTTAAAAGCAAATAAAGATAGCCACACGGCTCAAAACTCCTGAAGTGAAAGATAAAGTACTTTAGGAATGGTGGAAAACGTCGTGCCGCAGAAGTGGAGATATTTCCGGGGTAATTATGTTACGTTATGGTTATGGTTATGGTCCGGCGCCGAGCAGAAAGTTTTGTTGTATATCTATATGCTTTTTCTATAAAATGTTAGTCTCCGAAATATTACAAATGTATAAATTATTTTGAAGAAAACAGTTGTTTTTTGACTCGTCCAGCTTGGAGAGAAGCTGATGGCTTCTGTAGCAGTTAGCACCTCCTGCTAACTGTGGTTGTCTGCGCTCAGCAGGATGCACTGAGCCCTGAGCAGCTGCGCCGCATCGAGCAGAAGAACCAAACAGTTAGTACAGAAAATGATTACAATCTCACCATAAAGTCACTTTTCATGAAACATTCTGATGCAAAGTACAATGGAATGTCCAAAAGAACTTGTATAAATCCAACTACAATGATCATAACTCCACAATTTTTCACACATTAAAAATACTTTGTGTTGATGAGACTTTCGAAAGTTTAATTTAACTAAGACGGCGAAAACTGCAAAAGAATGAACAAAATAGATGGAAGCCCTCAATAGGAGATTCCCCTCTTTTCTTTTTTTCTCTCTTCCCTTTTGCTTTTACTTTTCTTTCTTTATCACCTTTGTTCACCTTTGTTCAGGATATACTGTCCTGTTCTGTTTCTGGGGAAATAAAAATTACCAAAAAAATACTCTTTTACAAAGACAGACATGTTGTGTGGTACGTTGATAAATATATGAATTCAGCATGTAGACATTAATAGATGTGAATCTGTATCTCGATACAACCCAGATAGCAAAAAGTTATTGAATCAACACTGTGATTTGGTCAGGCTGAAGATTGAGATCAACATTGATGTCAGAACATTGACAATAATGGTGAAGTTGCTCGCTATGATCAACATTGAAATGTATTATATGAAATATTTAATCAACCTGGATTCAACCATGTTATGATCAACATTGAAGAACGTTAAATTGCATCAACATTGATGCCTGAGTGGAAGTGATGTCACTGCTGGAAAACCAGGTTGGGAGCAACCCCTGCAGAACTTTAAAACCAAATAGAATCAAGTGATTATTTTTGACACAAAAAAAACAGGGGAAGGTATACAAATTCTGAAATGGTTCTCAACCTTTTACAGACCTCACTTTATATACTGCAAAATTGATTATAATTATGACATTGAAAGGTAAATATTTTGTTTTTTAAAGTTCAAAACCAAATACGCTCACGACACGTATTTAACCTTAACGCTACATGGTGACTCTCAATACATTGATTATTATGCTGAAATACTGACAATGAAATGCCCAGACTTACCTAATGGAAATAAACCTTGGAAATGCCTCATGGCAGAAGAAATCACACGATAGGATTGCATCGATCCTTTCACTGTGCATTGGAGGAATTTACAGAAATCTTGTCTGAACAGCCGTGTTTTCAGCTGCTTCTTAAAAGAATCAACAGAGTCAGCTCCACGCAGCGACAAAGGAAGGTCGTTCCACAATCTAGGTGCAACAGCTTCAAAGGCCAAGTCTCCTCTGGATTTAAAGTGGGTCCGTGGAACAGTGAGGAGGTTCTGGCCCGAGAACCTAAGGGAGCGACCGGAGGAGGAGGGGCACAACAAGTCAGACACATGTTTAGGAGCCTGACCGTGCAACGCTCTAAAAGTCAGAACTAAAATCTTGAATTCAATTCTAAATTTGATGGGGAGCCAGTGCAGAGAATATAAAATAGGAGTAATGTGAGATCGTCTGCTAGATCCTGTTAAATGCCGCGCTGCAGCATTTTGAACCCTTTGAAGTCGGTTCAAAGCAGATTTGTTAAAACAAGTCAAAAGGGAGTTACAATAATCTACACAAGACAAGATAAAAGCATGAATTACCACTTCTAGATCAGAGTTGGATAAAATTGGCCTTAGCTTGCCGATGTTTCTCAAGTGGAAAAAACAGTTTTTGACCAAACGTCTCGAATGGCTGTCGAGGGACAGAGACTGGTCAAACCAAACGCCAAGATTTCTGATGCTCGACTGAACCGAGGAGCCCAGAGAACCAAGGTGGTTGACAATCGAAGAGATTTTCTGCTCTGGAGCAATAATCAAAGTCTCAGTCTTTTTAGGATTGAGCTGAAATTGAAATTGAAACTGAAATTGAACTGAGGTCCATGAGAGCAGCATAAAACAGGTACATGAGATCTTTGACGCACCCAAACACTTAAAATCGGGTGTTTAGAAAGTACTTTGGCTTTTACAAGAAAGACGATAAACTTGACAAGACGTAGGCTGTTTGTGAAGAATGTCATGCTGCTAAATGTGAACTTGTGTTCAGCCCAGCAGGTGGTATTGACAGTATCACTATATTATTGTGACAGCAGAGGCTGCTTCTTCATGAACATGTGGACTAACTGGTCTTCCTGGCGGGGGGGGGAATGGGGACAGACATTTAAGGACTACCCCCTTAAATGTGATCAATGTCTTTGATTTTTTTTTTTAATCATTATTATTTTAAATGATCTAAAAAAAAAAAAAAGAATTTAATGTGAAATGAATAACTCCAGACATTGACATGAAGCTCAAGGCAGGTTTATAAAGAGTTGATTCGTGCTGACATCTAGTGGTAAAGCTGTGCCAATAGGTGACCTAGATTAAATTTGATAAAACTTATTTAATCAATTAGATATTTAAAAAAAAAAAATTTTAATTCCACAACCAAATTACTAAAAACATAAAAAAATAATTGTAAACAATATCAAAACATTTGAATAATAGAAAAAAATATATATAAAACAACAATAATAATTAATAAAGAAACAAAATTCCCCAAAACAACAAAACCTCTAATTGGCTAGAGGACACACTCCGGGTATTGATCAACCCTGGTAGGGCCTCCCTTGGGTGAGAGTGTCTTATGACAAATGTTCAAAACACACACAACGGACGATGGTGTCCTGAAATTTGGTTTAATATACACAATGCTGCACCACAAACAAGAGAGAAAGCAGGAACTCAACTTTTGGAAACAATTCAGAAGAATGATAAAACCAGACCAACGGCATATCAACGAAAGGGCTCGCCGGGCGGTTCGGCGCCGAGAGAAGGTTTTGCTGTATAAACTATTTCACAATGGTTATGTGAGCGATGCTTTTTCTATCAAATGTTAGTTGCTGAAATATTACAAATGTATAAATTATATCGAAGAAAACAGTTGTTTTTTGACTCGTCCAGCTTGGAGAGAAGCTGCTGGCTTCTGTAGCAGTTAGCACCTCCTGCTACTGTGGTTGTCTGCGCTCAGCAGGATGAGGAGAAGAAGACGAATGATGATTCAGGAGCCGTCTTTCTTCGCAGCGTCCTGGTCGTTCCCTTGTCCAGACCGAAGGAGCTGCTCGCTCAGGTCTGTGATGGTTTTCCTGGTTGATGAGAGATCAGACGCTGGGTGCTGGTCTCTGGGTCCCAGGGAAGCTCTGACCCTCGTGGTCAGTCAGAAGAGGAGTTGAGGCTGTGAGCAGGATACTGCAACCACGAACCCACCTCCTCCGTCAAAGAGCAGGAGCAAAGCTTTTTTGAGAGAATCTCTCCAAATGCTTTTGATGAAGGTTGGGGGATTCGAGGGTGGCGAACCCTGGGACCTCCACCAATCAGAAAACAGAGGGGAAAAAAGACTTGAAACCTAACTTCCAAGTTGTGGGTCGTCTTCACATTCTTCCTGGAACAGAGAGTTAAGCGACACGGTTTTGGTGAGTTGCATGTTGTTTATTTGATGAATTATTTCAATGAGTGTGTGTGTGTGCCGAGCGGGGAAGACGCCATTTTATGTTAGTGTGCCATTAAATTAATGATAGTTCGTGTTTGTGCTGATTCAGTTGAAATATTGTTTAGAAAAAAGAGACTTTATTGTATTTTTTCTGCTTCCTGTCGTGCAGGAGACGTTTTTTTGTCCATATGTAGACGGCTAGTGGCTGCATGTATTGCAGGGCACTTGCACGTGACCAGGGGCCTCATTTATAAAACTGTGCGTAGGATTGACGTCAAAATTGGCGTACGCACGAAACACAGAAAGTGCGTACGCACAAAAATATCCTGATTTATAAAACAGTGCGCACGCACGTCCTAACGCCGATTTCCCTTTATAAATCACAATCCACTCTAAATGTGGCGCACCTGTGTGCGGGTCAGACCACGCCCATATTTGCTTATAAATATTCAGAGAAACGCCTCTCATGAATATTGATTCATGACTGAAAGCATGCGAAAGCAGAAAGAAAAGCCAAGAAACGCAATTTCACCCAGCGTGAGGTGGAAGTTCTCGTCGGGGAGGTGGAGAAGAGGAAGGCGATATTATTTGGTGGACACAGTGTTGGGTTAGGGTTAGGGTCAGTGTTGGGTCACCAACGCCAAAAAGGCTCTAGAGTGGCAGCATGTGGCGGATGGTGTCAATGCTGTGGCCTCAGAAGGTCGGAGTGTGGCTGAGGGGAAAAAAAGTGGTCAGACATCAAAGTATAGACACAAAAAAAGAGCGCCTGGCGTCACACAGGCAGAGCGTCTGTGCCTCCGGGCGGGGGGACGGGGCCTCCGGAGCTCACCCCCACTGGAGGGAAACACTGGTGGGGATCATCGGGGAATCCCTCCTGAGTGGAGTGGTGACGGAGGTGGAGGGGGACACCCAGGCCCGCCCCTCCCTACACGCAGAACACGCGCTGTACGTAGGGCCCCGCGATCCATGGGGGCCCCATTTTTGCGCAAGTGAATTGAATTTCCTCGGGATCAATAAAGTATCATCATTCTCTGCAAATGCGCAAAGGATGCGCTGCATTTGCCGAGAGGCGCGTAGAGCACCGCCACCAAGTCAGCCTGAGGCAGGAGAGAGAGAGAGAGAAGAGAGAGAGAGGAGAGAGAGAGAGAGAGAGAGTAGAGAGAGAGAGAGAGAGAGAGAGAGAGAGAGTAGAGAGAGAGGAGAGAGAGAGAGAGAGAGAGAGAGAGAGTAGAGAGAGAGAGAGAGAGAGAGAGAGAGAGAGAGAGAGAGAGAGAGAGAAGAGAGAGAGAGAGAGAGAGAGAGAGAGAGAGAGAGAGTAGAGAGAGAGAGAGAGAGAGTAGAGAGAGAGAGAGAGAGAGAGAGAGAGAGAGAGAGAGAGAGAGAGAGAGAGAGAGAGTAGAGAGAGAGAGAGAGAGAGAGAGAGAGAGAGAGAGAGAGTAGAGAGAGAGAGAGAGAGAGAGAGAGTAGAGAGAGAGGAGAGAGAGAGAGAGTAGAGAGAGAGAGAGATGAGAGAGAGAGAGTAGAGAGAGAGAGGAGAGAGAGAGTAGAGAGGAGAGAGAGAGAGAGAGAGAGAGTAGAGAGAGAGGGAGAGGAGAGGAGTAGAGAGAGAGAGAGAGAGAGAGAGTAGAGAGAGAGAGAGAGAGAGAGAGAGAGAGAGAGAGAGAGAGAGAGAGAGAGAGAGAGAGAGAGAGAGAGAGAGAGAGAGAGAGAGAGAGAGAGAGTAGAGAGAGAGAGAGGAGAGAGAGAGAGAGAGAGAGAGAGAGAGAGAGAGAGGGAGAGCTTCCAAACGTCAATACGATTCAGGAGCCAGCAAAAGAAAGAAAAAGTCCAAACAAGAAGAGGCTCGTGCTTCACTTGAAGGTGGGATGTTGTTGAAATAAAAAAGATTGTTCCACTTTTGATCTATAAAGTTCTTGTTCCACTGTTGATAGAGGCTGTTCATTTGATTCGTTAGTAATTAAATTTATTATTATTATTATTATTATTATTATCATTATTATTATTAGTAGTAGTAGTAGTAGTAGTAGTATTATGTTATTGGAAGGGGGCCCCCAAAATAAAATCCTGCTTAGGGCCCCCACTTGGCCAGGGGCGGCCCTGGGGACACCGCCGCCTGCCCTTCAGGAGCCCGATGGTGCGCTCCACAATACTGCGCGCCTGGCTGTGGCGCAGATTCTAGGTCCTCTCCTCTGCGCCTTGTGGGTGAGGAAAAGGGGTGAGCAGCCACCGCTTGAGGGTTAGGGTTCTCCACTGTCGCCTGCAAGGTCGCTGAATGGGTTAAACACTCCTACAAAATTGCAAGTCTCAGGATTTCCACATTAATTATCCATACCTAGAAGCCACCCATCACGTACAGCGCCGGCCTCCAGTCTGCGCCCAACACTGCTATATGGGCTATATGATATAGGATGTCACACTGCATTCATATCAGTGTAAACATAATACTGTTGTCTTACTATTGTCTTAATCATATGTTTCCCGTGTGCACTCCAGGGAGTATGTTTGTTTATTCATTGTAGAAATTAAATTTTTTACTATCCACTTCTTGCAAATAAACTGTCCATATATGAGAGGTCATATAACTATTTATTTTACACGATCAGTTTCACACAGTTCCTCCCGTTTCTTTCTTCTGCCATCGGTGGCGCAGTTTCTCCTTACCCCAATTATGTGCGTACGCATGGGTCAGAGTTGGCGTGGAGGACCGCACATTTTCCTGTCAAGTTCTCTTTTTATAAATCCCACGGTTTGCGTAGAGTGGCGTACACATTCTTTTGTGCGTACGCAACGTTTATAAATGAGGCCCCTGGAATGGCGATCCTGACCCAAGGATTAATGAGGACCTGGATTGTCCAGGAAGGACAACGGCATTGCTTGATCCCTCAACTGAGGTTGATGGTGCAACATCCCTCTTGTGGTAGGACTGTGGATTTTCCTTCACTCACTGAGCCTTTTTCTCTCGGCCTCATCGACAGACGACCAGGCTGTAATGACCACATGTGGCCGCTAGATGGAGACTCGGCCTCATCGACAGACGACCAGGCTGTAATGACCACATGTGGCCGCTAGATGGAGACTCGGCCTCATCGACAGACGACCAGGCTGTAATGACCACATGTGGCCGCTAGATGGAGACTATGCCTCATCGACAGACGACCAGGCTGTAATGACCACATGTTGCCGCTAGATGGAGACTATGCCTCATCGACAGACGACCAGGCTGTAATGACCACATGTGGCCGCTAGATGGAGACTCGGCCTCATCGACAGACGACCAGGCTGTAATGACCACATGTGGCCGCTAGATGGAGACTCGGCCTCATCGACAGACGACCAGGCTGTAATGACCACATGTGGCCGCTAGATGGAGACTCGGCCTCATCGACAGACGACCAGGCTGTAATGACCACATGTGGCCGCTAGATGGAGACTCGGCCTCATCGACAGACGACCAGGCTGTAATGACCACATGTGGCCGCTAGATGGAGACTCGGCCTCATCGACAGACGAAAGGCTGTAATGACCACATGTTGCCGCTAGATGGACACTCGGCCTCATCGACAGACGACCAGGCTGTAATGACCACATGTGGCCGCTAGATGGAGACTCGGCCTCATCGACAGACGACCAGGCTGTAATGACCACATGTGGCCGCTAGATGGAGACTCGGCCTCATCGACAGACGAAAGGCTGTAATGACCACATGTTGCCGCTAGATGGAGACTCGGCCTCATCGACAGACGACTAGGCTGTAATGACCACATGTGGCCGCTAGATGGAGACTCGGCCTCATCGACAGACGAAAGGCTGTAATGACCACATGTGGCCGCTAGATGGAGACTCGGCCTCATCGACAGACGACCAGGCTCAGTGAAAATATTCTTTAATTCTAATAAAAGAAACAAACTAATAGGTTGGTTTGGTTTTGTTTCCTTTGTAGTTTTTGGACCTCGTTGCAGCTCAATCTGATCTCAACCAGTAAAATGAAATAAATAAATATACACCAACAATTGTGAAGTTTAATGGAGCAGTCCAGAGTGGTCTCGATTTCATGATCTTTGTTCTTGACTCCATCTCAGTCTTTGTCTCAGGTTATCCTGTCTGCTAAACTCATTTTTGTGATTTTATTGTTGCATATTATTGAGATATCTGCTTTGTTATTATATATAATCTAAAGTAGTTATAACTGGTACCACTTGTTTTATTTTGCTCGCACTTAAAATTAATTATACTGTAAAGATCTGCGATATAATCTGATTAAAGCTCTCCTTTGTTTAATTCATCAAAATGTTTTTTTCTTTTTCTCTACTTGTATGTTTGAAATAAAGATTCAGTCATTCAAAATGTAGTTAGTTAGTTTTAGTTGCATGCATGTAGCAAACAAGAACATTATTCCCCCCCAAAAAAAATAAATGAACCGTCCAGCAACTGAATAAAGAATCAGCAGAAGGCTGAAGCTGATTTTGAATCCTGGACCATCAAAGGATTACAAAGAAAGATCAATAATCAAATAAAAAACTAAAAGACAGTTTAAGTTAGAAATCAATTTTTGAGTAATAAGTAAGTATCAAATTACTAATTCACAGCATAAATTGTTATTATTTTACATCTTAAACTCTTTTTGAAATCACTTTAAGTACCATCAGGAATGCCATTGTTCATCACATGGAACATAATTTGTAACGTTTTTAAATATATAATGTGGAGGATTGTGTGAAAAGTTGGTGGGTTGAATCCCCGTATTCATTTATCCTCATCGCTTTTTTCTGCAATTTGAATTATTGGATCCTTTGATTAGTTTTATATGTATTTCCCCATATCTCCACACAATATGTCATATAAGGCAGCACAAGTGAACAATACAATACATGTACACGTTTATTACTCTGTACGTCTCTGGTCTTGTAAAGATCAGAATCTATATTTGGACAGTTTCGTTTTTCCGTCTTCTATTTGAAGTTTGTCATCTATCATCACTAAAACATAGTTTCATCAACCCTTTTCATTTTAATATTGTTTAAATACAGTTTTACTTCAGCATCTGCCCTTTTTTTCCTTCCAAACAACATAAATGTTGCTTTACTTGCCTTTAATAACTTATTTAAAGAAAACTTTGTATTTAACTTGTTCAATTCTATTTCTATTGTTTTTTTGTTTTTTTTTTACAATTCTCTTAAAGGTATACAGGAGGATTTTCAGGAATTTTAGGAAAGAACCGCCCTCTCCACCGTTTGAAAAAAATGTGCATGCGCAACGCTGTACCTGCTCCCGAGACGGAACGCCTACTAAAACGCGTGCGAGAGACATGCACGAGCCCAGTTCTCCTCGTGCACGCTCTGTTTATAAGTCACAAGTCGGCATCGCTCACATAAGCTCACTTTACAAGAAGATTTGCACCAGAGGGGGTGAAACTGTGTAAAAATGTCCGAGAATAATGTGTCGGGTCGGCCACCGGCATGATGAGAACCGTGTGGAGTGAGCTGCGCGCAGGGACGAGCACGTACGACGGGCTTACGTCATATATCACCAGAATGATTGACAATTGGGAGGACCAGTTATTTTGATGATCCACCCGGAAGAAGAAAATCCTCTACTATACCTTTAAGGTTTCCTCCAGAACAAAATAAATTAAAGTCATCAGCAAACATTGTAGATTGGAATGCATCACTTACTCAGCAAAAATCATTCATATAAAGTAGAAAAAACTTAGGTCCAAGCACTGAACCCTGTGGAACTCCACAGGTTACTTTTAGCATAAGATTTAACATGATTAATGCTCAAACTATTCTTAAAATAACGTCTTCACCAAAGCTGAGCTCCACCTCTTGTGCCATAACCTTCACGTGTCTTCAGAAGCAACGACTGAATCAATTGTGTCGAACGCTTTTCGTAAATCAACAAACGCCACACATCTTGCTCTCTGGAGTCGTTGCAATGTTTTCTCCACATTCCATCACGGCTCGTCCAAATCCTATTTCTCAATAAAAGCATCCGGTTTATGTACAGATATTTTATCAAGACTATTTATATAGTCACCATTTTTTTTTACAAACTGAGATCATTTTGGCTGTTTCCATATTTTCTCAGTGATTTGTTTCAAATATATGTTAATGGTTCAAGGATACAAACGATAATTTATTTTAAGAGTGACATAGCGAAATCAAAACAATCAGTATATATATACATATATATATATATATATGTGTGTGTATTTATTTATTTATTTTTGCTTTTACATTTTCTGACAACTTCTAGAATGTCACCCTCACAAGTTGTGTTTTAAAAAGCTGCACTTGCTCCTCTTGTTGAATAGTAAACCTGTTCTCTGTCGTGAAGAACAAGCTGATCATTCATTTCAAGCTTTGCAAAAAAACGGCAGGTGATCTGTCACATCTGTCACTAGTAGTCCACTTTTTGCCTTCCCATCAGTTCTATTTACAAAAATATGATCAATCAAGGTTAAAAAATCAGAGTAGAGAACCCAAAACTAAACATTGAACCAATAAATTCTGCCGCTTTCTCATTGGAATTCAACAAACCAACGTTAAACGTCACCTCACCTTGGAAGTTTTTCAAATATTTCTGAAATCTTCATGTTGAATTGGTCAATGCAGGATCAATAGGATAAAAAAAAAATACCCCAAAAAACTAATTTCCTCACTCGACTCCACACTGTCAAACCCACTGTTAAAAAAGAAAGTCGAGACAACATGGACCTTCTGAAGGCTTTATTTGGTGATTGTGTTAGAATGCAGACGTGGCATCAACGTGAATCATCTTCAAGTCGTACATCAGGTGCATAGAGGTTATTATTAAGAGGTGCAAACCACATTCCTGCAAAACGGATGTGCAACATTTGGCTACAGCTTTCAACCTCAGTCTGTGGTGGATTCAGGCCGAGTGCAAAAGTTCAAAGTTCCTCAAGAAGACGCCTGAAAAGTCGCCGGCCGACGGACTCGTCTGGTTTTGGGGGTTCGTCGAGTTTCCCCAGGTCTCCAGATCATCGCAGCTCCGACTTTCCCCGTCAGACACCTACAAACATTTCCACTTGCTACAACGGCCCTGATGGTTTTAGAGGAATCAGCGGTCTTTTGTCCTCTCAGCATTTTCAAATGGAAAAACCAGGGGCCAAGTTTTTGATTTAAAAAAAACCCAAAAAAGATATTTTCCCTGTAATTAGTACATCAATACTAGATCAGATCAACTTATCTCTAATAACAGGTTGTGTACCACAAGCCTTTAAGGTTGCTGTTGTTAAACCTCTTCTTAGAAAACACACTCTTGACCAGGAGTCTTAGGAAGTTACAGATCAATATCCAACCTTCCCTTTATTTCTAAAATCTTAGAAAAAGTGGTCACAAGTCAGCTTTGTGACCATTTAAGCAAAAATGACTTATTTGAGTGTTTCCAGTCAGGTTTTAGAGTTCATCATAGGACAGAGACGCTCTGGTCAAAGTTACTAATGATCTTCTCTTCAGACAAAGACCTGGTCTCTGTTCTGGTCCTGTTAGATCTCAGTGCTGCTTTTCATACTATTGATCATAACATCTTATTACAGAGGCTAGAACACATTATCGGGCTTAAAGGTACGGCACTAAACTGGTTCTGATCATATTTATCAGACAGGTTCCACTTCGTTCAAGGTTTGTATCTCCCCACCCGATCTCTCTCTCTCTGTCTGTCCTCTCCTCTCCTCTCCTCTCCTCTCCTCTCCTCTCCTCTCCTCTCCTCTCCTCTCCTCTCCTCTCCTCTCACCCCAACTGTTCAGCAGAATGTCAACACCTCAGTCTGGTTTCTGCAAAGGTTTCTTCCTGTAAGGGAGTTTTTCCTTTCCACAGTCACACATAAACCTACTTGCTCATGTGGATTTGTTGGGTTTTTCTCTTTTCTCTGTTAAAAGCACCTAGGAATGACTGTGTTGTATTTGGTGCTATATAAATAAAGTTGAATTGAATTGAATTGAATTCTATTGGCCTGAACTTACATGATTCATGAAAAGCAACTTTTTGAGGGCAAATAATAACTCATATCAGTGTGTAATTATTATGAGTGCATTGCCGTATGTCTGTGAAGAATTGACAATGTATTATTACAAATATTTGCTGCAGATTGTCAGGAATGGAAAATGAAAAACCTGACGGTACCACAGCTTCTGGAAATGGAGACCGAAGAGGGTAACGTCCTTCGTGAAGTGGTCCAGATTTTGAATGTAAGTTGTCGTTAAATACATTTTATGAGTCATCAGTATTTTGAGTAGAACCATGTAATTTTGGATGTAAATGAAATGAATCGGAGATTGAAGTCCACAATAACATTTACGAAGGTACTGTAAAAATAAAATGAAGCAGGTCTAATGATTGACTTTACTTGTGTTTTACAGTATATTTGTGGCGCGCCCACAATTAATAGACAAACACTTGCAAGTGATGTGATGGGAGTTGCAGCAACCTCCTTGAAAAAGCTCAATGACCACGAAGAGAAAATCAGCTCTTTGGAAAAAGAGCTGAATGATTTGCGTGGAGGAGTGAGAAGCCATAGTGCTGCCAATTTGACAGGTATGTGATTGTTGACAGAACGGGTTTACAGAAGGATATCTTCTAACACACATTGATGGATAAACAACTTTCTCTCTTTCTTCACAGATATACAACCTGAAAGTCCTACAAGACTGCATTGTGTGAGTTTCCTTCCAGAAGTAAAGGATTCATCTGATGAAAATCACCTGGAGGATTTGGATCTTCCAGAGTCTGTCAGCAGGTATTTGTCCAAACTTTATGTCTCTGATGATTTTGAGTCTTTTAAACAAACAGACCAATACAATAGCTACTAAGTGTTACAAATATTCAACATCATTGTGCTTTTGCACGCTGTTGAGTGTAATGATCATTAATCTTCCGTTGTGAACTATTTCAGCAAACCCACGGTGGAGTGCGACAGTTGCAGCTCTTATGAATATGAATATATTGAGCCACTACTTGCCAGCATCACCTGGTCCGGCTGCAAATATTGGTCCAAATATTGTCCGTCTGACCTGAACAAAAAGGACCAGGCGCTGTGACATGCAGATGTCTTTTAGTGTGGGGAGGGGGCAGCCGATGATCCCCTGCGCCGTCTTTACGACCCTCTGGAGCCTCCTACGGTCTGCCTCGGTGCAGTGGGAGAACCACACGGGGATGCAGTAGGTCAGGATGCTCTCGATGGTCGATCGGTAGAAGGTCACCAGCAGCTTCTGGCAAACATCATTCTTCCTGAGCACCCTCAGGAAGTGCAGCCGCTGTTGGGCCTTCTTGACGACGGCCGAGGTGTTACCAGACCACGAGAGGTCAGCCGAGATCACGGTGCCCGGGAAAGTGAAGCTGTGGACCCTTTCCACGAGCTGGCCGTTGATGTGAAGGGGGGGGTGGGTCCGACGTGCGACTCCTCCTGAAGTCCAGGACGACCTCCTTGTTCTTGGCGGTGTTCAGGATCAGGTTGTTCGTGGAGCACCAGGCGGACAGTTGCAGGACCTCGTCCCTGGATGCAGACTCATCCCCGTTGGTGATCAGTCCCACCAGAGTCAGAGGTGACGTCTTTTCTGCTGAGCAGTTGGGGTGAAAGGACAGAAGAGAGCACAGAAGAGAGGACAGAAGAGAGGACAGAAGAGAGGACAGACAGATAGATAGATAAGAGAGAGATCCACTCTGTGAAGACTGATCAGGACAGGAGGCTTCAAACCACCTTCAGCTCCATCGTCAGACATCCAGCAGGTTGAGAGACAGACTGCAGGAGAGAGAGGCAAATGTTATTACATGTAATAGTGGTAAAGAAGTAGTAAATGTTATTACATGTAATAGTGGTAAAGAAGTAGTAAATGTTATTACATGTAATAGTGGTAAAGAAGTAGTAAATGTTATTACATGTAATAGTGGTAAAGAAGTAGTAAAGAAGCTCAGTTCAGGTCCTCCAGCATCTTAACCTCTGGCAGCTTTACAACAAAATGGTCCAGGGTGTCCTCTACATTAACATGTCATATTTTTGGAAATTAAGCAATGAGTATAGGTGTAAGATTTGTTTCATTTTATGTAAATGGGCTGACAAATCCAATAAAACAAAATAGAATTCTAACCAAAATGAAAAAAGCACAAGTTGTATATTTACAAGAAACCCACTTAAATAATGAACATAAGAAACTAAGGTGGACGGGATTTACAAATATGTTCTCCTCATATAAACCTGGCCATAGACGAGGAGTAGCAATCCTTATCTCTAAAAACCTTCATTTTGAAAAGTCATTTGAAATGAAAGATAAGGAAGGGAGGTTTGTATTAGTGCGGGGTAGTATAGATGGTAATTTATTTACACTCATGAATGTCTACGCTCCTCCGGGGAGTGAGCTCTTCAAAAAAATTATAAATATAATGGCAACACAAACGCAGGGATTTTTAATATGCGGTGGGGATCTAAATATCCGGCTACAGCCAGAATTAGATAGTTCCAACAGAAAAGTCCCTGAATCAAATACTTTATACAAGAAAGTCACGTCGTTATTCCAGGAAGTTGGCTTAATTGATATCTGGAGAGATCTATTTCCTACAAGGCGGGACTACTCCCATTATTCAGCCCCACGTTCTCTCTATACCAGAATTGACTGTTTCATAACTTTTGCAAAGGAAAAGGACAAAATTCAAACCTGTGAGATGGGGACAATAGACGTGAGTGACCAGGCACCACTATATCTGTCAGTTGATTTAAATGTATACCCCAAAGTGAACACCTGGAAACTAAATTCATATATGCTTAAAGATAATGACATCAAAAATCAAATCAAAAAATAAATAAAGGAATTTCTCGAGATTAACGATAATGGAGAAGTTTCCCCTACAATTCTTTGGGACACATTGAGAGCTGTTATAAGAGGGGAAATTATAGCAATAACCTCATATAAGAGAAAGACACGCAACAAAACAATGGACGACTTACAAAAACCGTTAAAAGAATTAGAACTAAAACATAAACAGACCCCTATACCAGACATTTTAAAAAAATTACAATTTGTTAGAAAAGAAATTAACTGCCTGAATACACAAGGTGAAAAAGAAACTCATGTTTTTGAAACAACAATATTATGAAAGTGGATCAAAATCCATGAAAATATTAGCATGGAAATTAAAAAAGAAAATTGCCGACAATACAGTGACAAAAATTAAAGATCCAAAAACCAACATGATAAAAACTAAACTGTGTGATCTTCACAAAGTGTTTGAAGAATTCTATAAAACGCTCTACTCTAAAGTCCCTGGAGGAAATTAAATTGAAATCGACAACTTATTGAACTCAATAAACCTACCCACCTTGAGTAAAGAACAGAATGAACAGATGACTGCAGATGTAACGGAAGTGGAAATTAAAAAAGCTATTAGCCGACTTAAGTCCAACAAGTCACCAGGCTCAGATGGATACACTGCGGAATGGTGTAAGGAGTTTAAAAAAGAGCTAATACCATAATTACTCCCAACTTTTAGTTGGGTATTGAAAAAAGCAGTAGCTCCCCCAAGCTGGAAGGAGGTTCTAATCACTGCTATACCTAAAGAAGGTAAAGACAAAACAGTGTGCGGCTCTTATAGGCCAATATCAGTCCTTAATATTGACTATAGATTATTCACTTCTATAATGGCCAGACGGATGGAAGAATTCTTGCCCGAGTTAATACACAATGACCAAACTGGTTTTATTAGGAATCGTCAGACTCAAGACAATGTGCGCAGAACCTTACATGTTATAGACTATATACAAAAGAATAACACTGAAGCCTTGCTGATGAGCATCGACGCAGAGAAAGCATTCGATTCGGTTAATTGGGATTTTCTCTATAGCGTGCTTAAAAAATTTGGTTTCCACAATACAATTATTGAGACAGTGAAAGCCTTATATACTAATCCCACTGCAAGAATTAAAGTTAACGGGTATCTCTGAGACAGTTTCATATTGCAAAGAGGCAACAAACAGGGCTGTGCCTGGTCTCCACTCCTGTTTGCACTGTATCTAGAACCACTCGCTCAGTCCATAAGACACAACCAAAAAATTAAAGGCATAACTATTAAAGGAAACGAGCAAAAGCTGGCATGTCATGCCGATGACATCATACTTATCTTAAAACAGCCTACAAATTCATTGCCTGAATTGATGCAACTGTGTGAACTATATGGTAAACTGTCAGGATATAAAATTAACATGAACAAAACGCAAACCCTCTCATACAATTACCTGAAATAGTTACAAAGTACCCTGTGATGTGGCAGTCCAAATCTCTAAAATATCTGGGAATTAATATACCAAAAGATCTATCCAAATTGTTTGAAGCAAACTACACCTGTTTAAACAAGACATTATTAGACGACATAAGACGATGCAATTTGATCCGTTTCCTCAGCCAACACTCACCAATAGAGTACATTAAAATGAATGTCTTGCCCAGACTACTATATTTGTTTCAGACATTACCTATACAAATTGATCAAAACCTATTTGAGTGGGACGAAATGATATCCCGTTACATATGGGGTGGAAAGAGGCCAAGGATCAACTTCAAAACAATGCAATTGGCACAGCAGGCAACCCTTGGGCTAAATGCACTCTCTATGTATGGGAAAAGGTAGTGAGAGTATAAATTGGGTAAAGATATAGCAACCTTAAAATGGTATGCATATGACTGGGACTTCAAGCCAAACAAATTGGATTCACGTTTTAAAATCTGGTGTTCCAAAGGAATAACAATAATAAATAAATTGATAGAACATGGAAAATTTATCAGTTTTGAGATACTCAAACAGAAATATAATTTAGAAAAACAGGATTTTTAAAGATATCTCCAAATACGGCATTACATAGACAAAAAAACCAAACTGACATCTGAGACGAATAAGGATTTGATAAACATGTTTTGAAATGCATATGACGGAAACACCAATAAGAAAATTATTTCAAGTTTGTATACATGTCTAACAAACATTAAGCCCCACTCAACTACATGTGTCAAGGCGTTGTGGGAGAAAGAAGGAGGAGTAAATATATCAGAAGATGAATGGACTTTGATATGTAAATCTCAGTGGAAATGTACTACTTCTACAAGATGGAGAGAGTTCGTGTGGAAAACCATAATCAGGTATTTTATCACTCCAGCTCAGAATCACTACGACGGAAACACCTCTGTCTGCTGGAGACGATGTGGAAATCAACACGCAAACCTCACACATATTTTTTGGGACTGCCCCTTCATCAAACAATACTGGACAGACATTCATGGAACACTGCAGGACATTCTTAACTGTACATTTGCCTTTGAAATGAAAACTATGTTTTTTGGATGTGTACCACAGAACTGGGGGAAAAAAAGATAAGTGTTTGCTTAGTGCCTTGCTGGTAGCAAGCAAAAAAACTATAACTAAGAAATGGTCATCCTCGGACATACCAACTTTAACATTATGGTGGGAAACCACAATGGAAATCTATAGGATGGAAGAGTTGACTGCTTTTGTTCATGATAAACATGGCTGGTTTGACGCATGTTGGGGTAAGTGGGCGACATACACCAGCGCAAAAAGGCCCAATTACAAACTCAAAATGTAGACTATAGTTAGTCTTTCTTTCTCTCTCTCTCATCTTTATTGTTGACATCTTTTCTTTAATTGAGAAATAATTGTCATCTACTGGTCACTCCCTGTTCTGTAATGTTCTGTATGTTTTATTGTGTCAAAATATAAAAACTCATAAATAAAGAATAAAAAAAAAAAAAAAAGAATTCTCCTGTCCATGTATGTCTATGCAGGGTGAAGGCACATCTGCAGATGTAGAGTGTACCCCTACAGATGTGGAGTGTACCCCTACAGATGTGGAGTGTACCCTACAGATGTAGAGTGTACCCCTACAGATGTGGACTGTACCCCTACAGATGTAGAGTGTACCCTACAGATGTAGAGTGTACCCCTACAGATGTGGAGTGTACCCCTACAGATGTAGAGTGTACCCTACAGATGTAGAGTGTACCCTACAGATGAGGAGTGTACCCCTACAGATGTGGAGTGTACCCCTACAGATGTAGAGTGTACCCTACAGATGAGGAGTGTACCCCTACAGATGTGGAGTGTACCCCTACAGATGTAGAGTGTACCCTACAGATGTGGAGTGTACCCCTACAGATGTGGAGTGTACCCTACAGATGTAGAGTGTACCCCTACAGATGTGGAGTGTACCCTACAGATGTGGATTGTACCCCTACAGATGTGGAGTGTACCCCTACAGATGTAGAGTGTACCCTACAGATGTGGAGTGTACCCCTACAGATGTGGAGTGTACCCTACAGATGTAGAGTGTACCCCTACAGATGTGGAGTGTACCCTACAGATGTGGAGTGTATCCCTACAGATGTGGAGTGTACCCCTACAGATGTAGAGTGTACCCCTACAGATGTGGAGTGTACCCTACAGATGTAGAGTGTACCCTACAGATGAGGAGTGTACCCCTACAGATGTGGAGTGTACCCCTACAGATGTGGAGTGTACCCTACAGATGTAGAGTGTACCCCTACAGATGTGGAGTGTACCCTACAGATGTGGAGTGTACCCCTACAGATGTGGAGTGTACCCTACAGATGTGGAGTGTATCCCTACAGATGTGGAGTGTACCCCTACAGATGTAGAGTGTACCCCTACAGATGTGGAGTGTACCCTACAGATGTAGAGTGTACCCCTACAGATGTGGAGTGTACCCTACAGATGTAGAGTGTATCCCTACAGATGTAGAGTGTACCCCTACAGATGTGGAGTGTACCCCTACAGATGTGGAGTGTACCCCTACAGATGTAGAGTGTACCCCTACAGATGTGGAGTGTACCCCTACAGATGTAGAGTGTACCCCTACAGATGTGGAGTCTCCACCACAGACTCCATGCTGAAAATGTATAATAAAAGTTGGTAGAAAATGACACTGTCTTCTCTTTTACAATTAATGTGGGCCATACAAATGTTTTGAAAAGGTGCGATGCAGAAATGTTCTTACCATGCATGACCAACACAAGAAAAAATGCACTTACAATGGAAAACAATTGCACAACAGAACAAATATTTTATTTGACCAACGTCCTTGTAAGTCTACAAATTGTTATAAATATTATGTCAATAACTCCAATGAACCATCTAAATCAAACTGAAAAAATAAATAAATGAATAGAGATATTTTAAAGTTAAAATGTGAAGTCCAAATAATGTCTAGTATCCATTGTCTTATTTTTACAACACTTAAACGTGTCTTCTGTCACATTATTCTGTATCTTTCCTAACTTTTCAGTGTTGGTGTTTTATTAATGAGGAAAATATTCCCAATAAACCATCTGCCTTCTCACTTTAATTGCTCAAATCTTGTTTTTTTGTATTTTTTGTATTATTTTTGGTATTTTTATTTGAGCAGCACACATTCTGCTCAAAAGCAGTGGGCTGAAGCAAGAAGCTTATGAGCTCCACCCCCAAACTCAGAGCAACAAAAAGTTCATTCCACACGAGAATAGAAAGAACAAACGACTATATCAACACGGATCAAACTTACGACACACACTCACACACACATGCACATATACGTTGATCCTACTTCTCCCCATAATGCATTTCTTCTTCTCTGTATGTTTCAAAAATAGGTTGTTTGTATTTGTATTTGAAGAGGTTGATGTTTGGACATCGTTTCAACTCCGTCTCCAATTTGTTCCACAATTGAACACCATTAACTGTCGGGCTAAAACTTTTCAGGGTTGTGTTTATGTTTCTGAGTCCTAAAGTTTAATTTATCACGTATTTCATAATGACCAGTACGATCTGGGAACCTGCTTTGTATTTGTCTTGGTAACAATCTGTAACTTGCTTTATAGAACATCTGTACTTTATAGAACATCTGTGCTGCTTGGAACTCAACAATGTCATTAAACTTCATGATTTTTGATTCTAAAAATAACGAGTTTGTGTGGTCCAGAAACCTTTATGAATTAATCGAATAGCTCTTTTTTGTAACATTGCTATTGGTTTTACTGTGTTTTTATAAGTACTACCCCAAACCACAGTACAATAAAATAAATAAGGAAAAATCAGAGAACAGTATAAGGTGTGTAAAGCTTTGATATTTAAAATGTGCTTTGCTTTTGCTATTATTGCAATGTTTCTTGAGATTTCCGTAGATATATATTTGATGAGAGATTTCCAAGTAATTCCATCATCTATAATAACTCCAAGGAATGTGATTTCATGCCCCCGCTCAATAACAACACCCTCTATCTGAACTGCTTCCTGCGAATTGGAATTACAGTTGCCGAATATCATCATTTAGCTTTTACTCAGATTTAGAGATAATTAGTTTTGTTTGAACCACTTGTTGACACTCTTGAGTTCCAAGTTAACAATTTGACAGAGTTGTTTTAAATCGTCTCCTGAGGCAAAAATATTTGTTTCGTCTGCAAACAAGATGAATCTAAGAATTTGAGAATTTTACAAATGTCGTTTATATACATATTAAACAATTTTGGGCCCAGAATGGAACCTTGAGGTACTCCACACACAGTTTGTAGACAACTTGACTGATAATCACCGATGTTCACACATTGTTTTCTATTTTTTAAGTAACTGGTGACCCACTGTAGAGCTCCACCCTGATCCCATAATGTTCTAGCTTATTTATTAATATGTCATGGTTTATTGTGTCAAACGCTTTACTCCGGTCAACAAATAGCCCTAATGCATATTTCTTGTTGTCAACAGCATTAGTTATTTCTTCAGTTATATCAAAGAGTGTGAAGTTGAGTGATTGTTCCTAAAGCCAAACTGATTATCAGAGAGTAAATTAAACCGTTGAATAAAAACTTTTTCTAAGATTGTAGAGAATTGTGGTAAAAGAGGGAGACAGGCCTGTAGTTTGTGAAGAGATGTTTATCTCCTGCCTTGAACAGAGGAATCACTTTTAACTTTCATGCTATGAGGAAATTGTCCAGTTTGTAATGATAAGTTACTGATGTATGTTAACGGCTTAGAGATACTTTCAATAACACTTTTTAAGGTCTTCATATCCACATCATAATAATGTGTCCAGGTTTTATTTTTACACCCTCTAACAATGTCCAGTATCTCCTTTTCCTCCACAGGATTGAGGAACAGGACAGAGGATTTGTGTTTATAAGCTCACAATTATAATTCTCATCGTTTGCTATTTTTACAGCCAACATTTACAAAGAATTTATTAAATGTATCAACTACTTCATTCATATTATTTACAGTTTTATCTTCATCTTTGAAATACTGTGGATAATTGATCGTTCTTGGTTTACTTCTAATTATACTGTTTAAGACATTCCATAAGCCTTTAATATTATTCTTCATGTTTTCTAACAACCTATTATAATAATCCTGTTTACATTTTCTAATTATACCTGTCAATTTGTTTTTATATTTCTTATATTTGTTCTCTGCATCTTTTGATCTATTATTTATAAATATTTTGTAAAGTGAATTTTTTTTCTTGGATGCATTCAACAATCCTTTAGACATCCATGGGTTTTCTTTACACTTTCTGTTTATACGGTATTTTTTCATTAGGCAGTGTTTATCATATAATTTTGGGAATATTTTTACAAACTCATCATTTGCCTTATTAGTATCATTCTCTCTGAGTACAATACTCCAGTCTTGAGTTCATAGCTCCTTTTTAAATGCATCAATAGTTTTATCTGTTTTTACCCTTCTAAACCAATGTTTGTTTTCCTCTTCATTATTTGAACATTATTTGTACACTACAAAACTGGAAGGTGATCACTGATCTCATTTATCATTAATCCGCTGACTGTATCACATTCTATTTCATTTGAGAAAATGTTGTCAATCAAAGTAGCACTATGGGTTGTTATTCTACTCGGTTTAGTTATTAGAGGAAACAGACCTATGCTGAATAGAGTATATAAATTCGTCCGTTTTTTTATGTTTATTTGGGTTTAACAGATCGATGTTAAAAAATCCCCCCACAAACATGACTTTCCGATTTGAAACTGAAAAGTGTTCCTCCATCCAATTAGAAAAAATCTCTATATCAGAGCCAGGTGTTCTCTAAATACAACTTACCATGATTTTTTTCTTTCTTTGCCTTGTAATTTCTACAGTAAGGCATTCAAGTGTGTCATCCACCACCATAGTCTTATTTTACATCACTTTGTAACTCTAGTTTGAGTGTATAAACATAGCTACACCCCACCATGCTTCTTTCTTCTGTTCAAACTGAGAAATCCATAGCCATCAATAGAGAGTTCAATTTCTCTGTCATTATTAGTCCATGTTTCTGTTATTAAAATCACATTGAATGGTTTAGAAAACTGTTTTAAGAAGCTCTTGATGTGGTCAAAGTTTGCATAGAGGCTTCGACTATTGAAGTGGATTACAGAGAATGCCTTAAAGTTCTTAAGTTAACTATTGTAAAGAACCTCTGTATAATAATGACAATCGTTAATAGCTCTAGTAAAAAGGTTATTTTCAGGGTCGCACCAGGGAGCCACACCAGGGATCTTCATCCTCTACAACTCACCTGCTCTGCAGCAGTATAGTTGTCGAGGTCTTACCTTATCCGTTGACTGTCCTTCTTCCTCCATTTTATTTTACTTTAGTTTTCCCACCACAATTAATAATAGTTTGCTCACTGACAGGAAGCTATCAAGCATTCCGCCGAACATTCCGCTGGTGTTTCGGATTAACTGGCGTCCTTGTTAACTGGTGGCCAACTTCTTTCAGTCCTTGCTGATCGTCACTGCAGATGTTAAAATAAGACTCACTTTGAAACTTTATTGTAATTGTGATTAAATGACCCTGGCGAGGACCGCTACGGATTTCTGTCTGGTTTGTTATATCTGGTTTGTTATATCTGGTTTGTTATATCCGGTGTTAATTGGTGGTCAATTGGTGGTCACCAATTAACACGGAAACCAGTTAATCCGAAACACCGGGCCGACAGTGGCTCCAACAAACATGATCTAATAATTTTAATATATAATGAATTAATATAATAATGTAATTATTCATTAATACAATTAATATAATTATCAATATATACATATATATCTACAACCTCTGGAAAATTTGACATTTGCGCAGTGGAGGCCAGCAGGATCTGTTGCCATGGTGACAGTTAGCCGTTAAGTGCCTTTAATGTGATGCTAGCAGTGCTAAGCTAGCTTCAGTCTGCCGGCAGCCCTCGCACTCGGAGCAGCTCCAGACCCACAGAGCCATTTTTCCAGCGAGTGTGTCCAGAAAATAGGGAGAAATTCGTCCAGAGTGCGCAGAAAGTCAGCGTAAGTGTTTGCAAGAATCTTTACACCCTTTTTTTTCTTTTTCACCTCACTTAATAATAATGTTGCTACATATTCAGGTGAGATTGTGTTGTTTACGAATTATGTTGTACGCTTTCAGGTGTATTCACACTTTATTCATTCCAATTTCCATTTCTGAGATGTTTTGATTTGTTTAACACAAAAAAAAGAGTAAATAAACACTGATGAGAAACTTTTTAGTTCAAAAATACTGAAAAACTTCAAGTGCATCCAAGCTTTAACTAAGAGAGTTAGGAAAAGTAACATTTCACACTGTAAAACTGGTGCCGTAAGTTCAAAAATCCTTCAAATTGGTCACTTGGCTCTGGAATCACAATCATTTGTTTGATGACTACAAATCCATCAAGGCCTGACAGCTAGCTGCTAATGCTAACCTGATCTCCATGACAACGTGCATAAACACCTGCCATTTTACTTATATTTTACTTATATTCTCACTATTGCTGGTACTTTATTGATACTTTTTCACTATTGTTGTTGTTATTACACACATATGTATCACCGCTCATTCTAACATTCAACACTTTTTCCATCTCTAGAATGGGAGCTTTCAAAGCAATGGCTGACTGTGTAAAACATCCTCTCAGACCAGACCCAGTCCACCGTCTCTGGCTGGAGCTCCAGGTAGAATCCACACTCCTTCAACAAACATTCACTGCACACTGAATCTTTCTGGAGGTGTGAAATATGGATCAAGCCTGTTTTCCTTTCATACCTTTGTTGTTTTTTTGCTAACTCCTGCAATCAGACTTGATTTTGTTGTTGTTGTTGTTGTTGTTGCCTGAATACTCGTTTGAAGATGCAACAGTTTTCCGTTGTGTGTTGTCAGGACCACAGCTATGCCCGGCCCCCTCTCCCAGCCGCCAAGCGGCGTAAAAAGAAAAATGTCTCGGGTAACGTGGCTCATTCACGACACAAAGCTCGACTGTTTTTGTTGTTCATGATATCTAACCAATTCACTTCTCGTTTGTTTTGGTAGCTGGAGAACGCTGGACAGCTGGGAGTTCATATGAATTGTTTCTGTGCACTACGCCTTACTCCGCCGACCTGCTCAGTCCCACCAGGCTCAAGCTGACGATGCACACGTCCACAAAGAGACGAAGCACAGAAGAGACCTGGGGGACGCCAAAGAGCAAGAGGGTCAAGGTGAGCGCTGCTGCCTATCAGCTCACCATTAAACTGGATCCAGATACAGTGAGGGACTTGTTTTCCCATTACAAACATGATGAATGAGTTTATTTTCTCTCTCTAGACATCCAGGATGTCCACGAACATAAAGGTAAGATCACTTATCCTGACTCACTTTTTCCCCCCATGTTGCCTGAACACTCGTTTTCAACACAGTCTTCCATTGTGTGTTTTCAGGACCACAACTCTGGTCCACCGGCTCGCCCCACACACAGGCCCCGCCCACTTCTAGTGGAGGAGAGGAGTGGCTGCTGCAAAAAGGTAACGAGCTGCAGGCAGAGTCCACAACCTTCCACCCATTGATGTGGAAGTTAATTCTAGTTTTCAAAGTAAAGCTCAGCTCAGCACTTTTCAGGTTATTTCATTGTCCTTTTAATGCTTTTTTTGATGCAGAGATGGTTGAAACAGTGGGCAGACTCCCAGCAGACTGGCCATTCGTCCCCCAAGCTGCTGTCCAGTGGTAAGAACATCATGCTGGATTCTCACAAACAAGCAGAACTGAGCTAGTGGAGGCTGCTGTTGACTTTCCCTGTGTCGTTGTTTTATGTTAGAGCTTTGTAACTCTTCCAGGTTGTGGATAGTTGAGGAGTGTTGGTCTCGGCTTTCCTGAAGTTTTTCCTGACATCTCATGTTTTGAAATTCACAGAGCTCAACCTGCCTCTCAAGAAGAGACGGTCCAGGTACCTGGCAGACTTGATGCCAGTGCTGTGAATCATCTGACTCGCCACTCCTGCAGAGCGTCGATAACTTTTTAAATAAAACAATAAAGTTCTGCAAAAAGATGGTCTCTGACTCATAAACTTCAAAGAATCAATGAAAAACCAGGCAGGAATCATGTGTTTGCTCAAATTGTCCCCAGAGATGGAACACACACACACACACACGCACCCACACACCACACACACACACTCTCTCTCACACACACACACACACACACACACACACACACACACACACACACACACACACACACACACACACACACACACACACACACACACACACCTGGGGGGTATTGTACAAAACCAGGATAAGGGATAAAGTCTGGAAAAATCAGCTATCCTGGATAAAGTTATCCCCAAAGTGGTTGAAAGAAAGCAGGCCAGGTTCATCCAGGTGAAGTAACCATGGTGATTTATCCTCTACAACTATCCTGCTGCAGAGCAGGTGAGTTGTAGAGGATGAACATCCCTGGTGTGGCTCTGCTGTCTGCGCTGTGAGAAATTATTGTTTTAAAGAATGTTAATAGTTTTTATACGTTTGTCCACCAAATTATAATAAATAATCATTTAATTTGTCCGTTGACTTTTGGTTTTAATATTTTTTAATGATCATGACGACAAAAATAACATAAAAACACAAGATTTGAGCAATTAAAGTGAGACGACAGATGGTTTATTGCAGTGTTTTTCAACCACTAGATATAGTCAGGTGTGCCCTGGGAAATGATCCAATGACACATTTTTTCTAAGAGAACATTTACTCTCACAGCCGCTGTCAGCTGTGAGAGCAGTGTGCAGAGTAATCTAGTATAAATACTGTGGTGAGCGCCGCAGAAGAATTGCTCTGAGTGGAGGTTCTATTCTGCCAGCTGAACACCAGTGGCTTGGTGCCACTGATTAAACAAACAGAGAACATCTTTCCTTTCTCTTTGTCTTTCCGTCATCTTGTCTGTTTAACAAACTTTTAGACTTCTTAAGTCCTCCTCACTACTTCTAGTGGTTTTCCACCTGAAGGAGCTCTGAGGCCTCAGGATGCTTTGTGAATTACTTTTATCTATGTATGTATGTATGTATGTATGTTTTGGCTCCCTTGTATATTTACTTACAGTTTTTTATCTTTTATATTTACAGCTTTTTCTTTTTGTCTTACTCTATTTCTACTCTCTACCTCAAGAGTTGTCTTTTGATTTCATTGTACAATGACACATTATTCTATTCTATTCTAAATGTTCTGATCAACATTTTCTTTAGTCTTTGTGACTTTAATTATTGTTATTGAAGCAGTTCAGCGTGTTCCTTTTTCTTCACCTCATGGTTTTATTGCCATCTAGTGGCTGAACTCTGTACAGATCTGATGTGTGATATTTCTCTTTCTAAGCTTCAACTGCAGAAACTGAACTTTACCAACATCAGCAGCTCGGGGCTTCATCAGCAGGGCCGCCCCTGGCCAAGTGGGGGCCCGAAGCAGGATTTTATTTTTGGGCCCCCCTTCCAATAACATAATAATAATTATGATAATAAATTACAATTACTAACGAATCAAATGAACAGCCTCAATCAACAGTGGAACAATAACTTTACAGATCAACAGTAGAACAATATCTCCAGTCCACATCTAGACACAATTATCATCTCTTCTGTCTCATGATTAGCACCAGCAGACATGCTAGCAGTTTATGTTTATGCCAATAAGTCAGATGGTGACGCTTCGCGCTTTCAATCATTGCATCTCTTTTTTCTCTCTCTCTCCTGCCTCAGGCTGACTTGGTGGTGGTGTTCTACGCGCCTCTCGGCAAAATGCAGCGCATCCTTTGCGCATTTGCAGAGAATGATGATACTTTATTGATCCCGAGGGAAATTCAATTGACTTGCGCAAAATGGGCCCCCCCCCATGGATCGCGGGGCCCTACGCACAGCGCGTGTTCTGCGTGTAGGGAGGGGCGGGCCTGGTAGTAGCAGCAGTAGTAGTTGTAGTAGTAGTAGTAGCAGTGAGTGACTGAGCCTGATGTGAATGAAGTATTTGTACAGGCATGCTGGTGGCTCGTGTCACTGTGGCACTTCGCACACAGTAATAAACGCCACTGTCCTCAGGCTGCAGACTCAGCCCTGTTAATTCCACTCTGCTGGCAGCAGCGAGTGTGCGGTAGCTGAATTTGTTTTTCAGCGCATTGTTTTGGTAAAAGTCTCCTCCACCCCATCGAACCAAAATCCACTCCATTGCTGCTCCTTGCCGCTTTCTGATCCAACCTGTAGCAAATCTGCTGTCAGTCAAAGAGTAACCAGACACCTGACAGGTGATGGTCAAAGACTGCCCAGGCTGCGCGGACATTGAATCAGGCTGAATGAAACTGACACTGTCGACACCTGTTGGAATAAGAAACCATCATCAGTTTCATCATTCGTGTAATTATTCAGTGTTTCTCCTCTGTTTATAAGTAAGTGAAAACTCCTCACAGGAAACAGCTGCCAGCAGCAGTAACGGCGCCACAGAGAACATGATGGAAGCTGCAGCTGAACTGATGTGAGCTCTTCTGCCACATGGCTGCACCCTTATAAGGCAACAAAGGAATAATAAAAAAAAAAAAGAGCACAATTTACATAGTGATATAAACAAGACATGTAAATCATATTAAAATCTATTCAAATGAAAATGATTTCCTTCTCATTTGCAAATGTTATGCGCTAAAGCAACAGATTTAAAATGATACCTTCACCATGAGCATGATGGAGGGAAACATAGTAATTAGATTAATTTGGCTCAGTTATGAGCTGCTACTGTGAAGCCATTTTCTGGACATTTCTTCCCACTAACCCAAAACACTGGAGTGCTTAGCACAGTAATACAATGCACATTTCTATGAGAGTAAGTCCCAGGTAAATCTTGGCGTTGCTGTTACTTGTGTTTTTTTCTACCTTGCACAATGCACAAATAAAACCTTGGGAGGGAAATAGTTAAACTTAATCTATTTAAAATGTATTGAATCAAATGAAAAAACTAAATCCATCTTGATTCCCCAATGATTTGTTCAGGTAACTTTAAAACTAGGTTCATATTATCAGTATGTTTTGTCACTTTTTTACTTTTCCAACAGTAAATTATTATATGATAGTCAGGGTCATTTGCGAGCTCCTCCAGCTCAGTAGAAATTAAACCACCAACCTTCAGCTGGGTTTAAAATCAGCTGATTCACCTTCAGTTGTTCTCGTCAGATGCTTTGTGGCTGTGAAATGTGGGCAAATTGACAGAAAGACACAAATTCCACAAATATCTGTCGCCACTGTCTCGTTCCAAAAGATGAGGTCCATCCCATTGTTGCGGTGGACGCTTTGTCGGCCCCACAAACCTGCTGACATGCACATTAAATCATTTGGAACTAAAAACTTGAACAATTCTCATGAAATTCCCTGAAGAAATATGAAAATCCAAAACGGGCCCTCATGTGCAATTGGATTTT
The DNA here is from genome assembly GCF_963422515.1 of Blennius ocellaris. Classification (NCBI taxonomy): domain Eukaryota; kingdom Metazoa; phylum Chordata; class Actinopteri; order Blenniiformes; family Blenniidae; genus Blennius; species Blennius ocellaris. The sequence goes on from NC_137669.1 coordinate 2,819,960, forward strand.
GTTTTTGTTGTTGTTATTTAAAAATAAATATCGATACATTGAAATAGATGTGCTGTGAACTTCTCTATATATCTGACAAAAGAATACGTTCACTGATTTCACACCAAATCAGAATTATGGGGGGTCGTTGATCAAAATCAAGTCAATATTTAAAACTGCAGAGTTCAACCACATCCACATTTTACTGCGCTCCACAAATTAGACATTTTGAAAATGTGTTTATGATACTGAGGAAATTGAGCTTGCCTAGTTACATTTTAAGAGCCACCTACAAAGTCTCTGTTTAATATCATCTCAAATTATGTAGCATTTCAACAGGTTTCAGGGTTTGGTCTATACTAATTATGGCGGCATGTGTGAGTTACAACTTCATCAAGTTTGTGCGAGCCTTTTGAATATAATTTCTTTAGTATTTAATCTAATTTATAGGAAAATATGAGGAAGTGTAATTTATGAAAGCTACATGGACAAGTTAATCAAGTTGATCTTCCTGATCTTGAACCTTTTTTTGGCAGTTTGGACTCAGACGGTTTTCAAGCCCTTCTAAGCTGTGGTTTTTGACTGATTGGAAGTTTTCTTTTACTGGAATTTGAAACATTTTGGAAAGAATGCACATTGTCAGAGTAAATCAAAAACATCAAGAGAAACCAAAGTTCTTTATTGTGCAAAATGTGGGAAAGAAAACCTAAAATGCTCCCAAGCTTTATTAATTCACCGTATTAAAAAAAAATCCTGTGGTCATAATAAAAACTTGCTATGAATAAATGCTTGCTCCATCACCAGCCTATTGGTATTACTCCCTTACATTGACAGACATTTTTGTGGATCAAAATGTCACATTTATCAATGATAAATCACATTTTCCCACAAAGAATCAATACATAACACTAACATAAGTAATATATAGTTCATTATTTGGTTGTTTTTTACTATATCTGTGAGACCAACAGCAGTGGTTTGTAGAAAGCACCAGATCTAGAATTACTGAGCAAACTGAGCCATACTTTAATCACAATAGCGCACAAACTGAATGGCTTCAGCCTTCCTCCTGTTGTGATGCTGGTTTACTGTCCTTGCATCAAAGCATAAATGCATAAAGTAAGCATTTAAAGTAAACATTTTACTGCAGCTGCTATAGTATCTCTAGTGAACTATAGTATCTAGCATACAGGCTTCTCCAGTAATTGGACTTTCTGACAAATGACAGTACATGCATCTTTGTTCCTTTCTTTTTGCCTTGCTTCCAGGGCATCAGGGTCATGAACAGGGCGCAACAGAGCCAAACAACGCTGTTGAAGACAAAGCCAAAAAGAGAACACCAGTCAGATGAATCCAAAATATTTTGATGTACTAATGTGTTTTTCCTGATACCTCTTTGAGGGGGCCCTTGGTGAGACAGATTTTACCAACAACCCAGATTGGTGCCGCAACCACAGAGGAAAGAGCTATGGCCCAGCCCACACCGTACGCCCAGCGTGGGAACGCATCTCCCCTCCTGGATGTGAGCGGCGTGTATTCCAAAAAGAAGCAGACAAAACCAACCTTGAAGGAAATAAAAGAGGGGAAAAAAACAGGCGCCTTCCATATCAGTTACGTCTCACACAGCACAAATGTATTTTTTTTTTTTTTAACAGAATGAATGTTGGGGGTTGTGTCATATTTTTTGAAAAGTAAGGAGTCACTTTTGTATGCATGTAGTGAGATATCAGTGTCACTCTGAACCTCATGCACCGCGACTGGTAAATACAGAAGCCAATTTTGTTTGTTGTAGTGTGTCGTCCTGCGGCTCCATCCCAGGTTTTCTAAAAGTAAAATGGGAGGTAGAGCCGTCAGCTATCAGGTGCTTCTCGTGTGGAATCAGCTCCCAGTTTCCATGAGAGACTGACACAGTCCCTGCTTTTAAGATTAGGTTTGAAACTTTTCAGTTTAATAAAGCTTACCGTTTTGTCTAGGGGCGGACCACCTTGTACCGTTAAGCTCCACTAGGTTTAGACTGCTGGGAGACTTTTATTTATATGAGCTTCTTTCTGTTCTCACTTTCTATACAGAGATGTTTCAAGAATTTCCCTAGGATTAATAAAGCATTTCTGTCCTATTTCTATTCGAATGATATGGATATCAAAGATATGGATTACAATCTCAAATCGTTCATTTTTTTACTCACTGTTATTCTCTTCTATCCTACTTTGTCTGAGACCAAAGCAAGTAATGACTGTTAATGGCTGTTAACTCACAACAGAGAGCAGAGGGGTGAAGTATCGCCAGCACAGGATGAAGAAACAGTGTGGCTTCTGTCCGATCATCTTCTCAACCTCGTCACTCAGCCGCTCAGCACCTGCAGTACGAACGCATCATGTTTTGATATTTATAATGACAAAAATCAAATTGTAAAATACCTTAACTTTACAGTGGTTCTGCTTACCAAAGCCCCACCCTACAGCAAGACACTGCAGCAGGCCAACAAACAATATGCTCGCTCCACTGGCACCATAGTAGTCAATCAGCTCAAAGAGATAGATCCCCCCCTGGACATCACAGGGCAAACAACATGCTTACAGTATACACGCTTTAAATTGGTCTTCTGTTATAAAATAATCAGTGGGCATGAGATTCAGGGAGACTACTTGAGTGACGGTGGAGAGCTGTATGATGAAGCAGACCAAGCAGAAGAGCAGGAGAAAGAACTCTCGGCGCCAGGGTCTGCGCATCTGCATCGGGAACATGTCGACCACAGTTGACGTGATCGTCTCCAAACCTGTGAACTGAGACACATTAAGAAGAATGTGTCTTAGTCATTAGTCATTTTGTTGTGCAATAGAAGGATTTTGGGACTCCAACAGTATCAACTGAGTTTTCTTTGCTATCATACTGTTTGACCTCAGATTTATCAGCGACAGTGAATACTTGGCAGCGGTAAGCACTGCGCAGTCTTACCACTGTGTCCAGCCCCAACAGAATGAGCATGAGGAAGAAGCAGGAGGCCCATAGCTGAGGAAGCGGCATCATGGCTACAGCCTGAGGAAACGCAATGAATGCCAAACCAAGACCTGCCAGGACATTAAGGGGCTTTTCAACAAACTTATGACGATGCGAATGACATTTTCAAAATAAAACCAAGCTTTAACGTTTAAAGATACCTGAATCGACCACTGCGTCGATGGGAATTCCCTGGCGATGAGCCATGAAGCCCAAAGTTGAGAAAACTGCAAAGCCAGCAACAAGGCTGGTGCAAGTGTTGAGTGCAGACAACCACAAGCTGTCTCTGCATGAGAAAGGAACCGATCAGAGTGACACAAGACATCAGAGTTCAAGGTTCTATTTAAGTCGCCATAAACCAATGTAAGAGGTCACATCGCGGACTCCAAAATATACCAAAAACCATTACTAGTAGTGTGGCAATCACATGGCTTACTTGTAACAGTTGTTTTTCTCTTTGTTGTAGCTGCCCAGTGTGATTATGCTTCCGGCCGAAACACCATAAGAGAAAAGGACCTGAGAACAAGCATCCATCCACACCTGACGAAAAAAAGGTGAAGGGAAACACAACTGATATCGTCATATGAGGGACAGCGACTGGTGGGTAACGTTCAATATTTGCTCCTCTGTAACAATCTTGTTTGATCGTCAAAAACAAACGATACCACTCTGTATTTGCAACTGTCCCCAAATAAATAAGCAGGACATTTGAAAGCTGCAGGCTTCGCCCACCTGAAGCTTTGCCAGATGAGAAGCGTCTGGATACAGGTAATAGACCACACCCTGCCAGGCTCCTGGCAGCGTCAGTCCCCTGACCAGCAAGATGGCCAACATGGCATAGGGGAACACAGCGGTAAAATAAACAACCTGAAATCCCAAGAAACACAAGCAAGATTAGAGGATAATGCTGCTATTTATGTCATGAATAAACCACAAGTACTTGGTTATGCTCTTGTGTTTCCCTGCTTTATAAATACAAATCAGATAAAGAACAAAAAGCAAAAATTGGATTAAAAAATGATCATGGTCAGTTCTGATTCTGGTTCAGGTTGTGAACTATTCTTTGTATGAATGTTGGCAGACCTTCCCGGTGGTGCGAACTCCTTTCCAGACGCTGAAGTAGCAGGCCAGCCAGCAGACCAGCAGACACAGCAGCAGCTCCCACTGCACCGAACCAACATCCTCAATTCCCGCAGACATGGACAGCAGTTTCCTCCTGTGTACAATGAGCGGACGATAAGGAGCATGATTATTAAATTTGAACAATGTCCGGTTGAGATCTCTCATGTCAATGAAGAAGAATTAGAAACTATATGGTTAAAATATTCAATGATTGAATAAGTGTTATAAGTGTTGATGTTTTATTTTGTGCGCAAATTGCACACATATTGTTAGTGTGTAACAGGGTCATGCCTTCAAAAATTCTGAATATGGAGCAATAATTTGACGACGTACAGTATACCTTAACAGAGAAACCATTACAGACTTCTTGCAGCAGTCTTCTGTCATGTGTAAACAATAGAGCAACACTGACTCACTCCCAAAACTCAGAAACTGAAGACTTGGTGAAATTTCCAGATGTCCAGTCCAGCGTCACGTTGCCACTGTGCTCTGTAGTGTTTATTGAAGTGAGTTCCACACATTTTTCTGTTGACATTCAGAGAGAAAAATCTGTCTTTCAATTGTAAGATTGCAAACCGGTGAAACTTTGGCCCAGTTTTTAAACAGGCATTTAAATGGTGTCGATGAAATTAGCTCGTAGTTGCGAATGTGAATCATTGTATGGCTCTGTATGTGTTTCCCTGTGATGAAATGGTGACCTCTTTGAGGTCATCTGTCTTCTTCATCATTTGGAAAAGTGAATTTACAAGCATCTGCTTGGGCATGAAGATTTCATGTTATTAGCCATCATTCAGTTCACACCTGTATGCTGTTAGATGAACCAATAAAAACCTGACCAGTTCAACCTAAAGAGATTTAATTTAAGATTTTGCATCCAAGTTTGTAAGTGACTTTTCTGCATTACAACTGTATGAGTTTAATCAAAAACAATTAAGTGTTATTTGCAAACTGACAGTTGCGTTGTGGTCATCTCACAGCACCTAACATTCAAATCAAAGAGTGTGCCTGTTGGGGATTCAGATTTCACTTGTATGGACTGAATAACATTATTGTGGGTCACTAGAAGTCAGTGTTGTATCAAGTATGTTTTCGATCACACCTCATGGTAGGATTATTTAGTTACTCTAAAAAAGGATATCATTGTAGCAGAAATTGTATTCATTACTGAAACTGATGTTTTTTAACCATGTTTCAAAGCAGGATCTATACAATTCTGACCGGTGTTCCATGGATTGTTGCAGGTGACCCAGGGCAGAGGATCTCTGAAACAGTAGACGAGGTACAGGAGAGCCCAGGCCAAGATCACAATGTAGAATCTGGAATACAGCTGGATCACAATGATAGAATAACCAGCCCCTGGAAGTTAAACACACCAACAACAACAAAAACAACTTATTTTCACATGTTAAGACCTGGCAACAAAAAAATAAAAATGAAAAATTGTCTGTCCTGAAAAGGGATAAACATAAAAAATATCATTAAAAATTATTGGACTTTTTTTTTTATTATTATTTTATTGTCATTTCAAGAAATACTGGACAAGGAAACGAAAGTTTACTTATGCAACACCATTCAGGTAAGGAAAGGTGCTTCACGAGGAAATATAATTAATACATTAAAACAATGTATTTATTTATTCATTCATTCATTTATTTGGACATGACGATGCATATTAATGTACAAACAATCTCGTTATCACCAGGTTGCTGTAAAGAAGCCGGATTCAGCACAAGGTTAATATCCATTGTCCCACACATAAATCCATACAGATATATAAAAACAATGAAGTGAAACAAAGACAATGATGATGAAATCATTCTTAAAATAACAATTAAAGATAAAATCTAAAATGTGTCCCCTGTGTGTTGAATATTTTTCTTACATTCTCAAGGATGTTCAGAGGTTCCAACTGTAATAGCTTGGATTGTCGCAGTGACTATTATAATCTCCCACTGTGATACACTGCTACCAGGAGTGTACAGGAGGACAGGTACAGGACACCGACCTGGGACTCCGTCACATGGTGCGCCACATTACCACCAACACTAAAGAGGTGGTGGTGGCCTTCAGGAGACTGAGGCTGCAACCGGAGCCTGTCACCATCACTGGGCTATATGTGCACATTGTACAGAAATACAAATACCTGGGCGTACAGCTGAATGACAGGGAAGACTGGTCTTGTAACACAGAGGTCACAGGAACAAATAACTCCTGCAACGTTGTTTCCATTTGCTTATCTATATTCCTCTGATGAACACAATCAAATCACATTTTTAAAGTTTTTGTGACTGAAGTGATATTTTTACCTCACAATGCTCTGTTTATTCATCTTATATTGGTTAACAAATTTAAAAAAGAAGAGGCATATGTGTAAACAGTGGAGATCAACTTCCAAATGCAAACTGCTGCTGGCAACTCAGTGTGTTTAAGTTAATTTACCCTGGCTGCTAAGACACCTTTGGCACTGTAAGAAAAGTAAACATGGTTTGTCAAACAACAGTGGAAGAGCTGCCTCAGGGAAGCAGTTAGTTTATCTATAGAGACCGTTATAGACAAAATGTAGCAAAAGTGTTTAGAAATGTACAGAACCGAGCCCCCCCCATGCCCGACAGACAGAACAATAAATCTTTCATCAAGTCTACTTCACTTGGCAGTCATCACATGAAAAGAGAAAACGATGTTTTCATAATAAACTGACTTCGATCAACATAACAGATTCAATGCACAAGATCAGCTAATCCTGCCATATTCCAAAGAAGATGGAGGTTTATCAGTACCAGTGTCTTTGACACTGTGGTGGAATCTCAATCGTCTAAATGGACTGCTGATATTTCCCAAGGGCAGACGGGAACAGGATGCTAAAGAGACAGTTTACAATGACGAGCCCTGAGCTTTAAAACACTGAAGGGGTTTCTTAGGTCGGAAAACTCATTGTCACTGCTGCCACAGCTCTGAAACGAGACTGTGTGGATTGGGGTGTGCGGTGGATCCTGTGACGACTGCAGGACAACAGAAGGTGGACTCCATGACTCACCCGTGTTACTGATGATGACCATTTTGGTACAGCGGTATGCTGAAGTATCAGGGACTTAGAAGTATTTTGAAATGAAAACGTGGGATAAGTCTGATACTGACGCGTCAAGAAGAAATGTGGTGATTACCTTGCGCCATCGGGCAGAGCTTGGTCCAGCAGGTGATGGTACCCTCCTGAGTGTACTGACCAATCACAGTCTCCAGGATGTAGAGCGGCACGCCACACAGCACAGCAAAGAAAAAGTAAGGTATCAGGAAAACGCCTGTGCTCACAGACACAAAGGAGGAAATTCTCTTTCAGGCATTATTCATTTTTGTTGATGATAACCCCTTTTTAATTTGCTCACAAATTTGTGTAAAAAACAACAACATGTAAATACTATCAATTGGGCCGTAGATCATTTTGACAAATCCCCTGAAATAAACTGCAGGAAATGGCCATTTGTGGAATTTACTATCGCATAGATTAACAGTTAGCACTTTTAAAGGAATTTGGCTGTTTTGGTTGTTCAATACTAGTTGCTTTGTAACTCTAGAAAGTCAGAAAATTAATTCATAATTGAATAAATACATCTGATATTGGTGACTTTTTTATGATTGTTTGTCTTTTCAGATGAATGAAAAGCATCTCTGCATGCTGTGAGATCGCAAGATTAGATTAAAATGTGACTGTTGTACTTGTCAGGAATGTTCAGTGAGTTCTCATTTGCAACAACACAAAACATAAATGTGACCGCCTCAAAATTATAAACTAGATTAGACTGTTTGGTATTTTTAACATTCAGTAAAAGTCAGGGATTTATTTCTAATCTAGAATTTTTTTTTTTATTGTCCCTGACAAATAAACCAATAAACTAAATTAAACTACCTCCAGCTCAACAATTATATGTCAATGTACATATGAAAAGTATTTTTTTAAAATTTATGATTCATAGCATGTTTTGATTTATATGTCTGCAATAAAAATGGTCATCAGGACAAAATGCACTAATCAATTCAGCTTACCTCCTCCATTTTTAAAGCACAGGTAGGGGAACCTCCACACGTTGCCCAGGCCCACGATATTTCCTGCCGATGCCAGGATAAATTCCCTTTTTTTGGTCCAATGTTCCCTGTTTTTCTGGACGGTCTCCATTCTTGTCTTCACACTTCAGGTAGCTGATTACTAATGCAGCTTCACATTACAGTGGGTGTGGTAGACACAAGTCAGGGAGACTGGATATGGTTGTAACACTTTTTGCTTCAGCACTTGTAACTCACTGAATTTCTGGGCTCGGGTTCTCAAACCTTTATACCAAGTACCCACATTTGTTGATTTGTTCAGCTCGCATGACCGACTCACCTCCCTTCAATCGTTCAGCTCACATGACCGACTCACCTCCCCTCAATCGTTCAGCTCACATGACCGACTCACCTCCCTTCAATCGTTCAGCTCACATGACCGACTCACCTCCCCTCAATCGTTCAGCTCACATGACCGACTCACCTCCCCTCAATCGTTCAGCTCGCATGACCGACTCACCTCCCTTCAATCGTTCAGCTCACATGACCGACTCCCCTCGAAACTCGAAAGAGTCGTTCACTGAATCGGTCAGTAGCACTTCCGCTGTATCGTTCACCTCATGAGCGGTGAGCGGTGAGCCCTCCCCCCCTCCCTCACCTGAAAATCTGCAGCGGCGCTCCACTCAGAAAGTTTGAGTGACAGCGGAGAAGAAAAAAAAATACATTGTTTGTTTCACAAAGCTTGAAGAAATAAATACACAATAAATTATGTTAAAAATATGACTTTGTTGCCTTCAATGCTGTCCCCTATAATTAGTTTCACCCTTTATAAATCACGTTATTTATTAATAGAAGTAAAACTATTTTTGAGAGTTGTGAGAAGAAAATCAAAATGCTGGAAGTGAAAGGTTTCCTATCTGGGCAACTCCTTCCCCGAACGGCCGACCTTCTTGTGTGGTGGAGATCTGGTGCCCCAGTGTTCAAAAACACAGTGGAGGTTATGAAAACCAAACTGTGCATCGTGGCAACATCAGTGCCTTCAGAACGGATCTTTTCCAAAACTGGACAAATCCTCACTGACAGGAGAAAGAGGCTCAGTCCTGAAAAACTGCGTGAACTTGTTTTCCTGAATGCAAATTTGTAAGGAGGATTCAGAGAGGTTTACTTTGTACATAGTTGTGTTGTTCTTTTGCATTATTGAAATTTGAATGTTTTACTTGCCATTGTTTTTTGCATTTGCATTTGCACGTTATTTGACATTATTTAAATAGTTGTTATTCATATTATTTATTTTTATTCTTATTTTATTTCTGTGTTTATTTATTATTCTTACATTGCACTGGTGAAAGTTCATTGTTATTTTAAATATTGAAATTTTATTTGCATTTACTTTGGAAGATTGTTTACGAGATTTGCACTAATTCATAATTTGTGAAACGCCTTCATTTACATTTTGCACATAGTTATTTTATTCGTATTTATTCATTTAAGTGTAAGTTCCAGTTTCTGTTTACTTTCTATTCCAAATTTGCGTTTTTGACGTTTCATTGTGATGTTTCACATTTACCTTTGAGGTTGTGACAGAAAAAAAATAAACATTTGCATTTAAAGAATTGTTTATCTTTCTGTCTTTTTTTCTGCTAAAAGCAGCTTGTAGCTGGGCCGCTAAGCACAGCAGCTTCCGGCTCCTGACATTCACATGAGGCTTTCAGCACACTCGAGTCAGCTTGGAGGTGTAGTTCAGCACGAATGCCCGAGTCACCTCCCTTCAATCGTTCAGCTCACATGCCCGACTCCCCTCCCTTCAATCATTCAGCGCACATGACCGACTCCCCTCGAAACTCGAAAGAGTCGTTCACTGAATCGGTCAGTAGCACTTCCGCTGTGTCGTTCACCTCATGAGCGATGAGCGGTGAGCCCCCCCCCCCTCCCTCACCTGAAAATCTCCGAGTGACGGCGGAGAAAAAAAATACGTTTGTTTCACAAAGCTTGTAGAGATAAATACATGAATAAATACACAATAAACAATGTTAAAATACCACTGTAGCGTGTATTGTGTTACATTTAATATTGTCCCCTATAATTAGTTCTGCCCTATGAACGTCACATTATTTATTGATACTAGTAAAAAAAGAAAATCAGAATGTTGGAAGAAAAAAACTATAAAAACATATGTATACATTAATATATACTGTATATCTGCCATTCTGGATGCCAGGTATTTATTCAGTTTAATCATTTATCTAATTTATTTTCTGATTCAACTAAACCTCAAAAACAACACACATAATCTAGAATAAGGAGACCAGGATCACTAAAAACTAATGTGTACTTATTGTTTATTTTCCTCAGAAGTGTTTCAGCATTTTACTATGAATACATGATTCTCCCCCTGGTTCATGCCGCAGTTCAGCTGAGCCTCCAGGTCCTGGAGCGGGTGGAAATAGTGCGCATGCGCAACTGAATCAAATGACTCAAATGAATCAAATGACTCACTTGGATGAACGACTCAAAAACCCGTGAGTCCGTTCGAGGAGTCGGGTTTCTCATCACTAATGCATACCTCACGTGGAGTGAGTCTATAAAATAGGTCTGCTGCCTGAGTCAAATAGTCAGCCAACATTTCCTCCTGCTCCTCAGAGAAAACGTTGTTGCTGCTCCAGTAACCTACACTGGGAAGACCACTGGAGCCCTGGTCTCTCAGCTTCTGCAGTGTTTTACAGCTCACTGTTCCATGGCAGATCTCATTTCTCTTCGCCACTGATCTGACCGACTTGCCCTTCTTTGTGACCTCATCAGATACTTTTTTTAAAAAACATTTGCAGGCACACCTCGGTCAGTCTTTGTTTTCCACAGCCTAGGCATTCTGTAAAAGTATTAAAATCAAGAATGTGGTATTAGTCGTATGTAAGCGGAAGGTCGTAACATGATGTGTTACAAGCCACCCCACCCCTGTCCGCCATTGTTTAGCTAGCTGTATTAGCATAGTGGTTTTAAATTAGCAGGGGAAACGTGCATCACATTTTGCCTGAGAAACTACAATTTAATCTAATGTAAGTCATATAGTTTTATGTACAATAGTTTAAGTACTAAACAAAATATAGTCTTGGTCAAAAAAATTACTTTCATACCTCAAAATTCATTTTGACTCTGCATGCACTTGTTTCCAGCCTTGATAATCACCATGTGGGATCGGGGAGGAAGTGGGTAAACATTGATATCATCATATGCCTCCTATCATATCCCTGATTGGTGGAAGATTGGTGGAGACCATACCCGGTCTCCCCTGTCTTCCAACTGACTGTCATGTTGGATGAATGAGACCAGAACTTGAACCAGCATTTATAAACCGTCTTTATGATCAAGGTCAGAGAGAAGTAGAAAGGTGCTATATGTCAGATTGATTGATTGCCCCCATAAACCTTTGAAGTAGAGCCGGAAATCCCCCTTTTTGAGGGGGGAGGAGGTCGTAAAGTTGTTCTTTTATGGTTTTATGGCTTTTTTTATGACTGTTTACAACAGGTGTTTACAGCAGGTGTTTGCACCAGGTGTCCTTGTTGTTGTTTTTCTGAAGAAACATTAGTTTAGGGTCGTGGGAAGATCATGCTCTGAATAAAGAGGGTTTAAACAGAATTAAGGTGATAACGTTTTAATCATGATGGTTTTATTAGGCGTTTGCACCAGGTGTGGTCAGTGTTGTTGTTGTTCTGAAGAAACATTTGTTTAGGGTCGTGGGAAGATCATGCTCTGAATAAAGAGGGTTTAAACAGAACTAAGGTTATAACGTTCAATCCTGAAGGTTTATTAGTTAAAGGCTGTGTTAGGGGGTTAATTTAAATGTTTAATACGAGGGATAGGGGTTTAATGTTTAATTCTCGACAGACATAGTCTTAAAGCAATCTGTCTGTCTATCTTTGTGCAAAGTGGCTGAAATTAGTTAAAGGCTGTGTTAGGGGGTTAATTTAAATGTTTAATACGAGGGATAGGGGTATGGTTTGTTTACATCAGCAGCACCAAACCCTGTTTTAAGATTACTTTGAAGAATTGAAGAACACACACACACACACACACACACACACACACACACACACACACATACAACCTTTTAATTTGGGTTTTAGTTTTAATGTTTAATTCTCTGACTTAGGATTTTAGGCAAAGTGCTTATATCACGCAGAAAAGGTTAGGAGGAGGAGGAGGAGGAGGAGGAGGGGTGGTGAGGAGGAGGGAGGAGGGATCGGCGGTCGGTTTTATTAGTTAAAGGTTGTGTTAGAGGGTTAATTTATTTGTTTAATACGAGGGATAGGGGTATTGAAATTAAATAAATACTTCTCTCTCACACATAAGGTTAGTTAATCCTTGTAACTGTTGAAGATAACATGGTTGAGAAACGTTTTAACGTTTAATTCACAGTATACAGAGCCTTAAACAGGTGTCTGAGCCGACCGCTGAACGGATACTTTACAGAAATGAGCAGGCGTGCTGGAGAGTTTTACTGTTTAAAGGTTACTTTGAAGAATTTAAATTTAACTCTTAAACTCAGTTTCCTAAGTGAACATACGCGGGCTTTTAATGTAAGGTTTAGTTTAAATGTTCAATTCACGGGTAGTAGTAGTAGTAGTAGTAGTAGGAGGAGGGGTTTTTAACTGTTTAATTCTCTGAATACAGGATTTAATGTTAGATTTCATTCTAACAACAATGACAGCTTACAGCCTCGACTTAGGATTTAGAAGAAATTAAATAAAATACTTCTCACTCACACATAAGGCTAGTTAAAGCTCGTAACTGTTGAAGATAACATAGCTGAGAAACGTTTTAATGTTTAATGTTTAATTCACTGGATACAGGGCCTTAAGCAGACGTCTATGCCGACCATAGAACGGTTATTTTGAAGAACTTAACAGGTACGTTACAACTTCCTAAATTAGTTTATAAGGCTCTGAAGACAATTTCAAAGAGTTTTTTGTTTTGTTTTGTTTTTACTGTCCAAAGGTTACTTTAAAGAGTTTAAATTTAACTCTTAAATACTACTTTCTAACTGAACAGATGTGGACATTTAAGGTAAGGTCTAATTTAAATGTTTAATAGCTGTATTAGGCGATGTTTTTAAACAGTCTATTGTTTAATTCTCTGTATACATGGTCTTAAACACTTCACAACACCAGGCATTACCTCGAAGTTTTGCAAGGCTTGGTTAGAAGTTACAACAATATATATATATATATATACATATTAACTTTGTGTCACCATGTGTCCTTATGTGTAAAATGACATTACTATTCATCCTCGGTCACTAAAATGTGACTAATAATTAATTTGTTACAATCAGGCATCTTAATAGGAAGCATGTATCTGGGATGAAACTTTTTATCAGCGCATTTACATGAGAAAGTTATTAAAGGTTATGAGAGAAATTTTAAATCAAATGTATAACATAATGCAACAAATCATTTAGATGTTTGTCAATAAAGTTAAATGTTTATGTCTGTGCCACACATATAGAGAACTGAAATTGCATTTCTCTTCACATCTTCTTTTAAAAAAGAATTTCACACACTAAAAATAGAAATAATTGACAAAACATATATACAGGTTATGAATATAATAAGTTAAGAGAAGTATAAAAAGATAAATAATGTAAACACTGCAGTGAAATCAACACAGTAAAGTGAACAGAAAGTTCTAACAAATATAAATGATGATGATTGACTTGTTCTGTTTTCAGAAGCAATCTTCTATTTTAAATTAAATTTAACAAAAATCATGTGAATACATCTCTTGTTTTGCAGGATTTTTTAATCCAGACACAGAAATGCTGGAATGGATGCAGTGCAAACTTTGCAAAGGCTGCTGCATGTTGGTTGTGTAGACAGTTTTGACTTTAAGTGTAACTTTTCTGCGGCGTCTTTTCATTGGTTTTCACAACGTATTTTTCTCTGCAGGATCATTGAGGCTGTTGAAGGAGGAGGAGGATCCTCACTGTGTTTTCAAGAGAGGAGATCAAGGTGAGTGAAACAAACTGCTGTTAGTGATTCTATTCTCTTGTGCTAATATCTGTTCTCTCTTCTCTCTTTGCTCTTTGGCTTCAGAGCTTCATGATGACCTCATGGACTGGAGGGTCGTTCAGACAGAATGAACCTCTGGAAGATGTCGTCTGCATCACCTGCCCTCCAGCAGCACGTCATCATGAAGATGTTGCTTCAGTGACCAGCAGGTCATAAAACATCTCTTCAATCAAGTTTGAGAGTTTTTACGTAACATAAGCTTGATTTGTTTACTTTTATTCCTCTGTATTGCAGCAGATGTTGGAGCTACTGGAAGAGATGGAGGAGGTCACAGGAACCAAGAAGAGAGACTCATCAGTTATGTTTTTGATGTTCCAGAAGTAAGACAATCAATCGAATGGAGGACATCATAGAAGTAGAGTGGTCGATATTTAGTGTCTTTTAAAACCATCTACATGCACCTTGTCAGTGTTTTTCAGATCATCATCAACATCCTGATGGGCTCAGGTCACACAAGGCTGGAGGCCGAGGTCCTCATAGCCAGTGGGAGAAAGTTCTAACTCTCTCACAGGCTGACCAACCAGACATGATGAACAAGAGTCTGAATGCACCTGGTGATGGTGTAGTAATCTGATTACTTCCTGTTTTCACCTGATAGTAGAGTGTAGCTGAACTGCTGCTGCTCATTACCGTCTTATCTATTGGAATCTTTACTTTACTTTTGGTTCTCAGAGTTCTGTTTACTGGAGGTTCTAGGTTTTCTAAAAGTAGAATGGAGGAGGAGCTTTCAGAGTGGATCTCTCTCTTATCTCTCTGTCTGTCCTCTCTTCTGTCCTCTCTTCTGTCCTCTTTCCTGTCCTCTCTTCTGTCCTCTCTTCTGTCCTCTTTCCTGTCCTCTCTTCTGTCCTCTCTTCTGTCCTCTCACCCCAACTGCTCAGTAGAAAAGACACCACCTCTGACTCTGGTTTCTTCCTGTCAGAGGGACTTTTTCCTTTCCACACTTGCTCATATGAGTTTTCTCTATCAAAGTCACCTGAGCTTGTGTACAAAATAAAGAACAATGACATGATTCATGGATGGTTTGATTCTTTTAAAGTTGTCAGAGGTACTTTTTGAAGGTTTGTCATGGACATTTACTCCTTTCCTGCTGAAGTAACTACAGTTACTCTCCATTCTTGTAGTTTGTTTTGCTTCATGCACCACACACTGTCACTGCATGAATGAAGCAGCAGATCAGTTCAGTAGCTGAACTCTACAGATGTGGTTCCAGCTGCAGTGTCTTGCTGAAGTAGGTTCAGAGAGAGTTGGACAACTTGGTCAATCATGTCCACAGCAAGTGTCTACAGAATAAAGGTTTGCTACGTGGCTCAGCAACAATCTGGGATATAAAACAAGAGGTGCAGTGATGTGAAATATAAATGTAAGGCAGTATTTAGAATAGAGAAGAGTGGAGTTAGATGAGACACTCTGTTGTCCTGAAGGTAAGGAAACATGACAAATAGAAAGAAAGCTTATTCAGGATGTCTGAAATAATTCTGCCTCATTTCATTGTCAATAATTCCTTACCAGTAATACATTATTGTCTCAAATAGCAACGTTTAGTTTCTTTTCAGAAATGTTTGTAGTTCTTCCATCTGAGCCTGGAGATCAGAGGCTGTTTTTATGATGATACATTGAATTGGATTGTTCAAAGTTAGATAAATTATTAAACTGAATAAATACCTGGCATCCAGAATGGCAGATATACAGTATATATTAATATATACATGTGATTTTATAGTTTTTTTTTCTTCCAACGTTTTTATTTTAATTTTAAAGTATCAATAAATAATGTGACGTTCATAGGGCAGAACTAATTATAGCGGACAATATTAAATGTAACACAATGCACGCTACAGTGGTATTTTAACATTGTTTATTGTGTATTTATCCATGTATTATTCATGTATTTATCTCTACAAGCTTTGTGAACCAAACAATGTGTGTTCTTTTTTTCTCCACCGTCACTCAGAAATTTTCTGAGCGGAGCGTTGCTGCAGATTTTCAGGTGAGGGAGGGGGGGAGGGCTCACCGCTGTCCAGAAAGAGTGCGCCGAGCGCCTCTGGTGGCCGCGTGGGTGATTGCAATCTCTTGAGAGGTCACCACTCGGTGGACACGTCGAGTCATTGCATTCTCCCTCCGTGCGCCGCCGCGCCCCTAGTGGTCGTTACGGTCACTGCCTCGAACCAGACGCCTGCCTCCCTCTGGTGTCCGTTCGAGGTCATTGCACCCACTCACACTGACCCACCAAGGTCCGCCGCCACCTGGTGGACACTCGTGGTCATTACACCCACTCACACTGACCCTCCAAGGTCCGCCACCTGGTAGACACTCGTGGTCATTACATCCCCACTCAGCCCCCCCCCCCCCCCCCCCACACACACACACACACACACACCCACACACACACACACACACCCTCTTTTTTTGTACATAGTGTTTGCTGTTAGTAGATTAGATCTCCGTGTTAAACGTTTTTTACTTGATTGTGTTGTTTTAATGAATAATTCTTGAATTATTTATGAATAAATAATTTTTTTTGTTAACAAACGCATTTTCAATCAATCTCAATCAATCTTTATTTATATAGCACTTTTTATACATTAAGCAACACAAAGTGCTTCCACAAAAATTAAAAACAGTGCAAAGACAAAATAGATGGATAAAAAGCAGGTGAACACACACGCACACATGCAGACACACACCATAGGTGAAGACATGCCTAGTGATATGGAGACATGGCAGGACACTGAGGACTAAGGTGAGGAAAGGGACATATTTGGGTCGTCCACACTGGGGGCGGCACAACTTCCGACCACAGGGGGCGCCGCCCTACAGATCCCCCCCAGCCGGGCAGACAAGCCAATCCCACCGCATACGCGGGGGACCTGCCAGGGGCCCGGGCAGGGAAACCCATGGGACGGCTCCACCAGTGGCAAAACCGGCCACCACCAGTGTAGCGCCCCCTAGAGGAACCACTGGAGATAAAAAAGAAAATTTTATAATTATCTGAAATAAATAAATAGAAGTAGATAAATACATTGATCAAATACATAACTATATACACACATACATGTATAAAATCAGTTAAAAGCCTGATTAAAAAGGTGAGTTTTTAACCCTTTTTTAAAACCTCAATGGACTCTGCAGCCCTGAGGTTCCCCGGCAGGCTGTTCCACAAACGGGGGCCATAGGAGCTGAACGCAGCCTCCCCGTGAGTCTTGGTCCTCGTTTGAGGGACAATTAAAAGGCCGGTGCCGGAGGACCTCAGGGTCCGCGAGGGTTGATATGATAAAAGTAGTTCGGATAAATAAGAGGGTGCAAAACCATTAAGACACTTAAAAACTAGTAAAAGAACCTTAAAATCGATCCTGAAGCGAACGGGGAGCCAATGCAGCATTTTTAAAATAGGCGTGATGTGGGCCCGCCCTCTGGTCCTCGTCAGCACTCGTGCCGCAGAGTTTTGTAGGAGTTGTAGTGGTGCTAAAGTTTTCTTGGGGAGACCAGAGAGCAGGGCGTTACAATAGTCAATTCGACAAGAGATAAAAGCATGCATTAGCACCTCCGCGTTTGCCTGAGAGAGAAATGAGCGGACTCTGGCTATATTCTTCAGATGATAAAAACCAGTCTTTGTGACATTTTTGATGTGTGAGATAAAATTAAGCTCAGAGTCAAAAGTTACGCCCAGGTTCCTTACAGATGAAGATGAGTTAAAATCTAGCAGTTTTGGTAAAAGTTTCTCTCTCTGGTGTTCAGGACCTACAACTAAAATCTCTGTTTTGTCCTGGTTGAGCTGGAGGAAATTTGCTGCCATCCATGACTTGATATCTAACATACAGCTAAAAAGGGCATCAATCGGCCTTGTGTCATCAGGAGACACGGCCACATACAGCTGTGTGTCATCAGCATAGCTGTGGAAGCTGACACCGTGTCTCCTGATGACATCCCCTAGTGGCAGCATGTATAAATTAAAAAGGATTGGGCCTAAGATCGACCCCTGGGGAACCCCATAGTGGATCAGGTACCCATAGTCATGGGTACCTGAGGAACGTGTATCCAAACTTACAAAGAAGCGTCGATCTGTGAGATAAGAACTGAACCAATTAAAAACATTACCAGAGATGCCGACCAGATTTCTAAGTCTGTCAAGTAAAATACAATGATCAACAGTGTCGAAAGCAGCGCTAAGATCCAATAAAATCAAGACTGTGAGTTGTTGGGAGTCTTGATTGTACCTGAGGTCATTTAAAATCTTTAAAAGTGCCGTCTCTGTGCTATGGTCTTCCTAAAACCAGATTGATGCTTCTCTAAAATGTTATTTGTAAGTAAAAATGTATTTAATTGATTAAAAACTATTTTTTCTAAAATTTTGCTAAAAAATGGTAAGTTGGATACAGGGCGATAGTTATTAAGAACCTTGGGGTCTAAACTGCTCTTCTTCAGAAGGGGCCTCACCACCGCCGTTTTAAAGGCGGCGGGGAAAACACCCGTCTGAAGAGAGCAGTTGACCATGTATAAAAGCTGTTCCTCAAAGAACCCATAAAATGACTTAAAAAGTGAGGTAGGAATTTTAAGTGAATTGATCGATTCTGGGTGATTATTGTGTATTTATTGTTGACAATTCACTGGTTTCTAACAGTCTGTGCTCGAATCTCACACCTTCCTTGTTATTTAAGATTGTTATATTTCACACAGGAATATTACCTAACTTAAATAACCTTTCGACAAACGAGATTGAAATTTGTTTTTTCATGGACATTTCCAGCTTAGCCTGTGGTGCCCCGATTCAATTATTATTTGATAAATAATCAATTTTTTCAAATTTAAAAAAAAATTTGACAGAGTTGTTTTAAATCGTCTCCTGAGGCAAAAATATTTGTTTCGTCTGCAAACAAGATGAATCTGAGAATTTGAGAATTTTACAAATGTCGTTTATATACATATTAAACAATTGTGGGCCCAGAATGGAACCTTGAGGTACTCCACACACAGTTTGTAGACAACTTGACTGATAATCACAGATGTTCACACATTGTTTTCTATTTTTTAAGTAACTGGTGACCCACTGTAGAGCTCCACCCTGATCCCAAAATGTTCTAGCTTATTAATTAATATGTCATAGTTTATTGTGTCAAACGCTTTACTCAGGTCAACAAATAGCCCTAATGCATATTTCTTGTTGTCAACAGCATTAGTTCTTTCTTCAGTTATATCAAAGAGTGTGAAGTTGAGTGATTGTTCCTAAAGCCAAACTGATTATCAGAGAGTAAAATAAACCGTTCAATAAAAACTTTTTCTAAGATTGTAGAGAATTGTGGTAAAAGGGAGACAGGCCTGTAGTTTGTGAAGAGATGTTTATCTCCTGCCTTGAACAGAGGAATCACTTTTAACTTTCATGCTATGAGGAAATTGTCCAGTTTGTAATGATAAGTTACTGATGTATGTTAACGGCTTAGAGATACTTTCAATAACACTTTTTAAGGTCTTCATATCCACATCATAATAATGTGTCCAGGTTTTATTTTTACACCCTCTAACAATGTCCAGTATCTCCTTTTCCTCCACAGGATTGAGGAACAGGACAGAGGATTTGTGTTTATGAGCTCACAGTTATAATTTTCATCGTTTGCTATTTTTACACCCAACATTTACAAAGAATTTATTAAACGTATCAACTACTTCATTCATATTATTTAGAGTTTTATCCTCATCTTTGAAATACTGTGGATAATTGATCGTTCTTGGTTTACTTCTAATTATACTGTTTAAGACATTCCATAAGCCTTTAATATTATTCTTTTTGGTATCTAACAACCTATTATAATAATCCTGTTTACATTTTCTAATTATACCTGTCAATCTGTTTTTATATTTCTTATATTTGTTCTCTGCATCTTTTGATCTATTATTTATAAATGTTTTGTAAAGTGAATTTTTTTTCTTGGATGCATTCAACAATCCTTTAGACATCCATGGGTTTTCTTTACACTTTCTGTTTATACAGTATTTTTTCTTTGGACAGTGTTTATCATATAATTTTTGGAATATGTTTACAAACTCATCATTTGCCTTATTAGTATCATTCTCTCTGAGTACAATACTCCAGTCTTGAGTTCATAGCTCCTTTTTATATGCATCAATAGTTTTATCTGTTTTTACCCTCCTAAACCAATATTTGTTTTACTCTTCATTATTTGAACGTCCATTTTTGTACACTACAAAACTGGTTAATAGCCACTCCTTAATAGCTCTAGTAAAAAAGTTATTTTCAGGGTCGATGTCGAGCTCATTGGTCTGTAAATCATATTGCCAGAATATGAAGTCCAGGTTATTTGTTTCAGAATTTCTCCTCAATGAAAGATCCAAGTCGGTGCTTCCTGTTGTCCTATATGTGCTCCAGGTCATGTGGAGTTATGTGTTTCTACATACCGGAATCCAGCAGTTTTTCTGCTCCCAGCTTCTCACTTTAATTGCTCAAATCTTGTGCTTTTGTTATTTTTGTTGTTATAAATAAACTATGCTCATTAAATAAATATTAAAACCAAAAGTCAACGGACAAATTAAATGATTATTTATTATAATTTGGTGGACAAACATGTATAAATACTATGAACATTCTGTAAAACAATAAGTTCAGACAGCAGAGCCACACCAGGGATCTTCATCCTCTACAACTCACCTGCTCTGCAGCAGGATAGTTGTCGAGGTCTTACCTTATCCTTTGACTGTCCTTCTTCCTCCATTTTATTTTACTTTAGTTTTCCCTCCGGGATTAATAATAGTTTGCTCACTGACAGGAATATCGCTATCAATCATTCCGCCGAACTTTCCACTGGTGTTTCGGATTAACTGGCGTCCTTGTTCACTAGTGACCAACTTCTTTCAGTCCTTGCTGATCGTCACTGCAGATGTTAAAATAAGACTCACTTTGAAACTTTATTGTAATTGTGATTAAATGACCCTGGCGAGGACCGCTACAGATTTCTGTCTGGTTTGTTATATCTGGTTTGTTATGTCTGGTTTGTTATATCTGATGTTAATTGGTGGTCAATTGGTGGTCACCAATTAACACGGAAACCAGTTAATCCGAAACAGCGGGCTGCTGCGTCGCTCAATTGACAGTGGATCCAACAAATATGATCTAATAATTTTTATATATAATTAATTAATATAATAATATAATTATTCATTAATGCAATTAATATAATTATCAATATATACATATATCTACAACCTCTGGAAAATTTGACATTTGCGTGGAGGCCAGCAGGATCTGTTGCCATGGTGACAGTTATCCGTTAAGTGCCTTTAATGTGATGCTAGCAGTGCTAAGCTAACTTCAGTCTGCCGGCAGCCCTCGCACTCGGAGCAGCTCCAGATCGCCAGAGCCATTCTTTCAGCGAGCCTGTCCAAAAAGTAGGGAGAAATTCGTCCAGAGTGCGCAGAAAGTCAGCGTAAGTGTTTGCAAGAATCTTTACACGCTTTTTTTTTTACTTTTTCACCTCACTTAATACTAATGTTGCTGCATATTCAGGTGAGATTGTGTTGTTTACGAATTATGTTGTACGCTTTCAGGTGTATTCACACTTTATTCATTCCAATTTCCATTTCTGAGATGTTTTGATTTGTTTAACACAAAAATAAGAGTAAATAAACACTGATGAGAAACTTTTTAGTTCAAAAATACTGAAAAACTTCAAGTGCATCCAAGCTTTAACTAAGAGAGTTAGGAAAAGTAACATTTCACACTGTAAAACTGGTGCTGTAAGTTCAAAATTCCTTCAAATTGGTCACTTGGCTATGGAATCACAATAATTTGTTTGATGACTACAAATCCATCAAGGCCTGACAGCTAGCTGCTAATGCTAACCTGATCTCCATGACAACGTGCATAAACACCTGCCATTTTACTTATATTTTACTTATATTCTCACTATTGCTGGTACTTTATGATACTTTTTCACTATTATTGTTGTTATTACACACATATATGTATCACCGCTCATTCTAACATCCAACACATTTTCCATCTCTAGAATGGGAGCTTTCAAAGCAATGGCTGACTGTGTAAAACATCCTCTCAGACCAGACCCAGTCCACCGTCTCTGGCTGGAGCTCCAGGTAGAATCCACACTCCTTCAACAAACATTCACTGCACACTGAATCTTTCTGGAGGTGTGAAATATGGATCAAGCCTGTTTTCCTTTCATACCTTTGTTGTTTTTTTGCTAGCTCCTGCAATCAGACTTGATTTTGTTGTTGTTGTTGTTGTTGCCTGAATACTCGTTTGAAGATGCAACAGTTTTCCGTTGTGTGTTGTCAGGACCACAGCTATGCCCGGCCCCCTCTCCCAGCCGCCAAGCGGCGTAAAAAGAAAAATGTCTCGGGTAACGTGGCTCATTCACGACACAAAGCTGCGACTGTTTTTGTTGTTCATGATATCTAACCAATTCACTTCTCGTTTGTTTTGGTAGCTGGAGAACGCTGGACAGCTGGGAGTTCATATGAATTGTTTCTGTGCACTACGCCTTACTCCGCCGACCTGCTCAGTCCCACCAGGCTCAAGCTGACGATGCACACGTCCACAAAGAGACGAAGCACAGAAGAGACCTGGGGGGCGCCGGAGAGCAAGAGGGTCAAGGTGAGCGCTGCTGCCTATCAGCTCACCATTAAACTGGATCCAGATACAGTGAGGGACTTGTTTTCCCATTACAAACATGTTGAATGAGTTTATTTTCTCTCTCTAGACATCCAGGATGTCCTCGAGCATAAAGGTAAGATCACTTATCCTGACTCACTTTTTCCCCCCATGTTGCCTGAACACTCGTTTTCAACACAGTCTTCCATTGTGTGTTTTCAGGACCACAACTCTGGTCCACCAGCTCGCCTCACACACAGGCCCCGCCCACTTCTAGTGGACGAGAGGAGTGGCTGCTGCAAAAAGGTAACGAGCTGCAGGCAGAGTCCACAACCTTCCACCCATTGATGTGGAAGTTAATTCTACTTTTCAAAGTAAAGCTCAGCTCAGCACTTTTCAGGTTATTTCATTGTCCTTTTAATGCTTTTTTTGATGCAGAGATGGTTGAAACAGTGGGCAGACTCCCAGCAGACTGGCCATTCGTCCCCCAAGCTGCTGTCCAGTGGTAAGAACATCATGCTGGATTCTCACAAACAAGCAGAACTGAGCTAGTGGAGGCTGCTGTTGACTTTCCCTGTGTCGTTGTTTTATGTTACAGCTTTGTAACTCTTCCAGGTTGTGGATAGTTGAGGAGTGTTGGTCTCGGCTTTCCTGAAGTTTTTCCTGACATCTCATGTTTTGAAATTCACAGAGCTCAACCTGCCTCTCAAGAAGAGACGGTCCAGGTACCTGGCAGACTTGATGCCAGTGCTGTGAAACATCTGAGTCGCCACTCCTGCAGAGCGTCAATAACTTTTTAAATAAAACAAAAAAGTTCTGCAAAAAGATGGTCTCTGACTCATGAAATTCAAAGAATCAATGAAAAACCAGGCAGGAATCATGTGTTTGCTCAAATTGTCCCCAGAGATGGAACACACACACACACACACACACACACACACACACACACACACACACACACACACACACACACACACACACACACACACACACACACACACACACACACACACACACACACACACCTGGGGGGGTATTGTAGAAAACCAGGATAAGGGATAAAGTCTGGAAAAATCAGCTATCCTGGATAAAGTTATCCCCAAAGTGGTTGAAAGAAAGCAGGCCAGGTTCATCCAGGTGAAGTAACCATGGTGATTTATCCTCTACAACTATCCTGCTGCAGAGCAGGTGAGTTGTAGAGGATGAACATCCCTGGTGTGGCTCTGCTGTCTGCACTGTGACAAATTATTGTTTTACAGAATGTTCATAGTTTTTATACGTTTGTCCACCAAATTATAATAAATAATCATTTAATTTGTCCGTTGACTTTTGGTTTTAATATTTTTTAATGATCATGACGACAAAAATAACATAAAAACACAAGATTTGAGCAATTAAAGTGAGACGACAGATGGTTTATTGCAGTGTTTTTCAACCACTAGATATAGTCAGGTGTGCCCTGGGAAATGATCCAATTACACATTTTTTCTAAGAGAACATTTACTCTCACAGCCGCTGTCAGCTGTGAGAGCAGTGTGCAGAGTAATCTAGTATAAATACTGTGGTGAGCGCCGCAGAAGAATTGCTCTGAGTGGAGGTTCTATTCTGCCAGCTGAACACCAGTGGTTTGGTGCCACTGATTAAACAAACAGAGAACATCTTTCCTTTCTCTTTGTCTTTCCGTCATCTTGTCTGTTTAACAAACTTTTAGACTTCTTAAGTCCTCCTCACTACTTCTAGTGGTTTTCCACCTGAAGGAGCTCTGAGGCCTCAGGATGCTTTGTGAATTACTTTTGTCTATGTATGTATGTATGTATGTATGTATTGGCTCCCTTGTATATTTACTTACAGTTTTTTATCTTTTATATTTACAGCTTTTTCTTTTTGTCTTACTCAATTTCTACTCTCTACCTCAAGAGTTGTCTTTTGATTTCATTGTACAATGACACATTATTCTATTCTATTCTATTCTAAATGTTCTAATCAACATTTTCTTTAGTCTTTGTGACTTTAATTATTGTTATTGAAGCAGTTCAGCGTGTTCCTTTTTCTTCACCTCATGGTTTTAGTGCCATCTAGTGGCTGAACTCTGTACAGATCTGATGTGTGATATTTCTCTTTCTAAGCTCCAACTGCAGAAACTGAACTTTACCAACATCAGCAGCTCGGGGCTTCATCAGATACACAATATGAACTTAATAGATTAGTACGACTTCAGCTGTTGTGTACTTTTTCTCTTTCCGTTCAGTAGTTATGAGGACTCAATTCATTATTTAACATGCAGTTGATAAATGTAGTGCTGAAATCACTGGAACCTCAGGAAGAATAGTTTGAACCAGTGTGGAAACTATGGGCTCCTTAAACAAAACACAAGAAGTGACACCTGGTATTGAGTCATAGTCGGGGTTTGTTCAACTCCATTTCTCTCCACTAAACCTGCTTTTTGCTGTTTGTGTTGCTCAGCTTGCTTTGGGGAATGTAATCAGTGCTCTAGGTGACGGAGCAAGCGGGCGTCTCATGGGCCTTATCCAGACTCCAAACTCTCCTGACTTCTGCAGGACTCGCTGGGAGGAAACAGGTCGTGGATTGCAACTCCATTAGCTGCTTTGGAATTCAACATTCAACACAGAAAACAGAATAACAATTAAATAAAATAGTCAGCTAATGAAACATTAAATTAAAAAAGTGGGTTTTGAGCCAGCTTTTAAAAACACCAACAGTCTCTGTGGCCCTGAGGCCCTTCGGCAGGCTGTTCCACAAATAGTGACAGAACCTGGCCTCACCATAGGTCCTGGTCCTGACACTAGGAACCTGTAACAGGCCAGAGCCAGAGGACCTCAGGGACCCCAACCCAGCAGATCCTGGTCCTGGAAGACCAGAAAGCAGCACATGGCAATAATCGAAGCCAGTGTTTTTCAACTACTGTGCCGCGAGATATAGTCAGGTGTGCCCTGGGAAATTATCCAATTTCACCTTTTTTGTATAGAATAAATTCATATTTATTTCAAATCCCAGGCATTGGTGAAATATGTTGATTTTGATTCCTTTCTAAATTCATGAACAAAGTTTGTCTTAATATTGTGCTGCAAAAAAGAAACAAGATTTAAAGACGAAGCAGAAATCCAACATTTTTTTAACTACCTTTATTGGTAGAACACATTCTCACAGAGAATGGATATTTGTTGGACTCAGATGTTGTCCTTTCCCTTTGGTTTCTTTACTCACTGCTGACACTAATAAGGTGTTGCAGAGCATCCAGAAAAGGCGCCAGGTTGTCATTGGCGATGCCATCGAACAGAGGACTGACGTCCCCAAATGCCTCTGAATATCGTCGTCCAGCCTGTCGTCTCGCCTCATCGGTGGTGAAAGGGTCGACTCCAAAGCCTGAGACCCTGGTCAGGGAGGAACCTTTCTCTGCATCGTACCAGTCTGCTGCTCCAGATGCACAAGGCAGCAGGTTCTCTGGACCTTGACTGGACCGCCACCTGAGGCCAGAACATTTGGGATCCCTCTTCCTGCAACACGTTATAATGCAGACACAAGAGTAGCATGTTAGCAACTGAAACAACTTATTTGCAGGACGCCGTGGTCGTGATTCCCAGTGGCTGATCGCTAGTTTTCCCTTAAACCATCTTGAATAAAGATGGATAAACCAATCCAAGAAGCACAAAAATGAAACTACCTGGCACTCTGTGAGCATTCCAGGAGTCAACAAACCGGCAGATGCCAACGCTGGAGACCTGGAACGCCAGGGCTGAAACACATAACCTGATATACCAGGGCTGAAACACAGAACCTGACATACCAGGGCTGAAACACAGAACCTGACATACCAGGGCTGAAACACAGAACCTGACAAACCAGGGCTGAAACACAGAACATGACATACCAGGGCTGAAACACAGAACCTGACATACCAGGGCTGAAACACAGAACCTGACATACCAGGGCTGAAACACAGAACCTGACATTCCAGGGCTGAAACACAGAACCTGACCTGCCCATCTTGCAGACTGATGACCTCTTGATCCTGCAGATGTGTCAGGCAGGCCTTTATTATATAGTTGACTCTGTTGTTTACCTATAAAGCCAAGCATACATGACAATAGCATTTAACTTTTTTTTTTATTTAATATAATTCTATTTTCAGTTCAACAACTTTAATAGGTCACAGTAAGAGAAATATACAAACCTCGACCCAAACCCTCTCAATGCGGTGATTCTGAAAGTAAAGACAAAAAAAACAAACAGATTTTGAATATAATGAACAACATGAGTGCATGTAAACAATAATGCAGTCAATTTCTCAATGTGTCGTTTGGAGAAAGAAGAGCAACAAAGACAACCTACCGATGTTGATGGCGTCTGCAGGAAGGCTGGACTTTCTGTGTTCAGTCTGTAGCAGATAGTTTCTCCTGCATGAACATATCAGGTCAAACTCTGTCCCACAGTCTGCTCCAAGCTGATCCCACAACCCGGACTTCAACACTGCCTCCCTTTAACCACGGCAAAAAATAAAAACAACATGAGATGTGAATATGCTTAAATGTTTGTGTTTAGGGACAAAACAAAACAGGGTCTAGCGTCATGCTGACTTTTCACAACAAGTTGACATAAAATCTCAATATAGAATCTGGTCTCCATTGGAACAAAACCAATTTGGAATTCCTTGCAATATGTAATACCATACCTGTACACCTCCTCATATATTTTGAGGTTGTTTTTAACTGCCATGGTGGAATGGGCAACCACTTTCCCACTGTATCCATCAATGGCTCCAACATGGGAACTCCAAACATCACCAACTTCTCATTTTGGTCAATGTGGAGTTTCTGGCCAAAGCAGTCAGTCCTGTACGGGACGGGATTGAGGTTCCGGGCTCCCTTACAGATAGAAAAATAATAAAAGCTTTAGAAATCTGACAATTTCAGTAGTGATTATTTTGAAAAAAGGCTTCCATGTTGACGAGCTTCATGGTTTTGAGGGTTAAACACTTGTAAGGCGGCTCCACTCTCCTTTCACTGGCATGTCTGCCTTTAGAAGAGAGGAACCCTGTCGTCATTTTCCTCCCATATGTTGGCCCAACCTATCAATTCACATAACACATGAAGTAGAAAGATGATGAAAATGACACACAACTGCAAAAACAGCAGGATCAGGTTGTTACTAGTAGTACTATCCAGGAGAACACCAATATTACATTTGTGTATTATATTAGGAACCATTAACCAATATACAAAATGGCATCATTAGTTGTTTGTTTGTTTTAGAATGTGTAAATATCTTATTGGAACTACAAATTAACCCTGCCCGTTGTTTAAATGTGTATTTTTCTCTCCTGAAAAGTGCTTCAGGACAATATGCAAGTGTGCTACTTCTGACAGTAGGGGGCGCTGTGAGACTGCAGTTTGACCAACGAAAAGCTGAGAGCTTAATTTATATTAAATTAAAGTTCTATTTATATCATAAATTAATCTTGTCCACCTGTACTCACCTCAGCAGTAGCGGAAGCAACTTCAGCTTGGAGTTGGTCGTCCGTAACGAAGTTGGAGATCCTCGTTCGGAGAGCCTTCTTCTGTCATTTCTCTCAGAAAAACCTCTGATGGCCAAACTCACTGCACAGGTGGGCAGAGATTTCACCACAAGTCATGCCGTTGGCCTGCATTTCCACCATGAGGTTGGCGCAACCGTCCAAAGACATTATAAGACGTTTTAACAAATCAATTTATACGAGCGTATCAGAAAGATGGTGGGAGAAAGTCATGCAGACTGAAGGGGGCAGCAACGCAATGCGCCTTTGTTTATTCTACCAACAAGCGAAGAAGAGACTCGACTTCCGGTTTTCCTGCGACTCAAACTTGAACTAAAGAATTACGGTGGAACTTTATTTCCCGATTTTTGTTTCAGAAATGCATATCGGGAAACCGGAAACCATCCGATTTCCGTTTTTCAATTTTCAATTTAAAAACGAAAAACGGGAGACGGCTCGTCTCCAGTTTTTCGTTTCCCAATATCAAATCGAAAAACGGAAATCGGATGGTTTCCGGTTTTTCATTCTCCGACATCAAAACGAAAATCGAATGGCCGGAAGGTACATGGACCGTCAGTGACAGTGATGGAGAAGTTTTTGAAAAGGAAGAATGTTCACCAGGATCTCAGTTCTTCATCCATCAGGTCCAGGTTTCACACTGAGGGAGTCAAAATTAAAAAAAGAAATTGGGAAATACTTTTTTCTGTATTTATTTGATTCCTGTTGATAAAGCATTGATGAGAATGACTTGATATTGTTAATAGAATACAATTACAGAATTTGACATTTTAATATTTTCGGGTGGTGGTGTGCCTCCAGTTTTTTCCAAAGAAAAAAGTGTGCCTTGGCTCAAAAAAGGTTGAAAAACACTGGTTTATTGGAAATATGTTCCTTATTAATAAAACCCCAACACTGGAAAGTTAGGAAAGATACAGAATAATGTGACAGGAGGCACTTTTAAGCATTGTAAAAAATAAGACAATGGATACTATACGTTATTTGGACCTCACATTTTTACTTTAAAATATCTCTATTCAATTATTTATTTTCTGTCAGGCCTATGGCTATGCTGTAATACTAATAAATCCTGGTTGTGGAATTATACTCAGAGTTTGATTTAGATGGCTCATTGGAGTTATTGGCATTATATTTATAACAATTTGTAGAGTTCCAAGGATGTTTTCACTTAGATGTGACGAAGGCAACATAGTATATAAAGCTCCAACTTTCCTCGTCATGGTGACATGGTCCTTTTCTGGAAGACCAGGGGGAAGACTGAGTGTCACAGTCCCTCCCTGGATCCCCTCCATCACTGACCTCCTTTATTCAGGTCAAGGGCCGGCTCCTCTGCTGGGGTCAGGTCCTGTGTAGGTGGGCTTCCCCCTGTGCTCCTATAGTGGGATTTTTTTTGACTGCTGAAATATTTAAATATAATAATAAAAAAAAAAAAAAGTCAGCTAAATACTAATCTTTCACTTTATTTGACAATTGTTATCAAGGATACAATAAAATCACTTACCAGACTCCAGAATATTCTTTTGAACCTGTTGCCATGTCCTTTTCTGGCCAGACAGGTTTGTTCTTTATGATGGATGAAACAGAACACAACGTGGGATAAATAGATACTGGATGACAGATCATTTCTTAAAACTATATATATGTCACATAAACTAGGTAACATGCTGTTCTATGAGGAACTGAAAAAAACGGGGGGTGGGGGGGTTATATAACAAATCTAATCAGTGATTTATATAACTGATCAACGCTGTATAAGTTCACTTTATTAATTCTCCGCTTGGGTTGCTTATGCATTAAGACGGTCAGCTATAGTCTACCAGTTTGCCAGTCTGGTGTTTCCTTTTAAAACCAATATATACATTACTATTGGTTTTTGGATGAAAACAGCCATGAACTCCAAAGGGAGTTTTTTTGAGAATCTGATTTTGCACAAAAACTAAATATGCTTCAAAGTCAATTACATTACTAATCTTTGACATATCCAAGACTGTAATAACATGTAAAAAAAAAAATCCAATGTCCGATCACATTTTATATTGAAAATGAGTCATTTTGTGTGTGTTTTTTCCCATTTCAGTGCTTTTATCTTCTAAATTGGCATTTATAGGGTTAATTTTGAATTTTTTTTTATAATATTTGGTAGTTTTGATCAGGACTGAAGTTGATTAACAGATTTGTGCAAAAAATTTTTAAAGAAATATTTATCCGATATATTTTTACAGGAGTCAAAGTTAGTGGATGAAAACAGCCACGAACGCCACCAAAGGGAGTTTTTTGAAAATCTGATGCTGCACAAAAACTAAATATGCTTCAAAGTCAGTTACATTACTAATCTTTGACAAGACGGTGATAACATGTAATAAATGTCTTGTCTTATTTATATATATATATATATGTACACACATACTTTTTGACCTCAGTGCTCAGCAAATGATGACAGTGAAATTACCCATCACCCATATAAAACCCTGGGTTTTGAGCCCTATTTATTTTTAAACTCCACCTTCCAGTTGTTAAATTTGTCATTGATTTAGCTGCATGAACAGATATTTTACTTATTTTCTTGAATTAATACATGTGTTTTGATCGGGCACAGAAATGGGAAGCCAGCGTCCCAGTTTACCATTTTATTCATATAAACATCATCTCACACACACACACACACACACACACACACACACACACACGCACGCGCACACACACACACGCGCACACACAGGCGCACACACAGGCGCACACGCACACGCACACACACACACACACACACACACACACACACACACACACACACACACACACACACACGAAATAAAAAGCAGAATGACAAACGTTTCAAGTCAATAAAACATGAAATATTGGTCCAAATAATAATTGAATTTTTCGCCAGTTTCAACAAAATATGTCTCGGTAACAGTAATGCAGCACACTGGCATTTTGTAACCAGATCAGAGTCAATGCCGCACCAATGTAAGTCTATATTTGTCGTCCTCTGTTGCCGGTTCATCTCTCATTCGTCTCACTATCATGTTCGTTTTCTTGCCGAGTCGTTTCCTTCATTCACGCTCCGTCTCGATCCCATTTGGACCCTTGTGAAATGTTTCCATTACGCTTTTGACTCCTGCGACCTCCGTTGCCAACATGTAAGTCACTTAATCACAAACACTATGAAAATCACTGACAACAAAGCGTGAGACCATTTCAAATTTCAGGTTTATTAGTTTGCTTAGAGCCGCACAGCCTTTTAATTCATGTACACAGTCAATGACTCGATTGTGCAATTTGTAATCAAACATCTTGTTTTTGTCCAGATTAGTTACAACATGCATAAGACAGGATCCAAGATCTGAGTTACATTTAATTGTGTGGAAAAGAAAATCCTGCAAGTTTAAGAATGGTGACTTTGAAAGCATCATGGATGTTTGATGTAGTTGACCACGTGTCTTAGTAAACATTTTATTATGTTATCCAGAAAACACCCACAGAAGAAAAGCAATACTCACCAATCGGGTTGAAGGTGAAGTGATGAAATTGACACTTAATTAACACTAAGCGAATCATTTCAATGTACAATAAAACCTCTTACGTAAGAGATGCATCTTTGTGTCAAACATCATTTTAATTGAACATTCCATTGTGAATAAAACTCCATCAACTGCAACATTTAAAAACTGTGTTAGCAGAGTTAAGGCATAAGTAAAGTGGGGCAGGATAGATATTCCCAGCAGTGTGATCAAGACTTTGCCAAAAAGCCATGAAAATATGAATTTGCTATACCGGTTATTTTTCGTTATTTCAAAGTAACATTGATTAAGTGATATTTCTGATGAAATGATGAAGTTTGTTGTGTTTTTACAGCAGAATTCACACCAGTATTTTATTTGCCCCACAGCAGAAATGTGTTGATGTATTTTATTGGATTCAAATTGTGGCCAGTCAACCGTGTTGTTTTGTCTGGGAGCTCATTGGTTGATGTCAAATCAATTGAAACAACTAATTCCAGTCAGTTTTCGCCGATCACTCTGAAGTACATGAGGACGTGTGGCCCGGTGGGGGCGAGATGAGAATGTAGCTGGCCCCCCTGGCCTGTCAATCACCATTTATTATTTATGTATTTATTTACTTAAATTATGGGATATTTCTTTTGGGAGATTTGCAGTCCCGTGTGGTCATTTGAGCTTCACTCCTGGAACGGTACGGTAGGTTGAACTGCAGCGTCCCACATTTGTTTTGATTCACTCATGAAGTTGGTTGGTTGTTTATTATTTGTTTCCTTTGTTAGCACACAAACGCTCACAATCAAAACTTTGACGCTGCTGCAGAGCAAACAGCAGCCCTTGGTCAGTATGTTTGGTGTTTAAATAGGAGTTGATTATCTTTATAGTATATTATGTGTGTATTATGAAATTAATATTTTATTCTACGGAGGTTTTAATTATGGGCTGGTTTTGTAATAAAGTAAATGTGTTTTAAATTAAATGAATTTTCTATAATGAACATTGAAATAATATATTTTTGTAAACTGGGTGATTCTAAAATGAAACCTTTGTTTTGCTTTTAGTTTCACGGTGTCCATTTAAATAAAAGACTAGTTGCACCAGTCGAATACGTCTGCTTTGTTCGAGAGGCCGGGGGCAGCGACACAGAATATTATGTAAGAAATCCCACAAGTGTCTTAGTGAAACTTTTAAACGTTACAACTGAGCCAACGTTCGTAAAACTTGCACACACAGATTTGTGGTCCTTCTAAAGTGGCCACATTCAAATGTCTGTATGTTGTAAGTGATTAGATTTTGCATTTTTGACTTTGAGATTCAGAATCCTGAAGATTTTTTGCATTACGTATGAATGTCTTCAGATTCATTAACAAAAACAGGTTTTGCACCTGAAATGGCAGTGAAATGTAACTCAGATCTTGAAGTAAG
Source organism: Blennius ocellaris (assembly GCF_963422515.1). Classification (NCBI taxonomy): domain Eukaryota; kingdom Metazoa; phylum Chordata; class Actinopteri; order Blenniiformes; family Blenniidae; genus Blennius; species Blennius ocellaris. The sequence continues at coordinate 2,853,245 of NC_137669.1, forward strand.
ATTGTTTTTCACATACGCGCCTTTGTTCACTCCTGACTTTATACCATCAGCTGATATTTGTAGAGCTCAGTCACCCAAAAGATATTCCAAGAAAATGTATAAACTGTAATGAAAGTAAAAATATCTCATCACACTTAGAAAGCACACCATCATAACTAGTGATCAAAATAGCACTGTCACATTAAGAAACATTTGGTGTTTTGGTGTTGATTTTACAATTATGTGTAGTTAATTTCACTCTGATCAGCATTCACTGTTAATCCAGTGAAATTCAGAATTCTTCAAATGTGTGTAAATAAAATCATGAAAGTATGTGACTATAACAAGACAGATTAGATTGTTGTGACTTTATTGATCTTGCATATTAATTAAAAATAATAAGTGGAAAAATACATTTCTTTGTGAAGAGAATAACAAAGTTTACTCAGAAAATCTTCATTCCAAAATATTTAAATGTGATTATGACCCAATGAACGAATTATATGAATTTGATGAACTTCAAATATGACATAAGAACAACATCCACGGCACAGTGGAGATCAGGTCCAAAGTTTCACTACACCCAGGTTTGAAGTTGACCGGACCGGTATTCTTTCGCCATTTTCTTCATGTTGACGTCTGGCTTCAGCTTAGTTCTTCTGACAATCTTATTTGCTTCAGCAAATGGATCATATCTGCTCCTGTAAAAACATTTGTGGGACAGTTTTTAAAAATTAAAAAAGACGAGACATGAGAAAAATTGATATGCCATGGATACTAAATTGAAACCATACAGACACAAAGTCACACTGGGAAACACAAAAACCCATGAATTCTAGAAAGACAATAAATTATATGTGATGTAGGAAGTAGCGCCATGTCACATCTCTATTTTCACCACAGTATTGGTCTGAATGGAATATGAGCTTTTTTTCTAAAGGGATTGTTGTGATAGTTGTGTTTATTTAATAGCGGTTTTGTCAACCTACAATGACTAAAGGGGAAGATAAAGACGTTTGGTTGCAGATTTATTGTCAAAAAAATGTTCAAGAGGTCATTGAGTGCACAGAGGTCCGGTGCAATTTACTCGCACTCATTACAAACTCCATGTCAGGATTCAGGATTATAGTATTTGCCATTATATTATTTTCAAGACAACAAAGAGCTGACATTTGCCACCGTCCTCGACCCCCAGAAGCTTCAGGAAAAGCAGCCGCTTTTTTAATGGAGCTGCAGCTGAAGCAGAGTTGTGAACTCCAGATATTTTTTCCTCAGTAAAGGTATTTATTCTGGCTTCACGACTATCTATCTGTGATGCAATTTGTCTTGTTGAATAATTATCCTTTTCTGGAACACCATTATGAGTGCCTATGTAATCGAATATACTATGCATGATGATTGAACCAAAACAATGTAACAAGATTATAAATGTTTTTAAAAAATGGAAAGCAAGCTCGAACAATTATAACTGTGTCTCAGAATAGCCGTGGGAGGACCAGAAATCAATCTCAGGCTGTGGAAAGACCAGAAGTCAATCATAACTGTATCCCAGTACAGCCATGGAAAAACCCGGAGTAAAGCCAGATGAACACCTTTAAAACATACGATGAACGGAAAAACGCTAAGGAGGGGCCTCCCACACGCATTATGTGCATTATGAAGAAACACGGTTATTTCCAAACTAACGATGAATGATCAAGAAGAAAAGGGGATGTGTCTGATGGGAGGGGGACGACCCCGAAGGAGTGTATTTAAAGACTGAACCGAGAAGCACTGACTTTGTGTCCACTGGTCGACCTGGGCTCCGGGTTTCAGCAACACAACTCTGTTTGCATCCAGATCTTGTCTCCCAGCCTGTTTTTGCTTTTGTAGACTAGCTGAGTATCAGTATAGTTAGAGAATTATTGTCATATGCTCGTGGAAGATTTCTGATGTCGCACTTGGCCCTGGACTGCAATCCATCAAAAATCCACGACACTCTTTATACTGCATTTCTGCATAGCATGGTTTTTGTAGCCATGAAAAAGTTCTTGAGAGGTGGATTGACCCAGCACTAGTGGAGGCCAAGGTCAGAAATGTACGGACCGCCACTGTTTGTTGAACTATGCAGGGAGATGACCAAATCAATGTTAAGGGCCATTATGGAATGCTTTGACACATTTGAAACCAACTGTCATTCATTGCTAGCCTCACAGGCTATCCCTGCAGGTTTGCTTATCTACCCAGGAGCTACGCTAGCAGTACGCATTCTCAAAGCTCTTGTACAGACAATTGAATCCAGGTGCCAGACGTGACGAAGCACAACAACTAGCTACAAATCAACGTGTTAGACCTTGAAAATTGTTCTCGCAGGCACAATATCGAAATTGTCAGGATACAAGTGGTTGCAGAGGAAGGAAGACCAACCAAATGTGTCTCCAAGCTAATACCAAAACTACTTGTTGAATAAAGTCCCAAAAACAAAAGAGTCCAAAATTAAAAACTTAAGAGAACAAACAAAAACACACACAATTTATGGAACCCACCTGGTTAGAAGGCTTAATATTATTATTCGTGTTGAAACGTTTTGTTTTTTTTATGTTGAAAACCGGAAGTTTATTTTGTTGCGATGCCGGAAGTAGCATGCGAAAACGCGATTAGTTTTACTTTGCTCATTTACGCCCGGAGCACTGTTTCTTTTCTCACGTGCTGGTTGAAAAACACTTTAAAAGGAATGAAAATCGAATCTGAAAGTATTGAGAAGTATAAGAATAACCACAGAATGATAAATGCAACAATGAACTCACATTCTCAGGTGTTTTTCGATGGCTTTCCGTTCATACACCATCCCAGTTTCAGTTTTCACAGGATCAACAAACACCTTCTTGGTCAGTAGACAGATGAGATGAGGTGGTACAGTCTCTTTCTGAGGCTCCAGAAGTTTCTACAAGTCAAACACATCATACATTTCCCACTTATAAATTGTTGACAGAAGAACAGTGACAACCTGTGTAGTGACACATTTTATAGTTTTCTTTTCACTTAAATGAAACTATGGATTGTAATATAGAACTGTTGTTTGAAGTGGAGAAATTCTGCCAGATTAAAACTAGAATTCCATAATTTCTTCTCAAAGCTCAAGTCACAAACACATCATAAGTCACTGGGTGAAGACCAGGCAGAATCAGATCATCATTTCAATGTATACCTTTGGTTTTGATCTTGACCGTAGAAATTGGCAAAAACTCCTAAATATCTGTATGCTAAATATGATGCTGTTCTTAAAAAGCATGTGGAAATGTGTGATTAGTATGTTAATTCCACTGCATTACAAGAACATTCTCTAGCCTAGATAAAGAGATCAAGTAGCTTTGTTTAGCATGAAGTGAACCTTGGCACTGGTTTTACAGTTAATACAATGATTTCTCTGACTCTTAGGAACTTCAAATTAAAATGTAACCTTAATTAAATATCTAAATGTCATAACTCTTAAAGTTCCTGAACTTGTATAATGATGAAGCTATTAAGAATTAATTTGGAATTATTAGTTATAAATTGCTCTTGGGATTATTAAAGTCTTGTGATTCTGATTAGATGTGGTTAGAGATTCAATTAGATGAATTGACCCTCAAATTTCCAATATTTCCTCTTTAGTGTAAGTTTTTACAGTTATTTTCACAACCTATACTGCCATTCATTACCTTCTCCTTGTCATCCACAGACTCCGCTGCAGTTTCCACTGTGTGTTTCTCAGCCGCCTTTTGATAGGTCTCACGGTTGGTCAGGTACTCCTCAGCCAGAATGCTACCGTAAACAAAGATAATGCCAACATTTAAAAAAATGTTATTGTGAAATAAATTGCCTTTTTTTAAACAGTAACACAGTCTCGGAAATTGAACCATTCTTAATGGTTAGTGATTTTTAATTCAGAGAACCTGTACCCCTGTAAGTGTGACTGAGTTTAAAAATGTTTATAACTCCGGAGACTTTCTGAAGTAACAGTGTATACTTTGAGTCTGTTTACATAATCATAAAAATTTAACAACCAGGAATCATCATATAAATAGTAATGGATGCATCTAATTTGTGTAAATCTTCATCAGAAATGTGATACTTGAAAACAAAAACATGGTTTAAATGTTTCAGTCCATTATTGGATTTCTTCTGTAGCCTGTATTCATGTAGTGGCGTAATACAACATTTTCTTGTATTTATAAAGCCTCTGAAGACTGTAGCAGGAAGCAGTATTTTCTCTTATTGAGCTAACTTCCAGGATCGAGGCACAGTTTTCCGTACAATGACACTGGTTCACTTCTTACCAGGGTAGAGTCTGGAAACACCAACCCTTTTATGTGAACAGGCATTGATCTCAATTGGAAAACCCTGGGTGGAATTACCGTGTTGATTACTAGCTTCGTAGTACTGCTGATAACATATTGCACATGTCTAGGTATTTCAATACAGATAAAGAAGAGATATCCTGAGTTTGTTAATCCTGCTTCGTAGCACAGACCTCTTGTCTTGTCTATTGAACATGGTGATGCTTACGCAGCGTCTCATTTCTCCCCCTTAGCCCTTCATCTTACCCCTACCCCACTGAAATGCACGTTCACGAGAGTCTGAGGGGTGTCCCATTTCACTACTGTGCAGAGGCGGAGGGGTGAGGGGAAGGGCTATTTACCCCTACAAATGGAGCTTTTACAGATACAGACTTTAAACACGGCGTTTAGGAGGAGTTTCAAACTTTTACGCAACTCACCAACATGGCGCCGAAGGACTTGCATGAATGAAAGCCTATTTTTCACATATATATGCTTCTAAAGTTATATAAACCTGTTCTGTTTTATACTAGTAAGAACGGCAGTAGTGCTGCCATCTGTCGTATGTAGCTTCCTTGTGTATTTGTTTCGTAGATACCGTGTTTATAACATTTCAAGAATTGAATTTAGGACGGCATGACGATGCTCCTGCTGGAAAATCTACACGAAACATCTGTGTCTCAGCTCTGCTGATAGAATGGTGCCGTATTATGACATCAACACTATGAGACGGAGTGAGAGGGGTGGGGGTCTGAGCAGAGGGAGAGGGGTGTCCCAAATCTAAGGACTGAAACATATCCCTTTGCCTTTGCCCTCCTTTTGGAGGGGAAGGCAGAGGCGGAGGCGGAGGGCTTAGGGGTAGGCGGAGGGGTACAAAAGAAAATTGGGATTGGGCCTTAAAACCATACTGTGTTCTGTGTTGAGGGTTTTCATTTCATTCAACATGACATTCATGTTCTGCATGTTGTGTTACTTTTTGTCTTATATTGTAGCAATGTGATTTACTCATTGTTTAGTGTGAAAATGTGGAAGATTAAAATAAATCAGAATTGTCATCAGATATTGGGACAAAATCCAGATGTCAAGATGTTGGTAGGCACATTGATGAAACGTATGTTGCTGGAATACTCAGTTGTAATGAATTATCTGCCACGTCAGTCTGAAGATGTATTGGGAGCATGAGTATGTTTGAGTCTTCGAATCTTACCTGTCCAGTGGATCTTCAGGCTCAGGACTGATCAGCAGTCCAAACACAGCATCGAGGATATCTCTCATGGTATATTGGGCACTCCAATTACGGTCAAATATGTTGTGGCAGATGCGTCCTACACTGTTAATGTTGCAGTGGTATATCTTCACATGTGTTAAGAAAACATCAGTTCGATCAAAGTGGAAGAGATTGTAAGTGATAAAAATTGCTGTTTTGACATTTCAGTTGTGTGAGACTTTAACTTAATAGCATCTTAGCTCATGGTGTATATAGTCTCAGAGGTGGTGTTTTGGATGGATGTGTCTTCAAAAAGCATTGTAAAGCTCCTCTCAATCGACCTCACTCACCTCGGCAAAGAACAATAACAATACAGGACTTACCGCCCACGTTTGACACATCCACTAGCTTGATGAAGGTACATACAGAAAAATGATGACTCTACCCAAACATCTGTCACTTCTGAACGCTTTTTCAACAATCAAGCTGTCAAGACTTCAATAGTTGACTCCAAGCCTCCCTTAAAAATGGACGTTCCCTCTTGTAGCCGCTCCAGGGAAACAGATGATATCCTCAAACTTGTGGATCTCTTCAAAACTCTTAAGGCCATTGGGCCTTTGATGGGTTCTGATCAGGGACCTCTCTCGTGCTCTCCAAGAGCCACCTCATGGTTGGTGGGGCAACACAAAAAACAATGTACACTGAACAGAATTCAAAGGAGCCTTTCCTTTCTCTTGATAACCTTTCAGAGGTTGATGAGACTTCATGAGGCATGAAGCTTCTCGCTATTCAATGTTTATAAGGGACTTTGCCGACTATATGATTATTGGGCTCTTTGCCTCTGCTGTACGCCTGATAACACTGAGGCTGACTTGATCAGAAAAATAATCGGAACAATTGTAATTCCAATTGACAACAACCTTGTCATTCCCAGTAGGCAGGTGGATCCTAAAGGGCTTGGACAACCTTTTCACTTGGGCCCGGACGTCCTTCAAATCAGCAAAATCCAGATCCTTGATAATGAAGCCAGGGAAGGTTATTGACGACTCCTCTTCACTCTTAACAGTATCCAGATCCCATCAGTTACTGCTGGCCCCTCCAAATTTGTTTGGGACTCCCAAGAAGTTTAAGCTGCATCAACCTCTATGGCACCACCAACAAACTGACCCCCCCCCCCTTTAACAGAATCAGCAAGGACTTCAAGGTTGCCCAAGGGCATTGCTACCAAACAGGTAGTTCAAGGATCCAAACGTCCCATAGGCAGGCATTAAGGTGAGGACCAGAAGGGCATGGAGGGCATGCGATGCAGTGGACCAGACCAAATATTGGCTGCACCACAGAGCACTGGAAACCGTGACTGTAGACTGAGCTGGACTCGGCAATATTCCATCCACTAACTAAAGCAAGGCTAAGGGCAAAGCAAGGAGGCACCTGGTCCAGAAGGAAGTAACAGCCAGAGTAAAAATCTGTTTGAAAAAAACTGTTGCATTTACACTGCAGCAGTGGACACATTGACAATGTTGTAGTTACTATGCAGTGCCACTGGAGGGTGGTATTGCTTTTTTGTAATGAAACCACAGATACATGGGTGCAGAGAGCAATAACCTATAAACATTAACAAAATGGAGAGAACCCAACATTCTGGGGGACCGATGACGAATCGGATGATATTGGGGTGCGTTTAAACTACTACACTCCCAATATTATGGACTATAAAAGTAGAATACGGACCGTGAGTCAAACCACTACGGGTCGGCCATGTTTGTTTCAGGCATGCAGTGGATCAGAACACTGGTGTTGTGTAAACGGACCCCCCAAAAGTGAAGAAGGTTTTGCGGATATGCTTGTTTTTGTTGTTGTGTCAGCGGTGCCCTCATCACTAGGACAGTGGTGGCCAAGAGGTTCGAGGGCCGCACTTGGCATTGGAAGGTCACAGGTTCAATCCCCACCACAGTAAGCCTAGGAGAACCTTAATACCCACGATGGTAATGTGGAGGTCCACTGATTAGTCAATGTTGAAAAAAGGAATCCCCTCAGGGGATGTTTGTTTAGTTTACCCAAACGTGCCTCTGTTCAGGTAAGGGAGGGAAAACCTCAGGAGAATAGTACAAAATCTTCACCACTGATGAAGTTCCTTCTGGGGTTCCCAAGTGGTTTTGTGTGGATTTTTGGCCAATGAATACAAATTGGATGCAAATCCAATTATTCTAATCCAAGACTTGCTTGAATCTTTGTATTGTGTGGCTTTGTTGAGCACTTGTTTAGTGAGGTTGCTGTCAAATGGCTCCGTCAGAAGAAAGCAAAGCCAGAGCAAAAGTAATGGCACCAATTGTCCTTCACAAGTTTAAGCGCATGTCATCAGTCGTGGACCTTGCTGCTTTTCCGCCCTGGGCGACCACCAACACCCCCACCCCCCGGTGAACCCCCCAATGGTAGTCATCTGGAATTGGGAGCAGGTCATTTTCATCATATTGATGAATGGTACTTATTCAGGATACAGGTGTGACGAAGCGAACAGTTGGTGGCTTCACTGGGTAGTCTGGCCCAAACTGGCAGAACAACTCAAAGGCCCCTTTTTCATAGGGGGTGTCAGGAGGTCCCTCCATGAGAAGTTTCCAGAATGCTGAAAAAGATGAAAATAAGATGCAACCGTTGACTAATCTTTGATGTTGGTTGAATTTAGAGATGTACGATTCATCAACATTTAGATTTAATGTTGTTCCATGATTATTGACATATTTAGCCAGATGAAGCACTACTGCACTACAACCTGCCAACTGTATCAATGTAATGAGCCGGGGTAGAGAGCATCGTGATGTTGGACAAGAGAGAGTCAAGTGAAGAAAGAAATTGTCCAGTCTGAAGTAAACTGTACTACAGCTACACCCATGAATATAAGCTATGATTGTATGGTGTGAAACACAAATGTAACTGAGAAACCATAATAAAACGTGGCTCTTACTGAAGTCCGACTCGGAGGGAAGGATGGTGAAGAAAGGATGTGGGTCGCAGTGCAGACTTTTCAGCTCCTCCATGATGCGTTTATCCTTGTCCATCAAACGACCGTCTTTGGCCTCCAGGATCCTCTTTTTCAGAGCACTGATGCAAATTATTTTATATCTTAATTCAATGGATTGACAAACATTTTGTGGAGATTGACATATTTCATTAACCCTCTGGGGCCTGAAGCATTTTGTGCCGTTTTTCACTACAATTGATTTTTCCTTTATATCTCAGATATAAAATCCTTAAACCTTGCCTTTTTTGGTGTCATTTTGTTCAGGACAACCTCATAAATGCTCAAATATTCCCTATATACAACATTAAACAAAAAAAAATGAATGTCCACAAACTACAAATAAATCATTCCACACTCCGTTAGACAGGCATATTCAAAAGAATTGTGGAATTAGCTCTGTGTGACTTACGTGTGTGTTAAAGTCACTTTACTTGTGATCTGACTTGGTAGAATGGCTTCTGGGAATGTATCATACCCATGAGTGGTGAAGAAACCCTGCAAAACAGCCTGTAATAGGAGAAAACAATATTATACAGCATGTTGTTGTAATGGCAAAGGGTTGGGTTTGATTTGAATATATTTGCAGTAATGACTAACTTTAGTGATGGTTGATGGGTCAGCTTTATTTTTGAGTTTCCTCATTTCCAAAGAAAGAACAGTCTCACTCTCAAAAAGTCTGAGACCATCTATGCTGGTTTCTGGTTTGAAACAGCAGCCCCCTGAAAAGATAAGATTACTCAAGATTAACAGAAGAAAAGGAAGCACAACTTAATGGTATCCCTGCTTAAAACTTTTCCCTGGATCTCTATGTAACCCTCTGTAAGTTATAGTCATTGTCTCCCTTTTAAATTGATTTACATTACATCAAATTGGTTTTGTGTTCTACAATGTATATTTACTTTAGAAGGTCACAAGAAAAACTCCACCTGTTGCAATGCTGATTCCATGGAGAATAGTGTTCTCCACCTTTCCCAGAAGAATTGAATCCACAGTGATGTTGGATTTTATTAGACTGATGCAAACATCAGCCGGCATGCTGGAGGATCTGCACACACACACACACACACACACACACACACACACACACACACACACACACACACACACACACACACACACACACACACACACACACACACACACACACACACACACACACACACACACACACACAGTCACAATTCTTAATAGTGTCGATGATACGATATATTGTCATTTCTGGACTAGAAGTTGCCACTCAGTGTGATTTACATCTATCAAACAAAAAATGTCATGAAGAGGAAATAAATGCAAACACATATTGCATTGGTGTATTAGTTGCAATTATATTTTCCTCTCCAGACGTAACTGCAGTGTTGATAACTCTGATTCAGCTGCTGCTGTTCCAGCACCTTCTGTGAATTTGTTCCTCGGCTCTTGCTGTGATGCTACGATGAACCCACGATTAGCCTTCGCTGTGTTCATCACAGTAACTGTCTCTGCTTTTCTCCAGTCCCTCACAAGTTTCCCACATAGTCTGAACTCTTTGTGCTGCTCTTGTTGCATATTTTTCAGTTCAGTTCAACTTTATTTAAATAGCATCAAATATAACACAGTCATTTGTCTGTGTCTAACAGAGAAAAACCCAACAAATCCACATGAGCAAGCATAAGTGACAGTGGAAATGAAAAGCTCCCTCTAACAGGAGGAAACCTTTGCAGAACCAGTCAGCGGTGCCGCTTTCTGCTATTCCTATTGGGGTGAGGGGATAGAGGAGAGAAAATACGATAGGGTTTTTAGATATTTTTTTCTTTAACTTATGCTCTTTAGTTTTTCTTAATAACATTTTACTTGCACTGTTAGTCAAATAGAGTTATGTAATGGAGGTTTTTCTGTGGTACTATGGCAGATTTCTGTTCTTGTACAGTGACACTTAGTGGTCCCAGAATGTATGTACCAATATACTTTGATAGACAGTATGCCACATCTTAATAAAGGTAGCATGACCAGTCAAACTAAAATTGCAACTTGCATCCAGAAAATATGGTAATTTGGCAGAGACAAATCTACAATAGCTCGTCAGTTAGAATTGTATTATTTAATGGACTATTACGCATGTAGGTCTATGCCGCAAAAGAGTTACATGTTTGTTCATGTATCACATTGGTTGACTGACGTTTGACAATTATCTTCACTTACTCTCAGTGCCTGGCAACACGAGAACACCATTTCATATAAATGCATCATTTTTGGCCGATGATCCACACAATGTAGGAGCCAGAAAATGTTTTTGTGTGTTTCAGATTGGGGAAATTCTAAAATGGCGACCAACAAAGATCCACATTTTGGGAAAACGATCATATAAGGCCCTCCCTCAACTCTCGGTGATATCACTGAAGAACAATAACAATGGCAGACTACATGTTGCTGCAGAAGCTACCGATACTATTAGGTTTAATTGAGGTTTTTCACATGTCAGAGTGGTACGACTGGACCGGCCATTTTGGACGTCCCCTGACTGTAAACAACACACTAAACACAGTCACACATGGCTGCAGTAACAGGCAGACATATGTGGGTTAGGATTACAGCCTAAAAGCCTGGTATATTTATTTATAAAATTTTTTTAAAGTACTGTAATATTCCCCAGAGGGGAAATTCCTTTTCAAATTGTTCCATCAGTAGCCACCACAGAGCAGCACTCAGGGGGCGCGGGGGGGGGGGGGCGATGGCCTTGCTCAGGGACTCTTGCTGAATGTTTGGAATGGAATGCATTGCACACACACGCAGGGAGAACATGCAAACACCACACAGAAAGGCCATATTTGAACCCCTTCTTGCAGTGAGGTGAGAGCACTAACCACTGCGCCACAGTGCATACTATATGTACTACATTGTGCTGAGCTGTGTTCATATTGATGTATAGATGGGATTTCTTTAAGAAGGCAAGGCAAAAAAAAGATTGTTTGGGCTCATGAGGCCGAAGGAGCCCTCCACATGAGAATGTCGGTTAACCTAAACGAGCTGTTTTTGGACTAATATCCATATGAGGCGGTGTTTTAGAAGCACAGAAACAGTTTTTTTTAAACACGGGTCCCAGAGTGGATAAATTCTAAAACCCCGGCTCATGCTGTTCAGCACCCCGGAGTGTGGACGGCAAAGACGATCATCTGTGTAAAAAAGATGACGTAATCGTCCCCCTCTCCCCCACCAGGGTCCTTGATGTCACCTAATAACCACAGCAACAACGGACTACAAACTCCGGTGGAGCTGCAGAAGCTAATGACGCTAGCAGCATTAGCTGCGGGGACCATAGACATATAGAACTAGACTTATGTAAAGGTTTATGAGCAGGAATCTACTTCTAAATGTTTGTGTGCTCTGTCTTCTTCTGCATTTTTGGTGTGTTTAGTGAGTCACAGCGCCCCTAAAGGCCTGGCATGTGTACTACATGCCCTGAAGCCTCGTGTTGAGTCGTGTTCATAGTGACATGTGGACAGAATGTTTTTTTTGAGAACCTCGAGGAGAAAAAACATTGTTTTGGCTCGTGTGGAGGTGGCCTAAGTTGGTTATTGCATTTAAAGCTAACTAGCATATCACTGGAAATTTACCCAACGTCATTTCCATCTGTAAGACACAGAATACGAAGTCTGCAGTCTGGGAACTTGATCTTGACTTTCTCCAGCTCAAGCTTTCCTTGTTGTAGTGCATCATACAGCTTTGTCTGTCCAGAGGGCTCAATGGTGCGGATATGTTCCTAGAAAAAGAACACTGTCGTTTATATCATAGCTCAAGATGCTCTTAAACATTCAGAAAATATGAAAATCTTTAATCAACACGTCAGACTCGTGATGACTAATGCAAGTTCTATCATCACTCATGCATCTGAATTTTAAATTTAAAATTATAATTAGCACGAGTCCATATATGTTGGCCAGGTATACCTTTTTTTTTTTTTTTTACATTTTAGCATGCAGCATACAACATAAAGGACACTCCACAGTAGAGAAGCAATTGTCTCTGACATATGTTTCTGAAGTGTGGCAAACATATACAGACTAATGCTAATTTAAATAATTCAAATTCAGATCCAAGATTGATGGATTTGCATTACTCATCATTGAACTGTGACATGCGCATTGAAGGTTTCCACATTTAAAACTTACCTTAAACTTTTCAAGTGTTTCTGTAAAGGTGTGGAGCATTTGAACTTCAGAGTCGAACTTTACCAGGCCAATAACATGATGAAAATCGTAAGCCATCGTTCGTGATGCAAAATTGTCAAAAAGCTCTTTTACTGCATGGATCTTGTGTATTTTCACATTTCCGTAGCATTCCTCAGCCATCGATGAACTGGAATCTATCAGAACCTGAAGACAGTGTTAAAAAAAAACAAAAAACAATTTAAAACAATTTCTTCTATACTTGCGTGTTAAGAAAACTATATTTATTTTTCTACCTTGACCATTCACTGGCCAGTAGAATTGGAACCTTTCATTTGAAAGATTTACAAAAAGTCTCCAACAAATGTTGACTTCAGTGCTAACTCAGCTGGTATTCTTTTACTCAGTCGTAAAACATTGAGCTAAAAACATTGATGTTAATCTTACAGAAGAGAGAAATCAGAATTACCAGTATGGCTTCCTTTGGACTCCTGGTTGTGACAAATGACTGATCATCCCTACGATCACCGGTTCTGCAAAACAGAAAATTTCATGTTTTACTATCATGAACGGGCTGTGAAATAAAATCAATATATGAATATGATTATGCAACTACACTCTCTATTTATATTGATTCATGGATCAAAGCCAGTTTCTTTTGCAGGGTCCATGATGCTACCTGGCTCCCCACTCTCTTGCACTACATGAGCAATGCACTGCTCCCCCATGTTGAATGTTGCAGATGGTGGGCCCACGTAGCCTTCCCATGTTGTACAAGAATGCTAAAAATTATTTATAAAAATTAATGTGTTGTATTAAAATAGCACAAAACTATTGTATGAATGACTAATCGGTACTTACGAAGCTGCCAGTGTGTTCACATCCACAGTTTTCCTTTTCCCAGCAAGACAATCAAGGACATTAATCATTTCAGGTGTTGATTTATTTTTGCCCTCATAAACACCAACGTTATCTGAAACAGATACAAGAATAGCTTTTTAGATTTATGATTACAAGTAAGACTCATTATACTCAGACGATCGAGAAAAGCCAGGCTGGTCAAGAACATCAAAAGCGTGAAGGTGTCTCTTCACAGTACAAAGACTGTGGAGAGACACCTCCACAGTCATCTGTATGTGTGACCATCAAAGATGATTGCTCATTTCAAGAGTGAAATCTTTTTTTTTTTTTTTAAAGGAGGTGACATGTTGTTTTAAAACACTATGCATTACCTTCACTGAGGTAAACCAGCCGAGGGTCCTGCAGTCCAATAACCTTCAAAAGCAGCGGTGGAGTCACGTTGAGATAAGGGAAAGCTTTCATCTCCTCTGTCATGTCTGCAAGCGTTTTCCCTGTGTGTATTTCAAAGCTGCAAGACAGATGTATCAGTGTCTTAGTGTGTTTTAAATGCCATGAGTACCATTTAATCTTCTAAATTATTGAACTTTTCCCCAACTTCCCTTCTGATAATGTCTATCCTCTCTAAAACAAGTTATGTATTCCTCAGTATATTACAACTTTTGATTAAACGAGCTGATATTTTTGATGAAGTTGTAAAGAGTCCAACTTCCAACATCTAATATGTTGGTTTTGTTCTGCTCTGAATAAAATGCGTTCATGAGAAGCTTTAGTCATTTCCTGCTGACTTTCATTTTTGCATTTTAATCATCCTTCTAACAATTGTATAAATATTATTTTGTGGAAGCCGTAAAAGACGAGACAAAGGTTGAAGTCGAGTTGACTTCATCATAACTTTCACCACTTTGACAGCTGACATGTCAAACATTTCAATCATTCCCAACACCCAGCGCTCCTCGTCACTTCCTTGTTTATGCCCAAACACATCATCTAACACTTTCCCTTTACACAACAATACCCCATTACCCCATTCTAATGTAAAGTTATCCCTAAATGTGCACACCACAATTTAATTCATTTTACCATTGTTTTATTGTCAATGCATGCAATATGTATTTGCAATGTACATGGAAACACTGCTTTGTATACAGTCTCTAAGCACATTTAAAGAACATGTCATTGATTAATACATACTTCTGGTTGGTGACACTGTGAAGAGAAATCCAAAGATGGTATGTTGTAACTGAGGGATGAACACTGAGCAACATTTTCTCAATGACGAGGTCTCTCTTGAGGGATGTTTCTCTCAAGATGTCTTCACTGCAGTTTGGGATCTTTTCTCCATCTAAGTAACAAACACAATGAAATTCGACTCTGGAACATGATCGCTGCCTGACAAGTTATAAAGTAAAGAAAAAGATAGATTGAGTTGTGTAAAGTATCATGTGAATGAAATACGTTTTTCCAACAAGTACAGTTTTTTTCTATTGAAAAAAATTCTTCCATTTTTTGTTATATTTTACACCTTGTCCTAAACCTTTTGGAACATGTATTTCTTTGTTTGTTTGTTGTTTTTTTGTTTGTTTTGGGCAGGTTCATCCAATCCAATCCAACCTTATTCATACAGCACATTTAACAGTCAAGGTTGACCAATTTGCTTCACAGCTAAAAGTAATAATAAAACAATAAAACAAAAAAGGGCAACAGTGAGTAAAATCACCATACATAGTGCCTAGAAAACACAGTAAATACAATGCCACTGTATCACAGTGCTCAATTACTGTTAAAGGCCAGCGACTGTGTCTGGAGTTGACACTTGAATGACTCAAGAGACAGAGTGGTTCTAATGTGGAGAGGCAAGCGGTTCTACAGATGGGGTGCAGCCATGGAAAAGGCTCGATCACCTCTAGTTTTTAGTCTGGAACTTGGTACAACAAGAACCATATGATTTGCTGACCTCAGTGATAAAACAGGAGTGTGAACATGTAAAAGATTGGATAAATAAGACAGTGGGAGTTGCAGTCCTCCAGTCTTGAGGTGATGAAAGCACGAATGACTCTCAAAGTTCTTATGTGAGAGATGAGGCTTCACTTTGGCCAGCAGCCTCAATTGAAAGAAACCAGTTCTCATACATAGCATTCCTTTCAATGTCTCACTATGGGATACGCCCCCTGCGTATGCCTCAGAAGCACTTATCTCATTACACCAATCCTGATTGGCTGTTGATCGAGACACCCACGTCAGGGTGGAGCCACCTATCCTTAAGTAGCTTGCGCTTACTATGCAGCGTCACTCAAACACCTCTTCTCGCTTCGTGCCGTAGCATCTCTCAATTTACAAGCACGAGCTAGCTTAACCGTTCATAGACCAGAGCTAAGCCGGCTTGGTCGCCGAGCGTGAGCTGCCACACTGCGACCCTCCATCCTTCACCATAGCTTGGAGAGTTGCCTGCCTGACCACACCACGGGAAGGTTTCACGGTTTAGCACACCAGCCAACACCGCCCTGAGCAACTAGCACACCAGCTAATTCACGGCACCTCTTGTTTAGCTCCACAGCTAACCATTATGGATGCCCACGCTCCTCACCCCAGAGGAGATGGAGACTCCGGGGCCCGGCTCTGTACCTGTGGGAACAGGATATCGAGCCGCGACTCACACCAGGTCTGCTCATTCTACCTCGGGCTGCAAAACACGCCCGGCAGGCTATCGAGACCCCCGGCTCATGCATGCACTGTGTCCGGTTCACCATGAAAAGTCTCCGATGACGACAAGCACGCCAAGCTAGCTCGTTTGGCAAGGACCCGTTCTTGTCCTCCGGTGACACACCAGTCACCAGCGATGTCAAGGATAAGAATGACGCGGACCCCAGAGCGAGCGCGGGCACCAGCTGGGGCTTCCAGCTGGTCCTCGCAACTCCGTGTCCTCCCATGGTAGACGTGCTGGAGTTGGATTATGAGGAGTGCCAGGATTACACCTCGGAGATCCTCATATCTGACGATGAGAGTGAGGATCATTCCATCACCTCAGTTCGCCACACCAGCTGCTGTGGCTGCCCTCGAGGACGAGGAGGGAAGCGCACCCGCTTCCCCTTCCATCAGTATAGACATGCAGTCGGTGTGCAAATGCGCTGCATCCCGGCTGAATATGCCCTGGCCTGAAGTAATAACAGAGACTGCCAGGTCCCGTTATGAAGGGAAGAAATTACCCCAGGCTACGAGGACGACGAAACAGCAACTCCCTGTCTTCCCCGAGCTGCTCGATGAGCTGTCATCCTCATGGAAGGACTGCCCATTCAGCTGCAGAAGCCCGGTACATGGAGCTTCCTCCCTGGATTGTGAGGGCATAGAGAAGCCGGTTCCAGGGCCGGAGCGGATTACATCTCAACTCCAGACCCGGCAATCCGCCGAAGCGGTCAATGCACTAGGGGTTACAGGCTTCAGTTTGCCGCCGTTCCCCCTCATTTCTCTGGTGTAGTCCATTCTCAAGTGCGCGATGTGTCAGCTCTTGTTCTTCAGGAAGTGATTCACTCACTGTTGATAAAGAGAGCACTATGCGTAGTGCCTCCTGAACAATGTCAGAGCGGCTTTTACTCCGGGTATTTCCTGGTCCCCAAAAGAGGAGGGACCGGGATTTGTCTAATCCTGGATCTCCGGGCTTGGAACAAATACCTCAGAACATACAAATTCAGGATGCTCACACATGCATCCCTGCTGCATATGTTGCGTCAGAATGACTGGTTCACATCAGTCGACCTAAAGGACTAGGTCGACTGATGTGACGACTGATGTGAACTGTATATCAGGATATTTCCATATCCTGATATATCCTCCACACCAGAAATATCGGAGATTCACAATTCAGGGTGTTTGTTATGAATACAGAGTCCTCCCCTTCAGCCTATCTCTGAGCCTGAGGGTATTTGTACGCCGTACCGAGGCAGCCGTGGCGCCGCTGCGGCGACAGGGCATCATTTGGACGTATTTGGACGACTGGCTCCTCCTGGCACGGTCCAGAGAGGAAGCCATAGTTCAAACCCACACCCTCATAAATCACCTGGTTGGCTTGGGTTTCATGATAAACTCAGAGAAAAGTGTGTTATCCCCAGTGCAGAGTCCAGTGGGTTTAACACTGGACTCGGCGTCTCTCAGCCGCGAGGGTGAATGCTTTCAGAGCCTGTCTCTCACGCTTCACCCTGCACAGATTATGCCTCCGACAAACAGGGGTTGATGGCCTCAGCCATCCTGGTAGTCCGGCTCGGCCGTCAGTACATGAGGGATTTTCAGCGGTGGGTGTCTTCCCTCCGGCTGGACCCTGTGCATCATGGTGCACAGAGAGTTATGGTCAGTGCGCAATGCTTAATGTGGCTGTGCTGCTGGTGTTACCCGACTTTCCTGGTGAAGGGGGTCCCGATGGGAGCTGTTCCGTCCCGGAAAGTGATCACAACAGACGTGAGCATGTCAGGCTGGGACGGCATATACGAGACCCGATGCGTGAGAGGCGTCTGGAGAGCAGCGCTCCAGACGCCTCTCATAAAAACTATCTGGAGCTCTTAGCGGAGCTCTTAGCGGAGCTCTTAGCGGTGTTTCTCACGCTGAGACGCTTTCTCAACGGACATCATGTCCTGGTGAGAATGGAAAAAACAACAACGGTGGCATATATCAACCGTCAGGGGTGTCTGCGCTCATGGCAATTACACATGCTGGCACGCAGACTGATCCTGTGGAGCAGCACACACCTCCGATCTCTGAGAGCCACTCATGTCCCGGGGGTTCTGAACCGAGGGTGGACCTGCTGTCCAGGGGGTTGCCGTTCTACTGAGAATGGACACTGCATCCAGCAATCGTAGAGCAGGTGTGGGCCCGTTACGGCAGAGCCGCGGTGGATCTGTTTGCGTCCAGAGAAAACGCGCAGTGCCCGCTGTTTTTCTCCGTACGCGACCAAAGTGCACCGCTCAGAGTGGACGTGCCCGTACACGTCTGGCTGTTGGTCCTCCTGTACGCGCTTCCCCCGTTGGCTCTGATACCTCCAACTCTGAACAGAGTCAGGGAGCATCGCCACACATTAATTCTGATAACTCCGCACAAGCTGGCTATGCACTGGCTGGCGGAGATTGATCAGCTCCTGTCGGGGCAGCCATGGCAACTCCCTCTATGCAGCAACATGCTGTCCAAGGCAGGGGGAGCAGTATTACACCCATACCCGGAGCATCTGGCCCTATGGGCCTGGCCCGTGAGTGGTGTAACTTAAATACTACAGGGCTCCCTCAAAGTGTGAGTAACACAATACAGAGCGCTCAGGCATCCTCCACTCAGTCTCGTTATGACTGTAAGTGGAGGGTGTTTGAGGAGTGGTGTCAGCAGAGAGGACACATCTCCTTTCAGTGCACTGTTGGTGTAATTTTGTCATTGCTGCAGAGCTTGATTGACAAACAAAAAGCCTTTTCCAGAGTTAAGGTGTACCTGGCTGCTATTGCAGCATGCCATGTGGGATTTGAAGGCAAAACGGCCAGCCAGCATCCTTTGGTCTGCCGTTTTATGAAAGGGACCCACAGGCTGCTTCCTGTTTCCAGACCGCTGGCCCCGCATGGGACTTGGCAGTGGTTTTGGATGGGCTCTCTGGGGCTCCATTTGAGCCACTCAGCTTGAAGCACCTGTCTCTGAAGACAGGTGCTTGAGGAGACAGGCTCCTGCTGGCTTTGGCCTCTGCTGGGTGTGTTAGTGACATTCATGCACTCTCAGTGCACTCCTTATGCACTCAGTTTACTCCTCAGTATGCCAGGGTGCCACAGAAGCCCCACCTTGCTTTTGTGCCCAAGGTGATTGGCTCGAGCTCCCCCATTGTTCTTATAGCATTTTCTCCACCACCATTTTCTTCTTCTGGAGAACAGCAGTTGCACATGCTGTGTCCAGTCCGGGCCTTACGGATTTATATGGACCGAACAAAGGAATTTTGTAAGAGTGACCAGCTCTTTGTGATGGGCCAGCTCCTGCAGGGGCCCATCACAAAGCTTATTCTCTCCAACTGGATTGTGGGAGTAATTGCTCTGGCCTACACATCTCAGGGCCAGCAGGCACTGGTCGGCCTGCGGGCTCATTCTACACAGGACCTGGCTGCATCCATGGCCCTATGTAAAGGGGTCTCAATTCAGGAGATTTGTGCAGCAGCAAGCTGGTCTTCACCTCTCACCTTTGTCCACTTCTATAAGCTAGATATCTCTGCTCTGAGCCTGGCTCATACAGTACTGACTGCTGGGGCCACTTAAGGCAGAGGGCCATTCCTGGAGTGTTGGTGGTTGACTTGAGATAAGCTTGTCTGGCAATACGGGAGCTTCCATATCCCATAGTGAGACATCAAAACGAATGCTATGAATGAGAACTATAGGTTACTTAACGTAACCCCACTTCTCAGAGTAGCATGAGTGATGAGTGATGAGCGTATGTCTCAGATAATCTTCCTTCAGCCCTGTGATTGCTCAACACACTGTCAGAAATGTGTGTACATCTTCATCTAATCACGTCTTATTGCATTGGGGTCAGCACCCTTAAACTGTATACGATTTTTACAATGTAATTTGGAGTAACATTTTTTGTTCAAAATAATTTCCAAAACATTGTTGAAGTTGTTTTTCTACCTACCTTTTATTTTCTGAAGCACAGTTGCTCTCTCCATGGCGCCTGGGACACCAGGTACAGTGACTGGTTCACGGAAACGACTGCCTTCATTCTTGAGAACATATGGTGCATAGATCTCAAATTCTGAAGGCTCTTTCTGTGAAAAGAAATGTAAAGTACAGTCTATCAAACATTTAAACATCATTTCTGCAATATACATAAATTATATGATAGCCATGGTTGATCTATAAACCCCAAAATCCTGGTTTAAGGTTTTTGTGCATAATTAGTCATAAAAGGAGATCCATCTATTTTCTTTCTCAATCGGGCTACATGGGGGTCACAGTTGCAGTACCAGTATTTAGTAGAAAGAAGCCCCCACCCCCACCCCACCCAACCCAACCCCACCCCATCCCACAAAATAAGAGATATTTTGGGTAAAGAGATCACTTTAGTTTACAGGTCAGATGTTTCTTCATCACCATGATCTGATAAAGACACAACATTATCCTTACCCTGATATGTTGTATTTCTAACTAGTAGTAAAGGAGAAAAAAATTATGACATCTTGGTGTCTATATTTGCAACTGAAATGCAGAACATGTTTTTCATCTAACACTTTGCTGAGCTAATTTCAATATACCTTTGCTTCTGACATAAGAGATGCCCAGCAGTAGGTCGAATACTCAAAGACATCGGGGTCCTCAATGATTTTGGCCACTTGATTTGTTCCAATATCCGGTAAAAGCTCTCTGAAGAGAGTGTACAGGCCCTCAAGCAGAGCGATCTGTATTGAAAGCAAAAAAGAATGAAACTAATTTCATCACATTTGAATATAGAAAAGTATACTATAATGCAAAGTTTACCTTTTGGTTCCTGGATATGGTTTCATTCTTACAGAGTAACTGATAGAGACTCTGGGCCAGAGGGTTGCATCCAGTCAGTTTTCGAATGTAGCCAATCAGATTCCGCAGTGGGTCTCCAGACATGTTGCGTTTCTGAATGGAAAAAATATTATTAATTTCATTAGGGTCCGAGCTCTGACAGTGCATAGGACCCCATTGAAACCATAGAGATTATTTCAAATGTTATTTGTTCATTCTTGAGTGATGTATAATATTTGCCAAATTTGAAGAAATTTCAAATAGGATTTTTGTCAGTATCATTTGAGTGACAATATGTGACACAACAGTGATCTTCATTTAGATCATTGGTGTCAATCACACTATACAGGATATACTGAACAATTGTGTTTGCTCCCATTTTTCATGAGCTGAACTCAGTGATCTAAGACTTTTTTCTTGTTCACAAATCTGTCTAAATCTGTGTCAGTGAGCACTTCTCCTTTGCTGAGGTAATCCATCCCATCTCACACCCATGTGTGGCATATCAAGATGGGCATTAGACAGCATGACTATTGCACAGGTGCGCTTTAGGGTGGCCACAATAAAATGTCACTGTGAAATGTGCATGTTTAACACACCTGATTTAGACCCCGTATCACCAAAATTCTATAAGGTCATTTCAGGAAGAGCTAATAAATGTGCTAAAAACTCTTTTTTTACATTGCCAAGCTGTAATGGAAAAATTGTGTTCACAAGGAAGAGACAGTACAAACCCAAAACCCAATATATATATTAGGGATGAGTACACCACTGTCTGTATCTGTATCTGTTCAACCATCTCAAGCCCCGTTTCCACCACACAAAAAGTGCGGGGATAGACCGGTATAGTCCGTTGCGGTTTGCGTTTCCACCGCAGGAATGCGGAAACAACCGCTCCAAAAGCGGTCGCTTTTCAGCTACTCTTCCATTGGGGTACCCGGGACCATGGAACGGGTCTGAGATTGAGGAGCTGTCTGCTGATTGGTCAGTGATTTACTACACGCCCTCAATATTTGAATATGTGGCCTGGATGAATCCTCTGTTGTTAGTGTGGTCAGCTTTGCACTGGTTGTTTTTTTTTTCCTTTTCTTTTCTTTTCTTTGCTGCTCAACTTTAGTGTTGGTCATGGGTCTTGGGACTTTGCATCGCGTTGGAGCTTTCTGTTTGCAGCATAGCATCAGCCGTGGGTGCGCCGCGCGTCGTGGGTCTGTGGTTTCTGTTCAAACACGAGGCAGAGGCGGTCAGCGTTCAGTTCAACTGTGGTCAGTGCTGATGCATCGTGGGGATGGACCGCAGACGCGATGCAGAGACGCTTGGAGCCTCCGCGTTCCGGCACGGGGCTGCAGGAGCGCGATCAGCGCCGGCGTGGAGTGGCTGCTCCTGCGTTTGAGCGGAAAGCTAAAGGCTCCCATGTCCCAGAGATTCATAAGATCTAGATCTGCAGCCAAGCTGAGACGACTGTTGTAACAAACGTCACATATCTGCAGAGCTCTTAAGCCCCGCCCACTTTTTAAGCTCCTTTCTGCAGTGGAAACAGGTACCGGATTTGGCTCCGGTTACGCTTTGCCGTACCGCTCCGTACCATCCCCGCACTTTTGTGCGGTGGAAACAGGTTGTAAATTATCTGTATCTGTGTCCGTACTGTGAGTGGGCGTGGCCTGAACAGGAAGTGGGCATGGTTCAATTGAAACTGGGTGGGGCTTAAATTGGTATATTATTTTAAGTCTGAAATTGATATGGATTGATCAGAAGTTGCTTTATTTGTTGTTTATTTCAAAACTATTTACAGGACAGCCTCAGAATTGAGATTCAATGTTTTATATATAAAAAACTATATACAGTATATAAAGCTTCATTTGTGACATTTATAATATATTTATTTTTATAAACAGCCACATACAATAAACATTCATATAGGCTACTTTGTGTGTTCAGCTATATGTGTGTAAGTGGTCTGGAAGACTTTATTTTTTAATGATCTGTGTGAACCTGGTGATTCATGTAAACATCCAGTGACGGCAAACAGGGAAATAATATGTCAGCCTTGTTCACTGTGTTCTTCTCAAAAGTACTGCGTTCAGTACAACACAAACTGACTTTACAACACCAGACAAACTAAGAGCAAACAGACGGTTAAAAAAAAAAAGCAACAGGAGTGTGACCGTTGCGACACTAGCCGTTTTCAGCTCTGTCTTGTTAAATGCACCACATACGTTACGAAACAAGTTCACCAAGTAACTTTAAATATCATACAAACCAAAGTAGAGGCGAGCTCAAGAAAACCTAAGGAGCAACTGTCAATGTCTGTGTGCGCTAGCTGCCTGCACAGAACATGTGTGTTTGTTTTTGATGTGTGCGTGGAAGGGCGGGCACTGTGTGTGACTGGCCAATCAGGGAGCGTGAAGACAGTCAGTTACCAAATGAGGATTTTCCTTCAGCACAAACCCGAATATTGATGAGTAAACTTGTATTATGCTCGTACTTGTAAAAAATGCATTATCCGGCTCATCCCTAATATATATATATATATATATATATATATATATATATATATATATATATATATATATATATATGTGTGTAGAGAGAGAGAGAGAGAGAGAGAGAGATTGTAGTGTCTCTTCCTTCAACACAATTTTTCCATTACAGCTTGCCAAATTTTTTTTTAACTTTTTATCACATTTATTACATATACATATTTGTAAAATATAAAATATGTAGACAAATATAAATTGTTGATTATGTTATTAACAAAACTACAGCTTACAATAATGAAGAGGGATGACAGCAGGAAGCTGATTCCTTTGGGGGTTTGTTGGACAGAAGGGAGCACATCATCAATGAAGACTGCACTGGCATCCTTGGCCTCTTCAGAGAATGTGGACAGTGAAAACTGCACTGTTGATTCCTCTGTGATCCCACAGTTTTCCAGTGAGTTGTCAATGTCAACGTAACCTCTGAAAATAATCAGACCGTAACGATATAAATCCAACGTGAATAAAAGCTTGATTCTGGATAAATTAGATCCAAAAGTGATGCTCTCAGTGAAACACAATGGTCTTACACATAGTGAAGAACTTGTGCCGGGATTCCACTTTCGTTTGCAAGCTTCTTCTTCAGAGTTCCTACTGTGTCCTTTTCCAGGTCAGCTGAAATCTCATAGTCTCCCTGGAAGGGACGAGACATGGGACGGAAAAGATGAGTCAAATGTCATTCCAGCTCATTTGTCCTGCATGAGGTTGCTTCATACTTCATATTGATTTTCCACTTTTTATGTCTTTGATTGAGTTTGGTGTCGCAATCAGAAATACCATATATATTAAACTCACCTTGAGCATTATGTGGCACCGAACAGTGTCTGTTCCATGAACTGTATTCGCTCGTTCCGAGTTTGGAACAGGTGTTGACAGGTTCTGCTTTGGTGTGAATATGGCATAGATCAGATCATCGCTTTTAATGTGGCGGTCCTGTAAAGACCCTGTGGAAAAAGCAAAATGAAAACAGTAACCAAGCTAAGTAACTAAGTATTATGTGATTATGCTCAGTAACCATTTAGCATAATTTGTGGCATTTTATTCAGTTGCATCAAAAGGTAAAATTAATTATACTGAAAATTAAAAAAAAAAATGTATCACAGCTGGGTTGCAAGTTGATAAATATAAAAATATATCTGTTTAACTCTGTGAAGCCATGTCACTCTCACACTCATAGTAATCTAAACGCATTTGGACTTTAATGTGTAACCCTCTCACAAGACATAGGCCTACAGGACATCCTTTTCCTAGGAGCAGGTTTTATTATTTTATATGACTTTTATGGAAGTCGGCGTGAAACATTTATTGCTTACAACATTTCAATCTAATATCTATTCCCGGTGACTATCAATGACTGTACAGCTGAAGAGGTGCTGCAGGAGGCGGATGGTTGGGAGCCTCCGCAGTATAGAGATTGCCGGAGCACATCACCAACATGGAAGATTGCATCATCAAGATGCAAAGCATTCTGGGAAGTACAGTCAAAACAACACAGGAAAGCCAGATGGATTTTATAGTATCTGCAAGCCAGCACTAACTGCTATGTTAAAAAAAAAACATTGAATTGAATAAAATAAACCTTCATGCTACCAATGTGGCGTCGCAGCCCACATTTTCTGACCGCGCGTCCTGTATGTGCCAGAGCTTGTGCGAGGAGATCCTCCATCTGCCTGAACAATCACAATTTCAAAGCAAATAAAGAGCCACACGGCTCAAAACTCCTGAAATGAAAGATAAAGTACTTTAGTAAAGGTGGAGAACACCGGGCAGCAGAAGTGGAGCTATTTTCGGGATCGTTACATTAGTTATGGAACGTGCACGGATGTGAGGCCGAGTTGAGCATGGCCACAATTGTGTGCATCCCATGTAAACTCGCGGACATTGACAGCATGGAGAGGCCTCAACACTAACTGGTCACATGAAAAAGTTGAACCATACCATGAAAAGCTCAATGGGAAGGCAAATCCCAGATAAGATGATAAAACAAGAGGAGTTAAAGGGCTTGATCCATATGGGCATTCAGAATGGTCAGCGTATGTTAACCTGTTGCCAATCTTCAAGCACCCGTACCTTAATAATTATATGATTTTAAGTGTGTTTCCCTTCACACACAAAGTGCTCAGCACTTCAAACCACTGCAGCAGGCACAGGTTTTTTTTTACAGATAGATGGGTGCAGGACCTGGAAATGTTTGAAGTGGATCGGATGCTGTATGCTACTGTTTGTTTATACAGTTCTGCTATTCGTTGTCCTTTTGTGACCACTGAGATGTGGCTTGAGCTGGTTTTTTTCATGCTTGAATATGATAGATGGTGGCTATTGCAGTTGACAATGCAGCAAGTAGACAGCAATTTCGGTCCAGACTGGATTAAATCTAATCTGACACCTCACCTCTGCTCTGTGTTGTTTCCCGTTGAGTACCCACAATGCTTTGCATCAACCCTAATCATACATAACACCATCTCTTGAGGGAAATCAAACAATCACCATATTGAAACACCAGCAACACTGAAAATGTTGTAGTTTGCATGTCAGGCCCTGACATGGTCCTGTGTTGTTTAATACAAATCTCACTTGTGCAGAGAACGATATGATGTAAACATTCAAGCACTGTTAAACTGTCTTTCTTTATCGCGTGTGTCCACAAAGTGTTTGGTTAGGTTGACATTGAGCGAAATAATAGTTAGGAGTTTTGAGTAAAGCTGGTCCAGACTGTATTGCAAGAGATTGTTATGGCATAGGAAAAGTGCCCAGGCTTTGTCCAAAATAAATTGTTTTTCTGTGCAGAAGAAAGCCATTAAATATATCATTTAATCTATAATTGAAGCAGCAGTGAAAGAGCTCACATGAGTTAAAGAAGGGGTCGTCAGTCAGCGGCATCCCATCATCTGTGAAGAGGCAGACTCCTCGGGAAGAGTCCATGCGCTCAAGGTAGCAGATCCTCAACATCAGATCTTCGACTGTATTTTGTGCTGGATCCATGTCTGGTTTTAAAAAATGACAGTCAAAGTTTACAAATGGTGCATGTTTAATGATGTAACGCAAGGATCACATGTCTTTACTTGCCAATGTTACTCAAATGAAGATTCACACAGATTACAGGAAAAACAAACTTTAATTCCCCCCCTCAATTAAACGTACTGTTGTGACAACAAACCTTAGTTTGAAAGAGAAATAATATTTATTTACACAAATGTTCAGCTCAGTGGTTCATGATTGGATGCAAATGTTGCCAACTGAATGGGCCAAGTGTGGGCAATTAAATTAGGTTAGTATAAATATCATGGATGAAATATAGTAAGACTCAACATGCCTAAAGAAGGCAGGAGTTAAGGTTTATGCTGACCTCTGGTGACTGTAGTTACAAAGACAGACGCCATGTATGTCTGCAGCCAGTGAAAAAAAAAAATTGGGAGTTGCAGTCTGACATGACTAAGGCTCCGTTTATACGACAACGTTTCAAGTGACAACACCTAATCCATTAAAAAATAAAGGAGTGTGTTTATTATGCAGCAGTGGACGAAGAAACAACAATGTCGTTAGTATGCCACAGGAGGGCGCTGTTGCCTGATTTTGTAATGAAACCACACAGATATGTGTGCAGAGAACAATACACTATAAACGTGAAGAAAATGGAGAGAACCTGAGATCTTTATGGACTGATGAGGCATCGGATGCTATCAGGGGAGTCTCAACTATTAAACTACTGATTTGGACAATGAAACTTGAATATGGACCGCGAGTCATACCACTACATGTCCACCATGTTTGTTTATAAGTCACAGTCACACACAGCGCCCGTCCCTCCCAACATACACACATCTCTGCAGCCAGAGCTCTGCCCAGCCCCCACTCACACACACACAGAGTGACGGAACTCTCTGTGCTTGCTCTCTGAGCTCACTTTGCTTTCTTCAGTACCCCTTAGATTTTCTTCAGCTCGCCTCTATTTTGGTTTGTATGATATTTAAAATTACTTGGTGAACTTATTTCGTAACGTACGT
Source organism: Blennius ocellaris (assembly GCF_963422515.1). Classification (NCBI taxonomy): domain Eukaryota; kingdom Metazoa; phylum Chordata; class Actinopteri; order Blenniiformes; family Blenniidae; genus Blennius; species Blennius ocellaris. The sequence continues at coordinate 2,880,782 of NC_137669.1, forward strand.
GGTGCATTTGACAAGACAGAGCTGAAAACGGCTCGTGTTGCGTCGTCACTGTCTCCACTCCTGTCACGTTTTTTTGTTGGTTTTTTTTACCGTCTGCTTGCTCTTAGTTTGGCTGGTGGTGTAAAGGCAGTTGGAAAACTTTGCTCGTACTGAACGTGGTGCTTTTGAGAAGAATACAGTGAACAAGGCTGACATATTATTTCCCTGTTTTCCATCACTGGATGTTTACATGAATCACCAGGTTCACACACATCATTAAAAAAACTAACTGTTAGACCACTTACACACATATAGCTGAACACATAAAGTAGCCTATATTAATATGTTTATTGTATATGGCTATTCATAAAAATAAATATAATATCACAGATATTACTAATTAAGCTTTATATACTGTATATAGTATATAGTTTTTTATATATAAAACATTGAATCTGAATTCTGAGGCTGTTCTGTAAATAGTTTTGAAATAAACAATAAATAAAGTAACTTCTGATCAATCCATATCAATTTCAAACTTAAAATATTGTACCGATTTAAGCCCCACCCAGTTTCACTTGAACCACGCCCATTTCTGGTTTAGACCCCGCCCACTCCAAGTACAGCTATGGATACAGATCATTTAGATGGTTGAACAGATACAGATACAGATAGTAGTGTGCTCGCTCAACCCCAGTGCACAGTGACGTGTCCGCTCTCACTGGGTCTGCTTATCAGAGGTTCTACTGTACTGCTGATTCAGAGCTGCTATGAGCAGCCAAACCTGTAGGGGGCAATGCAGCGAGAAGCATGAAGCCATGATGACCAATCTGAATCCTGGAAAAAAACACCACGTCACAAATTGTGACGTAAATATCCACCTCCCCCCTTTAGATGCAACCGGAGACATAGAGTTTATCTAGATCTCCACTGTCGCCGGACTTTTCAGGAATCATCATTTGTGATGAGTCGTAGCTGCGTTTATGTGTAAATGCTCATCTCAAACGCAGAGAAATATCACAGTTTTTTCAAATACCCGAGTATGTATCAATATGGCTGCTGACAAGCCTGTGTGGGTGTGGCCCTTATTACTCCACACCTATAGTTTCGTTTCTCGATGTAAAGTAAACAGGGTGCACAACCTTATAACAACAGTATAGGCGCTTATTAGTAAAATTGTTGAGCCCTGGAGATAGCCGATCAAAAGAAAAAATTCAATTGAAAAAAAAAAGTCATTAATGAGAATCAAACCAGGTCATGCAGTTTCTAAGATGAAAGTTCTACCACTCGACTAGTGATGGCCAATTGAAGCTTCAATGAAGATTCATGAACCACTTTCTGTATTTTCTGACTCCACCAGGTGGAACTCTTGGTTTGAACATAGAGGCTGAAAGACTGTCAATGAAGGGTTTTTGAAACATTTATTAAACAGACAGTGCCATCTAGTAGCTTCAAAACATATAGAAAGTGGTACATGAATCTTCATTGAAGCTTCATTTGGCCTTCATTACACTCGACCACCAGTAAAGCTACTTGATGCAGAGGTTTTTAGAAAGTGTTGATCAACGCATTTTTCAATTTACTACTACTTACCTTCAGTTTCTCAGCTCAAATAAGAGTTTAAAACTCGTACTCGTAAATAATCAACCTAATTACTTTGATTCTTAACTAGTATTTCTGACGACTTGCTCCAGTTCTGTGAAGCAGTGTCTAAATTAGTGCCAGCCAATCAGCTCTGAGCTTCGAAATCACGTTGTTAGTGGGGCATCAGGCTTCAAGCCCCACAGGTATCAAAATCATGTGAACTAAATGAATGGAGCCACAGCTAGAGATGGTCAAATGAAGCTTCAATGAAGATTCATGAACCACTTTCTATATGTTTTGAAGCCACTAGATGGCACTGTCTGTTCAATAAATGTTTGAAAACACACTTCATTGACAGTCTTTCAGCTTCTATCTTCAAACCAAGAGTTCCACCTGGTGGAGTCAGAAAATACAGACAGTGGTTCATGAATCTTCATTGAAGCTTCATTTGGCCATCACTAGTCACAGCCTGAGCATGAAATACACACTGCATGGTGAGGGAGGCTCACTCATATACCATTGGTGTGGATCAGGATAAAACACAGCCTGAAGCACCAAGAGGAGACCAATAACCAGAAGGTGCTGTCCTCACACAGTAATTATGTACTATATAAGAGGAAGTTTTATTCACAGACAAGAAAATATTGTAGATAATCTCAAAGAATTAATAGTATACTTTGCATTAGGGATGAGCGAGTACACCACTATCTGTATCTGTTCAACTGTCTAAATGATCTGTATCCGTATCCGTACTAGAAGTGGGCGGGGTCTAAACAGGAAGTGGGCGTGGTTTAAGTGAAACTAGGTGGGGCTTAAATCTGTACATTATTAAGTCTGAAATTGACATAGATTGATCAGAAGTTGCTTTATTTATTGTTTATTTCAAAACTATTTACAGGACAGCCTCAGAATTGAGATTCAATGTTTTATTTATAATAAAAACTATGTGTATGTAACCACGTGCATGCGTGTGTGTGTGTGTGTGTGTGTGTGTGTGTGTGTGTGTGTGCGTGTGTGTGTGTGTGTGTGTGTAGGGAGGGGCAGGCACTGTGTGTGACTGGCCAATCACAGAGCATGAAGACAGTCAGTTACCAAATGAAGATTTTCCTTCAACATGAGCACGGATATTAATGAGTAAACTTGTATTATGCTCGTACTCGTCAAAAATGCTGTCTGAAACAACTCATCCCTACTTCTCACGGAGACAGTCACTGACCTGACTGCATTTTATCACTCCTTGGCACTTACCTGGTGGAATTCTATGCATTGGTTTGCATGTTGAATATTTGAGAATTGCTTTCAATCTGTGCTCTTCGGAAAAAAAAGAATATAGATTTAGGAAATTCCTACCTTTGATGCATTTAGGTGCAGGACATTTGGGGTATGTATACAGCACAGTGAATGGCGTCATTAACTTTTGCACGGATTCTGCAGCCGGGTGTGCTGGAGCTCTGAATCTCCCAATGGTCTTTTGCATAGAGGCAAAACGATTCCGTTCCATTTGACTGAAGCCTGTTTAAAAAAAGACAGGTTCAACAGGTATGGAACCTGTACAAGCCCAGGCAAGTACAGTGATATCGCACTGTGAAGACATGACTCACAAAGCAAACAGTAATGCAATTTAAAAAAATGTCTATTAGAACAAAACATACAAGAAAGAAAGTATGAAATGCAAAAAAATTATAACAAAAGTGAAAGCTTTAAAAAATAAAGGAAATAAGATAATTAAATCTAATATCTGATCAAATAATATTTGAAGGCCTGATTTAAAAAAAAAAGTGAGTACGTCAGGTGTTCTGGAAGTTTGTTTCATCGGTGAAGAAAACTGTTTCACCCTGATTTGTTCTGGCACTCAGAGTAAACTGAATACTTTTATACGAGTGTTTCTGAAATGTATTTGGGCCCAAGATATTCAGTGATTTGCTGACAGGTAGTTCAAAGTCAATCATTTGACCTACACTGATCAGATCTACACCTATTTAAAACAATTTTATACTAAAATATGAAGTAGATTAAGTGAAGACGCAAGCCTAAGAAGAACCAGATTAAACCATTGAGCCACCACAGACGTGTTTTTGTTCAGATACTCAGTTTGTTTCTCCCCTTTATCCCGACATAGGGCTGAATTACTTTTTGTAATATTCTTTCGTAACCACACTTTGTCTGTAAGGTTCACAACTGGCAACATGAAATCTAAAGGAAATAAAGTTTAGTCTTACCAAGGTTGGTTAGGTCTTCATCTGTAACGCTGTCGATAAAGTCTCTTTCATCTTTCACTCCAAACTCTAGAAACCTATTGTAATAAGCTTCCAGGCGGTGCTTCTCCAGCAACTTGTAAATCGCATCCATCTGCAGGAATAACAATGATTAATACATCCTTTAGATACATTAGCATGTGTAGATATATTGATCAAGCCAAACAAGCCAACACAAACTTACCTTGATGCAGTCACAGCTGGTGTGATTTCTTAGTTTCTCTTTCCAGCATTTACGGGAACTGAAGGGTGTGACAATGTTAAACAAACAATTGACCCTGAACATGAAAGTGAAAGTATTGATAGGAACCATGTATGTTTTCAAGGTTGTTGACTTTTCCAGTTATCTAACTTGTTTTTACCCATGTCACATAACTCCTGTTTATGCCGACTGAATCATATTTCCTACCTCCTGATACCAATAACAGGTACATTTAAAAAAAATTGGAATATCATGAAAATGTTCAATATTTTTTTGTCACTCATTTCAGAAAGTCAAACCCATATATGATATAGGCTCATGACACATAGAGTGAAATATTTCAAGACTTTGTTTCTTGAAATGTTGATGGTCATAGCTTACAGATAGTGAAAACCCAAAATTCAGTGTCTCAGGAAACTAGAATATTGTAGTGACTGCATTTACCACAACTACAGAAGCGACATAATTCACCTTAAGTCAGAGATGGCCTTGTTTATAACATGTGATTTACATGCAATGTTATTGCTTACTGCTAAACCGACAGGGTGGCATTTAAAGCAGTTTAGGTTCATGTTCATTATTGTATGTATGTCATTGGAAGTTGCGGTCCCTTTAAGGACCTGAAGCCTTGCGGTTTATGTTGTTTATGGCAGTCGCCATATTGGTTTTTAGCACTTTACTGTTCCAGAGTAAAATAAACGATGCACACACTTGTGTGATCAAGGTTAGAAATTGTCGCCTCTCCGGTTCTTTTACAATTTCTACACTGGTGACCCCGAGTTTACTGGACGTATCCCAATCGCAACGATGACCGCGAATGCCGTTACACTTAAACTCCCCGAGTTCTGGGAAACGTCGGCTGCTGCATGGTTTGCACAGACAGAAGCGCAGTTTGCGCTACGGGACATCACCGCCGACAGTACGAGATACTATTACGTTGTGTCGGCCCTCGGAAGCTCCACGGCGTCGCGGGTGGTGAGTCTCCTTACACATCCTCCAGCGGATGGGAAATATGCAGCTCTGAAGACGCAATTACTGAAAACTTTTGAACTGTCTGACGCTGAGCGGGCAAACAGACTTTTCTCCCTGCATGGACTTGGTGACGGAAAACCTTCTGAACTGATGGACCGTATGCTTGATCTCCTGGGTGAGCACACCCCTGATTTTCTTTTTCTTCACCTGTTCCTACGGCAGCTGCCTCCCCAGGTGAGAGCTGCATTAGCCAACACTGCCATCACTGACTGTCGGAGACTGGCTGAGGAGGCAGACAAGTTTTTCCTGGCCAGTCAGCAGTACTGTGCAGCTGCGCTGCTCCCTGCAGGTCAGGCGACAGAGACGCTGGACGGACCCGTTCTCGTCGCAGCCGCAGCTCCCCGTCGGCAGCAACCGACAGGCTGGTGTTACTACCACGCTAAGTTTGGCCCCAAGGCTAAGCAGTGCCGTTCGCCATGCAGTTTTGTGGCAACGGGAAACGCCAAGGCCGGCGCTCACTAGTGGCCGTGAGCGTTGGCCGTGACTGCAGGCTGCTTTTCATCCACGACTCCATCTCAGGTCGGTGTTTCCTCTGTGACACGGGGGCCCAGCGGAGCGTGCTGCCTGCATCGCAGTTGGACATGGTTACAGACAGCCACGGCCCCCCCATGGCAGCTGCCAATGGCAGCCCAACCCGCACATATGGCACACGGCACATTGAACTCTGTTTCGGAGGACAGCGATTTGGCTGGGAGTTTGTGACGGCCAAGGTCGCTGTGCCTCTGTTAGGTGCTGATTTTCTATGCGCATATGGACTGTTGGTGGATGTGAAAAACCACAGTCTGATTGATGCCATCACTTTTTGTTCCTATGCATGCACGCCAACTGAGCCTGGTGTCATTCAACTCTCAAGCATGCTCCCGGTCATGGACGACTACCAGCGCCTGCTTGCTGAGTTCCCAACACTCATCCAACCCACCTTCTGCTCGTCTGCTGCTAAGCACGGTGTGGAACACCACATTGCCACTACCGGTCCACCTGTCTTTGCACGTGCAAGGCGCCTAGACCCGTCAAAGCTCGCAGTAGCTAAGGCGGATTTCGAGAACATGGAGCGCCTGAAGATTGTTCGCCGTTCCAACAGCTCTTGGTCCTCTCCCCTCCACATCGTTCCGAAGCCTGGGGGGGGCTGGCGTCCATGCGGAGATTACCGACGGCTGAATGACGCAATGACACCTGACCGCTATCCTGTTCCGCATGTGCAGGATTTTTCATCCCACCTGGCCGGGAAAGTGATTTTTTCCCAGGTGGACCTCATCCGTGGATACCATCAGGTACCTGTGCACCCACTCGACATTCCCAAAACAGCGGTGGTGACGCCTTTTGGGTTGTTTGAGTTTCTGCGGATGCCGTTTGGACTTAAAAGTGCTGCCCAAACTTTCCAGCGCCTGATGGACTCTGTGCTACGGGACCTCCCTTTCGTTTTTGTCTACCTGGACGACATCCTGGTGGCAAGTTCATCCGCCTCCCAACACCTGACACATCTGCGAGCGCTGTTTGAACGACTCAGTCAGCACGGGCTCATCATCAACCCGGCTAAGTGCCAGTTTGGTCGCTCCACCATAGACTTTCTTGGCCACAGAGTCACACGTGATGGGGCCGTCCCTCTCCCATCCAAGGTGGAGGCTATTACAGCTTTCCCTCGCCCGCACACAGTCAAAGCTCTACAAGAGTTTCTAGGCATGGTGAATTTTTACCATCGTTTCATCCCTGGGGCAGCCCAAACCATGCAGCCCTTGTACGAGGCACTTAAAGGTAAGAAGCCAAAACACGCTGTGCACTGGACTGTGGACAGGGACCTGGCTTTTGTGGACACAAAGGCAGCACTAGCGAACGCTGCTTTACTCGCACACCCCTCCCCCACAGCTCCTATTGCGCTCACCACGGATGCTTCAGACTATGCGGTGGGTGCTGTGTACGAGCAGTGGGTAGGTAACGCCTGGCAGCCTCTTGCCTTTTTCAGCAGGCAGCTCCGCCCCAATGAGCAAAAATACAGCACTTTTGATCGAGAGCTGCTTGGCGTCTACCTAGCCACCCGTCATTTCCGTTCTCTGCTGGAAGGCCGCAAGTTCACGATTTTTGTGGATCACAAGCCACTGACTTTTGCAATGTCCAAGGTGGCCGACCCGTGGTCTGCCCGCCAGCAACGTCACCTGGCATACATATCTGAGTTCACAACGGACATTCGGCACGTCGCAGGGAAGCACAATCAAGTGGCCGATTGCCTCTCCCGAGCTGTTGTGGGTGCAGTCCACTTAGGCTTGGATTATGGCAGCATCACAAAGGAGCAAGCCGCGGACGCGGACGTTCAGAGCCTCAGGATAGCCACTACGGGGATGCACACGTTGCTGTGCGACGTCTCCACAGGCACTCCTCGGCCAGTGGTGCCGGCTGGGTGGATGCGACCTGTTTTTGATGCTATCCACGGCCTCTCCCACCCAGGGACAAAGGCTTCGCAGAGGGTGGTGGCAGCTAAATTTGTGTGGCGGGGGCTCAAAAAGGACGTGAGAGACTGGGCCAGCACCTGTGTTGAATGCCAGCGAGCCAAAGTTCACCGCCATACCAAAGCCCCACTGGAGCATTTCCGAGTGCCGGAACGACGTTTCGACCATGTTAATGTCGACTTGGTCGGCCCTCTGCCCCCCTCTCAGGGGTACACACACTTGTTCACTATGGTGGACAGGACCACGAGGTGGGCTGAGGCTGTCCCACTGTCATGAACGACCTCGGCTGACGTGGCACGCGCGTTCATTGGCACCTGGGTCGCTCGTTTTGGCACTCCATCGGACATTTCTTCTGATCGTGGTGCACAGTTCACCTCTGAACTGTGGAACACAGTTGCGGAGAGCTTGGGAGTGAAACTGCACCGCACCACATCGTATCACCCCCAGGGGAACGGGCTCTGTGAGCGGTTTCACAGGTCAATGAAGGCCTCTCTCAGGGCCAGCCTCAAGGACAGCAACTGGATCGACAGACTCCCATGGGTTCTACTGGGCATCAGGACGGCACCCAAAGAGGATCTGCAGTCGTCGTCCGCTGGTTTATGGCCAGCCACTGCGGGTTCCCGGGGATTTTGTTCCTAACACCACAATCCCATGGTCAGCAGTGAGTCAGCGTTCAATGCTGTTGGACAGCGCCAAACGATTTTCACCTGTCCCCACTTCTTACCATGGCGTTCCACACTCACACGTGCCCAATGGCCTCCAGTCAGCGGACTACGTGTTCATCCGGATCGATAGACACAAAAGCCCCCTGCGTCCGCCCTACGAAGGCCCTTTTCGCGTTTTGGAGTCTGGTCACAAGCATTTCGTTGTGGACATGGGTGGTAAACCTGAGCGCGTTTCGGTGGATCGCCTCAAAGCGGCTCACTTGGACCCAGCTGGGCCTGTGGAACTTGCCCAGCCCCCACGACGGGGGCGTCCCCCAAATAGGCCCTTTGCTGTCACAAAAACATTTCCTCAGGCTCCTTTTCCTGTTTCTCCTCCGCTGTACCTCGGTGGAATACCACAACCTACAGCTGTGGGTACCAGCCCCAAACTACATGTCCAACGCACCCGTTGTGGTCGGTTGATTCGTCCCCCTAACCGCTGACTGTTTTTCTCTGTTGTAGTGAATTCTGGGGGGACGTGTGTAGTGACTGCATTTACCACAACTACAGAAGCGACATAATGCACCTTAAGCCAGAGATAGCCTTGTTTATAACATGTGATTTACATGCAATGTTATTGCTTACTGCTATACCGACAGGGTGGCATTTAAAGCAGTTTAGGTTCATGTTCATTATTGTATGTATGTCATTGGAAGTTGCGGTCCCTTTAAGGACCTGAAGCCTTGCGGGTTATGTTGTTTATGGCAGTCGCCATATTGTTTTTAGCACTTTACTGTTCTAGAGTAAAATAAACGATGCACACACTTGTGTGATCAAGGTTAGAAATTGTCGCCTCTCCGGTTCTTTTACAATTTCTACACTATTACATAAGAGCAAGAAAAAAAAAGGATATAAGAGGTGACCTCTGACCTCTTATCTCTTGAGCCAATCTTACCTTGACCATGTTTTTGCAAAGTGGAGAGCTGAGGAGACGTCGCCAACCAACTTGGAAAGTCCCTGAACATGGATTTATAGCTGTGTTATTCCCAACTTGGGCAGTGGGAGAAATCCCAGCTGTGTAGAAAGACAACTGAATACAATATGTTCAGTTGTCACACAGAAAACAAATGTTTAACTTCTATATTCCTTCACTATGAACATACTTGGATACAGCACTCTGTGAACAAGCAGCTTCTTTTGCAAGGACCTTTTGTGGCGTACCCTCCTTGTGGAAGGCGTCAATGACTGTCTTCGGGACATCTGCCAAGTCAGCAGTCTTCCCCACGATTGCGTAGCCAACTGACTCAGACTTGGGCCACATTTACATGTACCCAGGTATTTGATAAAATGGTGATATTTCTCTGCGTTTGGGCCATACATTTACACATAAATGCAGCTACGACTCACCACAAACGATGCTTCCTGAAAACTCCAGCACAGAGGAGATCTGGATAAAATCTGTGTCTCTGTTTGCATCTAAAGGCAGGTAGGCGGATATTTACATCACAGTGTGTGACGTCCTGTTTTTTTCCAGGATTCTGATTGGCTATCATGGCTTCATTTTTCTTGCTACACTGCCCACTACAGGTTTGGCATGGTCATAGCAGCTCTGAACCAGCTGTATCTGTGGGTCGGTGTAAATGAAGATTTTGTTTTAATCGTAGAGAGGGAAATATCTGTTTTTTAAAAATGGGTTTGTATAAGCGTGGCCTCAGAGACCTTTTAAAGGCTCAGGAAACATTTGCAGCTGTTTTAAGCTAATTAGCTGAGTAGAGTGTGAAACCATGACTTTCCAAAACGGAACTTTTCCACAACATTAAAATTTTCTGAGACACTGAATTTGGGGTTTTCACTATCTAAAAGCCATTATCATCAACATTTCAAGAAATAAAGGAAACATTTCATTCCATGTGTCATGAGCTTATATCATATTTGGGTTTGAACTTCTGAAATGACTGACAAAAACTATTGAACATTTTCATGATATTCAAATTTTTTGAGATGTACCTGTATTTCCTGAGGACCAAGTCTTCCTATTTTTATAAAGCATCTTTACCTAGCTTCAGAATGGCTCAAACATACAGAAACGTTGCAGCACATGGGCTGTAGCATACCCCCCGATATGAAGGATGACACTTTACTGATGGATTTCAGGTTTAATGGCAGTAAACCCTCAATCTCACCGTAAGAGCTGGGAATACACACAGAAATTGCACGTGAACTTACAGCCATACTCTTACATCCGTTAGCCTAGCATAAACGTAACAGCTTTAACATTTTTTCTTAGCTTCACAATAAAATCAATCCATTTGTAACCTTTTAAACCATAAAACAGTCAAATATAATTTCATTACAAAGCAAACAAACCTTGTGCCTCTATCAAGGGGCTGCCAGGGGTAAAACATTTATAATACAGTGGTTACACTCCGTGAAACTTCCTTCTCCGTGTCCTTTCGTTGACGTAAAGCTACACATTTGCGCTCGAGATCAGGAAGTTGCGCTTTCAAAATAAAACATGAAACAGGAAGTTGTATTTAACAAACCAAAAATGCACTCAGGGTTATTTACACTCCCACCAAAATTATGACTGTTGGTTTACATAAGAACAACAAATAATTTTCTCAAATGAAAACCTATGTAGAATGGTTACATTAGGAACTTTCCAACAGCAAGACAAGTTTTTGGACAGGACGCTCTACCACTGAAGGTTTATTAGAGCGTCGACCTTTGTTGTTTAGTTTTTTGTCTCCAAATGAGATCTTTGCTCTTCTCACAAATCCGTCTTTCCCTGTGACAGTCTCTAAAACTCTTGCAAGTTTCCATTCGCTTCTGGGCGATAGTTCATCCATGTCCAACACAACATCACCTACTTTCAGATTTCTTTTAGGGGAGTGCCAGTTTTGTCTTGAAATGATGTTGTGAACATATTCCCGTCTCCAGCGACTCCAGAACTGCTCCGCCAGGAATTGTACGTGGCGCCACCTCTTTTTGCCGTAGAGATCCTCCTTTGGAAAAGCACCAGGAGGGGGCAGCGGTGCGTTGGACTTCATGTGGAGCAGATGATTAGGTGTAAGCGGTTCTAAGCTATTCGGGTTGTTCAAGTTGTCCACAGTTATTGGACTGTTGTTGACTATCGCCATGGCCTCATATAATAAAGTCCTTAATGAAGCATCATTGAGTGCACCATGAGCAAGTGACAGGGTGGTATTCAGCACACTTCTGACAGTCCTTATTTGACGCTCCCACACTCCGCCGGCGTGACTGGAGTGTGGTGCGTTCATCACGAAGTCACACTGCCTTTCTGCTAAGTAAGTACTTAGTCTCTGAGCGTTTAGTTCTTTTAGTGCTGCTTTGAACTCATTTTGAGCACCAACAAAGTTTGTTCCCTGGTCACATTGGATTGTTCGGACTGCACCTCTGATGGAAATGAAACACCTCAATGCATTGATAAATTAGTCAGTTGACAGGTCATCTAATAACTCAATGTGAATGGCACGAGAACAAAAGCAAGTAAACAAGAGTCCATACCGTTTGTGTTGTTTCCTTCCTTCTGTTGTCACAAACGGGACAAAACAGTCCATGCCGCAGTGTGTGAATGGAGGAGAGGGCTCAAGGCGCTGTGGAGGTAAGTCACTCATCTTCTGACCTTCTGGAGCCTTTCGGAGTCTGCGGCAGGTCACACACTGACGGATGAATGAAGCAACAGTTTTACTCATCCCAGGAATCCAGTAATTATTTGCACGGATTTCATTTATGGTGAATCCTTTTCCTTGGTGTTTCACTTTGTTGTGACAGTGAGATATTATGAGCCTGGCTGTATAATGATCCTTTGGAATCACTATTGGGTGTTTGAAAGAGTCACTTGTTGAGTGTCGGAGTCTCCCTCCCACCTTGAGGAGACCATCTGTGTCCACGAAAACATCCAGTTTAAACAGTTTGTTGTGATGTGGGATCTGCTTTCCTTTGTCTAACAGTTTTATTTCTTGTCCATATGTTTGACTCTGTACATCTCGAATGATCACACATTCAGCATTTTCCTGTTCACTTACTGTAGCTGGAGCACTTGACTTGGCCTGCTTAGCTCTTCTTATGAGATGTGCTACAGCTTTGATTGCATTGGACCATGATGAGAACTTACTTAGACGTTCAGCAAGACTCACGGTGGTCGTGGCTTTCGTTAACATTGTCTGGGCTTTTCTGACTTCTGGATCGCCAATGACTAGATCCAACTCAACAGTTTGAAATGTGGGCAGTTCTTCTTTCCATAAAAAGTCAGGGCCACTAAACCAGCTTGACTTGATTAGCTCGTTGACCGTTTCACCTCTTGACGCACTGTCAGCCGGGTTCACTTCTGATGGGACGTAAAACCAATGCTGGGGGCTTGTGCTCTGTCTAATCCTTTGGATCCTGTTGGCTACAAAGGTGTGGAAACGACGTGCATCATTGTTTATGTAGCCCAGTACCACCTTTGAGTCAGTCCAAAAATATTCCTTTGCATCATAACACAGTTTTGTGGGCTTTTTGGGGTGATAAACTCCATGGTGGGGGATGTACCACTTTTCACCTTGTATTCCTTCATTGTGTATTTCTTCAATGTCTCCTCTTTCAATGATGTCGTCCATGTATGCAACATAGTCCCTTTTGTAATTTTCATCCTTGTTGAACTTCCGCTTTAAGTGTTGGAGTCTGATTTCTGCAAGCCTTTTGTTGTCTGGTAAGTGTGGCCTTTGTTTGAATGGAAGAGGCATCTCACAGTGTCCTTGTTTGTTTTTCTGTATTCCTTCCTTAAGTTTGTCGAGAAAAATGAGATCCTCTTGTGAGACCGTTTTGTCGCTTGCTTTTGCATCTTTAAAATCTGACTCAAGAACATTTAGCACATCCATTGGTGTAACAGGAGGTAGTTCTTTTACCTTGATCCTGTGGCACAGACTTGTTTCTGCTTCGTTGGGCACCAAGGAGCTGCCAACTATACTCCATCCGAGATCTGTCTGGATCGCAAACGGCTCATTGTCCCTTCCGTGTAGAACCTGTTTTGGAGTGAGAGTTCTGGGACAGTTAAATCCAATGAGTTGTCCAACATTACAGCTCAGGAGAGGAGGCATCTTATCAATGATCTCTGACAGATGAGGCCATTGCTTTGCTGTTTCATTTGTGGGTATGTTGTCATAGTTAAATGGGATGTAGTCCTTTGTGTAACAAGGAGGAAGGTCAATAATAACATCCGAGTTATAACCTCTCACACACAACCCTGACACTCTTTGACTTTTGACAGTCATGTGAACTCCCAGCATTGTGGTTAACTTTAGATTAACTGGATGGGAGTCTGCTGATAACTGTTTAGTGATCTCTTCACAAACAAATGTGCTGTCACTTTGTGTATCCAATAAAGCGTACACTAACTGCTCTTGAGACGGTGTCTGGGCGGTGGAAACCCACACTGGAACAATCATGGAGGTACTACTTGATTGACCCACCTTTGTGACGTTCAGAGCTGTGGCTGCATTTGCATCATTTTCTGTGGCTGAAGTAACGTTAGTCGAGCTCTGAGGTCTTTCATTTGTCTTGTGATTTTCATCGTGTAAACAAGTGGGGTGTCGTCTCTTGCAGTAGTCACACGTATGGCGATGACGACAGTCCTTTGCATTGTGGCCCACCTTTAAGCATCCATAGCATAGTTTATTGTCCTTTACGAATGTCCGTTTGTTGTCGAGTGACCTTTCTGTGAAGCTGAGACATTTTGACAACTGATGCTCCTCATCTTTGCAGAATATGCAGGGTACCTTTAGCTTTGTGTTTATTGACTTTGCTTTGTCTTTATCTGGCTGTGCTGTAGCTTGTGTTGTAAATACTTGAGTTGTAGATCTGTTTGGTTTAATCTCCTTTGCTTTTCCTTTCTCCAGAGGCGAACTCCATGAATTGAGCGCATACGAAGAAGTCACAGGATTACACACAATTTCCGCCTCGCGCATTACAAACTCAGCAAAATCCTTAAAGGAGGGGAAATCATTACCTTCCATGAGTGCGACTGTGACCTTACGATTCCAACGCATTGCGAGCCATTCTGGAACCTTTTGCAATAACTTTTGGTTCTCCTCGCAGTCACTGAGTATCTCAAGGCCCTTTACATGCGGTGTTGCTTGGAGACATGTTGTGAGAAAATCAGAGAATGATCTTAAACCTTCTGCATCTTTTGAGTGTATTTTAGGCCACTTTGACAGCTTGTCTCTGAATGCCCTTTGAACTACAAAAGGTTGGCCATAACGTTGATCAAGCCTTTTCCATGCGTCTTTGTATGCCTCTTCATCACTGCGATAAAACATGCCCTCAAGACATCGAAGTGCTGGACCAGTGATGTACCTTTTTAACAAGTGCAACTTGTCAGCGGATGCAATCCCTTTGCAGTCCACCAGTGAGATGAAGGAAGCCTTCCATTCGATGTAGGTGATTGGGTCTCCGCTGAACACAGTGGGCATTGGCACTGGGATTCTGTTCACAGCAATGCTGTCTTGTATTGCTTTAGCCAGCTGGGAGATGTCTGTGGGAGGCGACAGAGTGACCGCTTGAAGATTAGATTGATTATTAAAAGGAGTGAGCGGGTGGTATGAACCAGTAGAGTGTGCTGGGGTTGGCTGTGCAAGGCTTTGGTTGACCAGAGGAGTTGCATGGTTCTGTAACATTAACTGATAGTCCACATCAACTTTCAATTCCTTGTTGTAAATCTCAAATTTTGCACGTGCAGCTTCCCTTTCCTTTTCTGCTTGTAAGCGCTCCAGTTCAGACCTCTGTGTGTTCAGTTGCTCTTCCATCTCCCTTATTCTCTTCTTTTGTTTGATCTCTTCTTCTGTGATTTTATACTGAGCTTCCTTTGCAGCTAATTCTGCAGCTGCATCAATTCTTTTGGCTGCAATGCTTGTTTCAGAGCGATAACTTGACTGTGATGCAGTACCAAATATGGACTTGGCGTGTTCGTGCGCTAAAAGCTGATGGAGCTGTTGCCTTTCTCTTTCTGCATCATAATCATCTATTGCTGCTTGCTCGAAAATTATTTTCATCATGTCCTTGGTTACAGATTCACAAGAGTCCATTTTGCGCCTTATGACAGTGGACGGTGCATGACGCTCTCTCAGCTCACTGTATGCCGTTGTCATGTCATTAACTGTCTTTTCCATATCATCAGCCATTTCCGCTAACTCTGAGTCTGAAATATTGTTTTTCAGAGTTTCTCTGTAAGTTTTGACATGACCTTTCCAGTGTTCATAGATGGTTAACAGTCTTTTCTCTCTTTTATTCTGTTCATCTTGTTGATATAAGAGCATTTTCTCAGTGGGAACACTTATCCGTTCTGATTGCCTTATTAATGTTTCTTTAACTGTTTCTTCTGTTTCACATTGCAAATCTTCAAGCCTTTCTTCCTCAGAATTTGACATTTTGAGAGCAATTGCTTGTCACCGTATCCTTTGACCGTTGCTGTCGCTCGCTGCTCCGCGCCGTTGCCTTGCCGTTCCTTGTGATGCGGGCAGTTAGCTTGTTGTAGCATGGGGGAAGCTCTTTCACTCTTGCATCTCCCAGGTGACAGGACTTGCTTCTCTGGAGGTAAGCTCTTACTGTAGCATACCCCCCGATATGAAGGATGACACTTTACTGATGGATTTCAGGTTTAATGGCAGTAAACCCTCAATCTCACCGTAAGAGCTGGGAATACACACAGAAATTGCACGTGAACTTACAGCCATACTCTTACATCCGTTAGCCTAGCATAAACGTAACAGCTTTAACATTTTTTCTTAGCTTCACAATAAAATCAATCCATTTGTAATCTTTTAAACCATAAAACAGTCAAATATAATTTCATTACAAAGCGAACAAACCTTGTGCCTCTATCAAGGGGCTACCAGGGGTAAAACATTTATAATACAGTGGTTACGCTCCGTGAAACTTCCTTCTCCGTGTCCTTTCGTTGACGTAAAGCTACACATTTGCGCTCGAGATCAGGAAGTTGCGCTTTCAAAATAAAACATGAAACAGGAAGTTGTATTTAACAAACCAAAAATGCACTCAGGGTTATTTACATGGGCTCTTGAAATTTGTGTATTCTGTCCAGTGACGTGTGGTGAGGTACTGACGTCATCAGAATCAGATTTACAAATATATGCACTCAGCGCAGATTATTTGCCGTTTGATTGGCAGCAGTTTACGGGTTATGTTTCATTTCTGCATTCTTTACACATACAAACTGTGGCCCACAAAATGCACATTTCATTAAAAACAAAACAAAAAAATGTTATCGCTGGTTTACCTTTACTTATAAATGAAGTCCATGCGCCGGTCCTTCAGCATAAAAATATCCGTCACTTTCTGTTAAAAGTCCTTCTTATCTTCCTTCAGTTTTAATAGTAGCTGACACAGTGAGCACGAGCTGGAGCAACTTTACTGCCTCAGGAACAGTTGAAATAAGATCATTCTTGGCCAAAAAGTTGAGGAGCTGTCCAGGAGATTTACATTCATCCCTCACCTTTTTTGAGCTAAACAGTCCAATGACATCAGTCTTTAGTCTGACAAAGTCAAAGAACTTGGCATACTTTGACAGGCTCTGCAGTTCCGCGTCATCAAAATATTGTGACATTTCACTGAATTCTGCACAATCCACCAAATCGAGGAAAGCAAGTTCATCGAAATGGTCAAACCGAGCCTTGATTTGATCGCTGATGTCGCCAAGAATGTTACAGAACACGCGTCTCTGTTCCTCTCTAACCGACTGTCTGTCTCAACACTCTGTCAAACCAAGTGCGCCGCATTTCTGCTCAAATCGGTCATAGAAACTGTCAAACTCTAGTCTCACGCGCTCGATAACTGAGACTGTGTCACGGATGCGTGCAAGACAGTATTCAATGTCCATCACCTTGTTTTGCAGCACTCTGTAAAGTGCGTCAGTTTCATTAAAAATGCCCTCATACGCAGTAATTAGAAAGCATGTTGATGCTTTTGACAGCCACGGTAGTATCCTGCTGCCATCATCAGCGTGTCATTATCCCAGCTATCGGGATTTACAATAATGACATGAAACACGGCACGGAGATCAGTTTGGTGCATGCTTATTGTCTGCAGAAGCCTACGAAAACAAGAGATGTCAGTGGGGAATCCAAGATGGCGGTGTTGCGGGCGGCGCCATACTTATTTACAGGTCGCCGCCATCTTGAAATCGAGCAAGGCGGAAGCATGACCGGAAATGACGCACAGGAAGTGACGTTCACATAAGCGACAGACAGGAAGGGACGTATTGACCTTATTCCGGAAGTTTGCGTGGGCGGCGCCATGCGCTTCCGGTTTAGCTCCGCGCTACTTGATTTGCGATACCAGTCTGTTTAATTGTTTCCAATTTAAAGCACAGTCACAAGTCAGCAAGATTACATCGCTGTGGTAAGACATCATGGAGGAGAAGTAGGCCAGTATAGGCTTTGTTTATTTGTTTATTTGTTTATTTGTACATTAAAATTCCTCCTGAGCTCCTCAGTGCATGTGTGGTCTCTTCCCATGTCGTTCTCTCCATGTTTCTGTGACTGACAGTGAAAGACAAGTCATTAGCAGAGTCAGAAAAACAAAGTTTTACAAACGGAAATAAAATATAACAGACTATTGGTGCAACAGAAAGTATAATAAGAGATAAAGTAGCTGTACTTTAGTTTTTACATTCATGCTTTACTGTTCTCAGTTTTAGAATAGACTAGACTACATTATCATCATCAAACGTATGGGCCTAAGGTGATGGTAGTGAGCATTAACTAAAATCTAACGCTAACCCTGCTACTCGATTGGCCTTTTTGTATTCATCTGCTATTTCATATTGATTTTGTTGTGTCTGCTAATAGCAAATAGCTTGATGGTTATTTCTGTTCCTGCAGCAGCTCAATATTTCCTGACATGGACATGCTGCATATCTTTACAAAGCATGTTTTGGGTAGTTTTTAGTCGCTGGGTTTGTTTAACAGATGCCTTAATTTCCTAAGCAAGACGCGGCTGAATAATCGCTGGACCGGCTGGAAGCTAACTAGTTAGCAACGTTAGCCTGTCGTCTTGTAAACACTACCAACTCCGCGCTGCGGCACTATAACGACAGCATGTAGCACTGGACACACTCTGATTTAGACTGTAGTCTGTAATAAAGTCAGCTCTATATGGAATATTGTGTTTCCACACTGAAGAATCCTCCAGATTGTTGTTCTTTGCTCTCCTCAGTGAAGAGGCGTTCCGTACTGAGCACACAGAAGGGAGGCCATCTGACCGGCCAACGGGCTCTAGAAACACCTCAAAGTCGTTTTCAAACTATGAACAGAAGCAATGCATCGTTTACTTGTTGGTGTACATGATCATAGCACATTTGACGCAAAATAACCTACCTTGTATGATATTTTAGATATAAGTCTTCCCAGTAGTTCTTCGTTGAAATGAACGCGATTTCGCTGGAACAGGAAGTGTGTTTCAAACGGAAGTGTGGGACAGAAGTAAAAGTGGGCGGTGCGGAATAAGGTCAATAGGACTGAAAACGTTGTGAATTACGTTCACGGAGGCCGACCTACAGTAAGTTACGTTCTGATCGAACATGCAGTAGGTACGTAGACGACATGAACACTTGGGAAGTGGGTAGCAGGACCCACTCGCCTGAAATGACGCCAAAAAGAAGTGATTCGCTGAAAAGACGCACATTTATCGTTTCCTTATTCCAGTCTTTCGTATGTCAACAGAGTGGAGGATTGTCTTCTCCTAAGGTAAAGATTGTCCTTGTTGTCTCTATAGAAACGATCATCCTGCTCTAATAAGAAGCAGTAGTTTATCAGTGTTAATGAGAGGAGGAGAAGTTTTGTGGTTAAGTTAGGAGCAATGAACGTTTAAGTTGCTCTTTCTATCCTCTGCCTTGTTTTGGTGAATTAAGTGTCATTTCTTGTCTTGTGAAAACTTTCTCTAGCAACTTTTGGTGTGTAAAGAATTAAGAATGTGCCGACATTGAACTGCACCAGTAATCATATCATTCTGTATTAATGGATGTATATAACATGCTTGCTGCTGTGTTTTTATCCCAGATAGAAGCTGTATGTATGTATATATATATATATATGTGTGTGTATATATATATATATATATATATAAAATTCCCCTCTCGCCCTCCGCGGGCGGTCACCTGTTTTTCTATTCCAAGCTCTGGTCCTCAGGAGCTTGAGGGTCCTGCGCAGTATCTTTGCTGGTCCAAGTACTGTACTTTTCTGGACTGAGATGTCCGAGGTTGTTCCAGGGATCTGCTGGAGCCACTCCTCCAGTTTGGGGGTTACTGCCCCGAGGGCACTACTGTCACCTTCACCTTCCAAGCCTCTCCAGCTCCTCTCTGAGCCCTTGGTATTTCTCAAGTTTCTCATGTTCCTTCTTTCTGATGTTACCATCACTTGGTATTGCTACATCCACCACCACGGCTTTCCTCTGCCCTTTATCAACCACCACGATGTCTGGTTGGTTCGCCATTACCATCCTGTCTGTCTGTATCTGGAAGTCCCACAGGATCTTGGCTCAGTCATTCTCCACCACCTTTGGGGGGGGGGGGGTCTCCCACTGTGACCTTGGGGTTTCCAGACCATACTCCGCACAGATGTTTCGGTACACTTGCCAGCCACTTGGTTATGGCGTTCCATGTATGCTTTCCCAGCCAGCATCTTGCACCCTGCAGTTCTGTGCTGGATTGTCTCAGGTGCCTTTTTGCACAGTCTACACCTTGGGTCTTGTCTGGTGTGGTAGATCTGGGGTTCTATGGCTCTGGTGCTCAGAGCCTGCTCCTGTGCAGCCAGGATGAGGGCCTCTGTGCTGTCCTGTAGGCCAGCCCTCTCTAGCCATTGGTAGGACTTCTTGAGATCAGCCACTTCAGTTATGTTCCGGTGGTACATCCCATGTAGGGGCTTGTCCTCCCATGATGGTCCCTCTTCCAGCACCTCCTCATCTCGCCATTGTCTGAGACTTTCGTTGAGTATGTCATCCGTTGGAGCCCTGTCCTTGATGTACGTATGGAGCTTGGATGTTTCATCCTGGATAGTGGCTCTCACGCTCACTAGTCCTCGGCCTCCTTCCTTACGGCTAGCATACAGTCTCAAGGTGCTGGATTTGGGATGGAACCCACCATGCATGGTAAGGAGCTTTCGTGTCTTAACATCCGTGGTCTGTATCTCTTCCTTTGGCCACCTTATTTTACCCGCAGGGTACCTGATCACTGGCAGGGCGTAGCTGTTTATTGCCCTGGACTTGTTCTTGCCATTGAGCTGGCTTCTTAGGACTTGCCTCACTCGCTGGAGGTATTTGGCCGTTGCCGCTTTCCTTGTTGCCTGTTCAAGGTTGCCATTTGCCTGTGGTATTCCCAGGTACTTGTAACTGTCCTCAATGTCTGCTATTGTTCCTTCTGGGAGTGAGACCCTTTCAGTGTGGAGTTAGCGGCTGGATAGCTCAGGTGGCAAGGCAACGGACTGCAACGGACTGGTACACGGGAGACCCTGGTTCAGCATCCAGTGTGGGTCCTTGGGCAAGACCCTTCACGCCACTGCCTACCTCATACCATGAGTGAAAATGAATGCAATGAGATGCCGGCTCAGACGTCGCCCGGCCAAACAAGGTCTGCGTCAGGTGCTGGGGAACCAGAGCACCTTGATGACAAATGGGCTACTGGAACAAAGCACAGATGGACAAGATGTGAGAACAAGGCTCTGTTGAAATATATATATATATATATATATATATATATATATATATATATATATATATATATATATATATATATATATATATATATATATATATATATATATATATACAGCATCTATCTGGGATAAAAACACAGCAGCAAGCATGTTATATACATCCATTAATACAGAATGATAGACTGAGAGACTATGACTATGTCGACTTATATATATATATATAAAGTTTTTTTGAACTATAAAATATCTCTCAGTAACAGTAATGCAGCACACTGTCATTTTGTAATGACAGAGTCAATGCTGGAACAAATAAAAGTTGCTAAAGTAATTCCCCTGTTCAAAGATGGGGGACAAGCACACATTTAATAATTACAGACCAGTGTCGCTGCTCTCACAGTTTTCTAAAGTCCTGGAAAAATGGTTTGCTCAAAAATTAACAAACTTTTTAGATAAACATAAATGAATCACTGAAAAACAGTACGGATTCCGTTCACAAAGATCCACAAGCCTAGCGCTTTCTATATTATTAGAAAATATAACAACTGCAATTGAAAGAAAAGAGTACACAGTCGGCGTGTTCATTGACCTACGCAAAGCATTTGACACCATAAATCATGAGTTCTTAATGTCAAAAGTATCCAACTATGGGATTAGGGGTATATCACACCAGTGGCTTCAAAGTTATATCACAAACCGTAAGCAGTATGTACATATCAACAGACTAAATTCTGAATGTAGAGAGGTCATATGTGGAGTTCTGCAAGGGTCTGTTTTAGGGCCATTGCTTTTTATTTTGTTTATTAATAACATCTGTGACTCAACAAACAGGTTAAATGTTTTGTTGTTTGCTGATGACACCAGTATATTTCAATCGGGAAGTAATGTGTTGGAGCTTTCGGAAATAATTGAAGAAGAAATGTTAAAAGTGAGAAATTGGTTTAACGAAAATAAGTTGTCCTTAAATTGGGACAAAACAAACTACATGATTTTCAGTAATCATAGCAAAATTGATAATGTGAAACTCACAATTGATGGAGTTAGTATAAAAAGAGTCAAGGAAGTTAAGTTTCTAGGTGTTGTAGACGGAAAACTAAATTGGTAAGCTCATATTGATTATGTAAAAAGAAAAATCAGCAAAAGTATCGGCATTTTATATAAAGTTAGAGATTTGTTGG
Organism: Blennius ocellaris; assembly: GCF_963422515.1. Taxonomy (NCBI): domain Eukaryota; kingdom Metazoa; phylum Chordata; class Actinopteri; order Blenniiformes; family Blenniidae; genus Blennius; species Blennius ocellaris. The sequence goes on from NC_137669.1 coordinate 2,902,819, forward strand.
ATTGTAGCATGTTGAATATGCTTTATTCCTCAATGATTATCCCATATTTCAGTTATTGTGCTGAAGTCTGGGGTAATACTTATAACAGTACCACTAAGCCCTTAGTCCTGTTGCAAAAAAAGAGCAATTAGAATCCCCAGTAAGAAAGGTTACAGAGAACACACCAATCCTTAACTTATTGAAAATAAACTTCTTAAAGTTAAGGACCTTGTCGACTTAAAAATTGTGATTAATATGTGGAAAGCAAAACAAAAGAAATTGCCAAACGATGTTCAAAATAATTTTGTTGCACAAACCGTTTGCCAGAGGAGAAAACATAATTTTCAGAACAATGTTTGCACGATGCCGTTGAAACAGAAATGTCCATCTGTTTATGGAGTAAAACTGTGGAACTCTTTAAGTGTGGAATTTAAATGTTCAAGTGTTTACAAATTTAAGAAAATGCACAAAGAGAAAATTCTGAGCGACTATGAGAAAAATTTAAAAATTTTTACTGTAACTGTAGAACTGTAAGACAAAAGGAGGCTGTTTTTGTTATGTTCTGTGACCTGGTGAGGAGTTGATGGGTGGAATGATGGGGAATCACATTGATTTTGTTGTAAAGTTGCTAATAGGAACAGATAACACAAGATTAATCTTCTCTCTGTTCCTTTTTGTTCGTGTATGGATGACACACACACACACACATATATATAGTGAAATGGCATGACATAACATGAACAAACAAATAAATAAATGCCGCACCAATGTAAGTCTATATTTGTCGTCCTCTGTTGCCGGTTCATCTCTCATTCGTCTCACTATCATGTTCGCTTTCTTGCCGAGTCGTTTCCTTCATTCACGCTCCGTCTCGATCCCATTTGGACCCTTGTGAAATGTTTCCATTACGCTTTTGACTCCTGCGACCTCCGTTGCCAACATGTAAGTCACTTAATCACAAACACTATGAAAATCACTGACAACAAGCGTGAGACCATTTCGAATTTCAGGTTTATTAGTTTGCTTAGAGCCGCACAGCCTCTTAATTCATGTACACAGTCAATGACTCGATTGTGCAATTTGTAATCAAACATCTTGTTTTTGTCCAGATTAGTTACAACATGCATAAGACAGGATCCAAGATCTGAGTTACATTTAATTGTGTGGAAAAGAAAATCCTACAAGTTTAAGAATGGTGGCTTTGAAAGCATCATGGATGTTTGATGTAGTTGACCACGTGTCTTAGTAAACATTTTATTATGTTATCCAGAAAACACCCACAGAAGAAAAGCAATACTCACCAATGGGGTTGAAGGTGAAGTGATGAAACTGACACTTAATTAACACTAAGCGAATCATTTCAATGTACAATAAAACCTCTTACGTAAGAGATGCATCTTTGTGTCATACATCATTTTAATTGAACATTCCATTGTGAATAAAACTCCATCAACTGCAACATTTAAAAACTGTGTTAGCAGAGTTAAGGCATAAGTAAAGTGGGGCAGGATAGATATTCCCAGCAGTGTGATCAAGACTTTGCCAAAAAGCCATGAAAATATGAATTTGCTATACCGGTTATTTTTCGTTATTTCAAAGTAACATTGATTAAGTGATATTTCTGATGAAATGATGAAGTTTGTTGTTTTTTTACAGCAGAATTCACACCAGTATTTTTTTTGCCCCACAGCAGAAATGTGTTGACGTATTTTATTGGATTCAAATTGTGGCCAGTCAACCGTGTTGTTTTGTCTGGGAGCTCATTGGTTGATGTCAAATCAATTGAAACAACTAATTCCAGTCAGTTTTCGCCGATCACTCTGAAGTACATGAGGACGTGTGGCCCGGTGGGGGCGAGATGAGAATGTAGCTGGCCCCCCTGGCCTGTCAATCACCATTTATTATTTATGTATTTATTTACTTAAATTATGGGATATTTCTTTTGGGAGATTTGCAGTCCCGTGTGGTCATTTGAGCTTCACTCCTGGAACGGTACGGTAGGTTGAACTGCAGCGTCCCACATTTGTTTTGATTCACTCATGAAGTTGGTTGGTTGTTTATTATTTGTTTCCTTTGTTAGCACACAAACGCTCACAATCAAAACTTTGACGCTGCTGCAGAGCAAACAGCAGCCCTTGGTCAGTATGTTTGGTGTTTAAATAGGAGTTGATTATCTTTATAGTATATTATGTGTGTATTATGAAATTAATATTTTATTCTACGGAGGTTTTAATTATGGGCTGGTTTTGTAATAAAGTAAATGTGTTTTAAATTAAATGAATTTTCTATAATGAACATTGAAATAATATATTTTTGTAAACTGGGTGATTCTAAAATGAAACCTTTGTTTTGCTTTTAGTTTCACGGTGTCCATTTAAATAAAAGACAAGTTGCACCAGTCGAATACGTCTGTTTTGTTCGAGAGGCCGGGGGCAGCGACACAGAATATTATGTAAGAAATCCCACAAGTGTCTTAGTGAAACTTTTAAACGTTACAACTGAGCCAACGTTCGTAAAACTTGCACACACAGATTTGTGGTCCTTCTAAAGTGGCCACATTCAAATGTCTGTATGTTGTAAGTGATTAGATTTTGCATTTTTGACTTTGAGATTCAGAATCCTGAAGATTTTTTGCATTATGTAAGAATGTCTTCAGATTCATTAACAAAAACAGGTTTTGCACCTGAAATGGCAGTGAAATGTAACTCAGATCTTGAAGTAAGGAGATTGTTTTTCACATATGCCCCTTTGTTCAATGCTGACTTTATACCATCAGCTGATATTTGTAGAGCTCAGTCACCCAAAAGATATTCCAAGAAAATGTATAAACTGTTAATGAAAGTAAAAATATCTCATCACACTTAGAAAGCACACCATCATAACTAGTGATCAGCATCGTCACATTAAGAAACATTTGGTGTTTTGGTGTTGATTCTACAATTATGTGTAGTTAATTTCACTCTGATCAGCATTCACTGTTAATCCAGTGAAATTCAGAATTCCTCAAATGTGTGTAAAGAAAATCATGAAAGTGTGTGACTACAATAAGACTGTTGTGACTTTATCGATCTTGCATATTAATTAAAAATAATAAGTGGAAAAAGGCATTTCTTTGTGAAGAGAATAACAAACTTTATTCAGAAAATCTTCAATCCAAAATATTTAAATGTGATTATAACCCAAGGAACGAATTATATGAATTTGATGAACTTCAAATATGACATAAGAACAACATCGAGGGCACAGTGGAGATCAGGTCCAAAGTTTCACTACACCCAGGTTCGAATTTGACCGGACCGGTATTCTTTCACCATTTTCTTCATGTTGACGTCTGGCTTCAGCTTAGTTCTTCTGACAATCTTCTTTGGTTCAGCAAATGGATCATGTTTGCTCCTGTAAAAACATTTGTGGGACAGTTTTTAAAAATAAAAAAAAAGATGAGAAATGCGAAAATATCGAAATTGAAACCATACAGACACAAAGTCACACTGGGAAACACAAATACCCATGAATTCTCTAGTTCTATAGAGTAAATTACATGTGATACAGGAAGTAGCGCCATGTCACGTCTCTATTTTCACCACAGTATTGGTCTGAATGGAACATGAGCTTTTTTTCTAAAGGGCTTGTAGTTCAAACATTGTTTGGGGAACCAAAAACATTATTTACAATATATATGACTGAAACCTATTGAAATGAACATGTGTGAACAAATGAACATGTCACAGTATCGAGAACGACGTACCACCCATCAGTTCTTCAGGACAACATACAGACTAAGTTTAATTTAGAAATGCAGCATGACAGAGGCCTACTCTTCATTCTCAGGACCTCACTATCGCCAATCTGTGTGTTTACACTGAAGGATGTTGACCTGTTGGGAAAAATAAACTTGTATTTGATGGGCATTTCCTCTTTGACTCAGGGGGTCTGGGTGTTTTTTTCCTCAGATTGATGAGATAAACTGTAAAGACCGCAGCTTCTCAGTGTCGTCAGAGTTCAGGCTGGAGTCGCTGGACCACAATTCTTCTCTACGAGACGGCTAATTACACCACATGAATCTCCTGCACCAGTCCAGACTGGTGTTCAGTTCAGTGCGAGTGTGCAGGTGTTGGTTGTAGACGTGTTTTTATGTATTCCTCTTTGTGACGTTCCAAATGGTCATTACCTCTTCTTTAAACAATCGGATCAGAAGCTCGATCCATGTCAAAGACGAGCGTTTCCTCCCCGTCCCAGGGGCAGCTAGCAATGCTAATGCTAAGGTTAGTCATCTTGATATGTCAACTGCAATGCCAGAGGAGCCACCGGGATAAACTTTCTCTATGTTTGTTGACCGTAGCAGACCGTCAGGTCCTTCACGGCTTCTCTGCAGGCCAAAGAAAAAAATCTGATCACAGATTGATGTTGATAATATTATGTCTATGAATACTTTTTAAATAATTCCAAATGGTCTGTCCATTTCGTCTCAGAGCTTCTCCCCGGTTGCGCTGCTTCCAGACATGCATTTCCAGGTTAATATATTTAACCAATCATATTTCAGCCATCACCTGTTGCCGGGTAAAGAAACCTGCCTTAGGCCTTCACTTTCAGTTCTGCAGGCGTCTGCAGTGTAAAACAAGTGTCGGTCACGCTGCTGCTTCAACCAGTTAGGTTTTGATATTGACCATCAGGGCCTTCTAGAAGGCCGAGCGTGACATCAGTGGATTCAAGCCCTCTGATTGGCTCGTCAGAGAGTTCATTCTCCAGCGCTAGCTGGCTGCATCTGTAGCGAGCTGCACAAACAAAAATATAGTTGTGTTTATTTAATAGCGGTTGTGTCAACCTACAATGACTAAAGGGGAAGATAAAGACATTTGGATGCAGATTTATTACCCACATTTTTTTCAAGAGGTCATTGAGTGCACAGAGGTCCGGTGCAATTTACCCGCGCTCACAACAAACTCCATGTCAGGATTCAGGATTATATTATTTGCCATTATATTATTTTCAAGATGACAAAGAGCTGACATTTGCCACCGTCCTCAACCCCCAGAAGCTTCGGGAAAAGCAGCCGCTTTTTTAATGGAGCTGCAGTAAACTTCTGGTAAACTTCACAAAACCTTCATAAAATCCAAAATTAGAGTTGCATGTTGATCAGTGTCTTCTTCTGGGGTGCAGGTCTGTTCCAGATACTCTACTGCCTCTTTCAGACAGTTGGAAATTACAGGTGTTGACCCATTGTGCTGGAAGTTGAGACTGGCCAGACAGAGCGTGGTGCGTCTAATTTTTTGATCAATGTTTGCATGACGTCTTGGAAAGCATGCAGCTGGGCCATCACTTCTGTTGTGTAGTCTGAAGAAAATCTCGATCTTTCACCCATTGAACCCCATAGGTTGCATCCTGATGTGCCACAAAATCAGCTCGTTATCCTCAAAGTGGTGGATGTGTGCCAGGGTCGTACACGGTTTGGCATCAGTGATCTGCTTTTGCTGCACATGATCTACTTTAACCGAGTGTGAAAAGTATTGCATCATATTCCCTCAGCAAGGCAGTGGAGCCAGATGTATTCGGGTGCTTTTGAATATTTGAGCCCATACAATCAAAGAATGCTAAACTCTCAACATAATAAAGCGCATAATGTTTGTCTCATTGTGAAAACCCGGGCATGTACAGGCCAGTTGCCTTGCAGAACTTTGATAGGAAGATGCTCACTAACGTGATGGCGAGCCTGCAAAACAAGCCCTTCATCAATTATCCCCACAACCCTGCCAGGTTAGCTTCTCAGTCATAAGGCATCATAACAACTATTTATTTAAAACATGCTGGGACTCGAGCTACATTAGTCTTGTCCTTGGATGCACAGCAGGTATTTGACCAAGTTGAATGGTCTTATTACTGCGATTGAACCATTGAACAGATTTGGATTTGGAAACAGTACTTTTGGTTATTGTTGTCTACCAGAGACATTTTTCAGACAAACTTAATGTATCTCAAGAATGATAAATGCAACAATGAACTCACGTTATCAGGTGTTTTTCAATGGCTTTCCGTTCATACACCATCCCAGCTTCAGTTCTCACAGGATCAACAAACACCTTCTTGGTCAGTGGACAGAGGAGATGAGGTGGTACAGTCTCTTTCTGAGGCTCCAGAAGTTTCTACAAATCAAAGACGTCATACATTTCCCACTTATAAATTGTTGACAGAAGAACAGTGACAACCTGTGTAGTGACACATTTTATAGTTTTCTTTTCACTTAAATGAAACTATGGATTGTAATATAGAACTGTTGTTTGAAGTGGAGAAAATCCCGCCAGATTAAAACTAGAGTTACATAATTTCTTCTGAAAGCTCAAGTAACAGACACATCATAAGTGGCTGGGTGAAGACCAGGCAGAATCGGATCATCATCCATCCTGCAGAACTCCTGGAGAAACCACTGGGACAGTAAGGCTCCACAAGGAAGGAGCAACTACTAGACTATTTCAAAACTTTATACTTTACTGAGTTGACTTTTTTCAATGTATGCCTTTGGTTTTGATCTTGACAGTAGAAATTCTCATAAACCCCTTAAAATGTATATGCTAAATATGATGCCGTTCTTAAAAAGCATGTGGAAATGTGTGATTAGTATGTTAATTCCACTGCATTATAAGAACATACTATCGCCTAGATAAAGAGATCAAGTAGCTTTGTTTCACAGTTAATACAATGATTTATCTGACTCTTAGGAGCTTCAAATTAATAAGTAACCTTAATTAATAAATTAATTAAATATCTAAATATCATAACTCTTAAAGTTCTTGAACTCATATAATGATGACGCTATTAAGAATTAATTTGGAATTATTAGTTATAAATTAATAAATTGCTCTTGGGATTATTAAAGTCTTGTGATTCTGATTAGATGTGGTTAGAGATTCAATTAGATGAATTGACCCTCAAATTTCCAATATTTCCTCTTTAGTGTAAGTTTTTACAGTTATTTTCACAACCTATACTGCCATTCATTACCTTCTCCTTGTCATCCACAGACTCCGCTGCAGTTTCCACTGTGTGTTTCTCAGCCGCCTTTTGATAGGTCTCACGGTTGGTCAGGTACTCCTCAGCCAGAATGCTACCGTAAACAAAGATGATGCCAACATTTAAAAAAAAAAAATTTAAACTTTAAAAAAAAGGCAATTTTTTCACAATAACAGACACGTCTCGGTATTTCAATCCAGATAAAGAAGAGATATCCCGAGTTTGTCAATCCTGCTTCGTAGCACAGACCTCTTGTCTTGTCTATTGAACATGGTGATGCTTAAAACCTTAGTGTGTTCTGTGTTGAGGGTTTTCATTTCATTCAACATGACATTCATATTCTGCATGTTGTGTTTCTTGTTGTCTTATATTGTAGCAATGTGATTTACTCATTGTTTAGTGTGAAAATGTGGAAGATTAAAATAAATCAGAATTGTCATCAGATATTGGGACAAAATCCAGATGTCGAGATGTTGGTAGGTCGTGATGGCCAAATGAAGCTTCAATGAAGCTTCATGAACCACTTGCTATATGTTTTGAAGCCACTAGATGGCACTGTCTGTTTAATAAATGTTTGAAAACACACTTCATTGACAGTCTTTCAGCCTCTATCTTCAAACCAAGAGTTCCACCTGGTGGAGTCAGAAAATACAGACAGTGGTTCATGAATCTTCATTGAAGCTTCATTTGGCCATCACTATTCGTAGGTACATTGATGAAACGTATGTTGCTGGAATACTCAGTTGTAATGAATTATCTGCCACGTCAGTCTGAAGATGTATTGGTAGCATAAGCATGTTTGAGTCTTCGAATCTTACCTGTCCAGTGGATCTTCAGGCTCAGGACTGATCAGCAGTCCAAACACAGCATCGAGGATATCTCTCATGGTATATTGGGCACTCCAATTACGGTCAAATATGTTGTGGCAGATGCGTCCTACACTGTTAATGTTGCAGTGGTATATCTTCACATGTGTTAAGAAAATATTAGTCCGATCAAAGTGGAAGAGATTGTAAGTGATAGAAATTGCTGTTTTGACATTTCAGTTCTGTGAGACTTTAACTTAATAGCATCTTAGCTCATGGTGTATATAGTCTCAGAGGTGGTGTTTGGGATGGATGTGTCTTCAAAAAGCATTGTAAAGCTCCTCTCAATCGACCTCACTCACCTCGGCAAAGAACAATAACAATACAGGACTTACCGCCCACGTTTGACACATCCACTAGCTTGATGAAGGTACATACAGAAAAATGATTACTCTACCCAAACATCTGTCACTTCTGCACGCTTTTTCAACAATCAAGCTGTCAAGACTTCAATAGTTGACTCCAAGCCTCCCTTAAAAATGGACGTTCCCTCTTGTTGCCGCTCCAGGGAAACAGATGATATCCTCAAATTTGTGGATCTCTTCAAAACTCTTAAGGCCATTGGGCCTTTGATGGGTTCTGATCAGGGACCTCTCTCGTGCTCTCCAAGAGCCACCTCATGGTTGGTGGGGTAACACAAAAAACAATGTACACTGAACAGAATTCAAAGGAGCCTTTCCTTTCTCTTGATAACCTTTCAGAGGTTGATGAGACTTCATGAGGCATGAAGCTTCTCGCTATTCAATGTTTATAAGGGACTTTGCCGGCTATATGATTATTGGGCTCTTTGCCTCTGCTGTACGCCTGATAACACTGAGGCTGACTTGATCAGAAAAATAATCTGAACAATTGTAATTCCAATTGACAGTAAGACCTCGTCATTCCCAGGAGGCAGGTGGATCCTAAAGGGCTTGGACAACCTTTTCACTTGGGCCCGGACGTCCTTCAAATCAGCAAAATCCAGATCCTTGATAATGAAGCCAGGGAAGGTTATTGACGACTCCTCTTCACTCTTAACAGTATCCAGATGCCATCAGTTACTGCTGGCCCCTCCAAAGTTGGTTGGGACTCCCAAGAAGTTTAAGCAGCATCAACCTCTATGGCACCACTAACAAACTGACCCTCCCCTTTAACAGAATCAGCGAGGATGTCAAGGTTGCCCAAGGGCATTGCTACCAAACAGGTACTTCAAGGATCCAAACGTCCCATAGGCAGGCATTAAGGTGAGGACCAGAAGGACATAGAGGGCATGCGATGCAGTGGACCAGGCCAAATATTGGCTCCACCACAGAGCACTGGAAACCGTGACTGTAGACTGAGCTGGACTCGGCAATATTCCATCCACTAACTAAAGCAAGGCTAAGGGCAAAGCAAGGAGGCACCTGGTCCAGAAGGAAGTAACAGCCAGAGTAAAAATCTGTTTGAACAAAAAACTGTTGCGTTTACACTGCAGCAGTGGACACATTGACAATGATGCAGTTAGTATGCAGTGCCACTGGAGGGTGTGGTTGCGTTTTTTTGTAATGAAACCACACATACATGGGTGCAGAGAGCAACGTCCTATAAACATTAACAAAATGGAGAGAATCCAACATTCTGGGGGACTGATGACGAATCTGATGATATTGGGGTGCGTTTAAACTACTAAACTCCCAATATTATGGACTATAAAAGTAGAATACGGACCGTGAGTCAAACCACTACGGGTCGGCCATGTTTGTTTACTGGCACATGACCAGAAGGACTATTTACCACTGGTGGAGTTGTACATGCGCAGTAACAGAGCTCCATAGCCTCTGGCAGTCTCTGCTGGGGGGAATCGCAACCCTGAAAGAGAAGTTCCTTGGGAGCTGGCTTAAAAAAATCATGCATGCAGTGGATCAGAACACTGGTGTTGTGTAAACGGACCCCCCAAAAGTGAGGGCTGCACTTGGCATTGGAAGGTCACAGGTTCAATCCCCACCACAGTAAGCCTAGGAGAACCTTAATACCCACGATGGTAATGTGGAGGTCCACTGATGAGTCAATGATGAAAAAAGGAATCCCCTCAGGGGATGTTTGTTTAGTTTAACCAAACGTGCCTCCGTTCAGGTAAGGGAGGGAAAACCTCAGGAGAATAGTACAAAATCTTCACCACTGATGAAGTTCCTTCTGGGGTTCCCAAGTGGTTTTGTGTGGATTTTTGGCCAATGAATGCAAATTGGATGCAAATCCAATTATTCTAATCCAAGACTTGCTTGAATCTTTGTATTGTGTGGCTTTGTTGAGCACTTGTTTACAGTGAGGTTGCTGTCAAATGGCTCCGTCAGAAGAAAGCAAAGCCAGAGCAAAAGTAATGGCACCAATTGTCCTTCACAAGTTTAAGCGCATGTCATCAGTCGTGGACCTTGCTGCTTTTCCTCACCCCCACCCCCCGGTGAACCCCCCAATGGTAGTCATCTGGAATTGGGAGCAGGTCATTTATTCAGGATACACGTGTGACGAAGCGAACAGTTGGTGGCTTCACTGGGTAGTCTGGCCCAAACTGGCAGAACAACTCAAAGGCCCCTTTTTCATAGGGGGTGTCAGGAGGTCCCTCCATGAGAAGTTTCCAGAATGCTGAAAAAGATGAAAATAAGATGCAACAGTTGACTAATCTTTGATGTTGGTTGAATTTAGAGATGTACAAATTTATCAACATATAGATTTAATGTTGTTTCATGATATTTAGCCAGATGAAGCACTACTGCACTACAACCTGCCAACTGTATCAATGTAATGAGCCGGGGTAGAGAGCATCGTGATGTTGGACAAGAGAGAGTCAAGTGAAGAAAGAAATTGTCCAGTCTGAAGTAAACTGTACTACAGCTGCACCCATGAATACAGGCTATGATTGTATGGTGTGAAACACAAATGTAACTGAGAAACCATAATCAAACGTGGCTCTTACTGAAGTCCGACTCGGAGGGAAGGATGGTGAAGAAAGGATGTGGGTCACAGTGCAGACTTTTCAGCTCCTCCATGATGCGTTTTTCCTTGTCCATCAAACGACCGTCTTTGGCCTCCAGGATCCTCTTTTTCAGAGCACTGATGCAAATTATTTTAAATCTTAATTCAATGGATTGACTAACATTTTGTGGAGATTGACATATGTCATTAAGCAACAAGGCTGGGTTTCATATTCTGGTTTTTTCATTATCCCTTGGTTTCAGTAAGTACATTTTCAATGTCAATAAGAGGAAAGTACTTAAAGGTATAATTGTGAGGAGCAGAACAAATGTCTAATTTTGATTCAAGGCTTTTCAAAGTGTCAGCCAAAGAGCCTCCTTATAGAGCCTAAATGACATTGCATCTCTCCAACCAAGCCAAATCTCCCACCCAGTGACTTGGGTAGTTGACTGCCAGGTTTCTTCATTATTGCCATAAGATATTAATAACTGATGGTATGTTGTCACAGATCCATTTTTTTTACCACAACATTGAGTATGTATGTCTGCCACCATTGAACATTTACTGTTATCATAATACAAGTCTGACATTTCTTTCCTTTTCCCTGTCACTCAAACATTCCCTATATATAACATGAAACAAAAAATTAATGTCCACAAACTCTAGAAATAAATAATTCCACACTCCGTTAGACAGGCATATTCAAAAGAATTGTGGAATTAGCTCTGTGTGACTTACTTGTGCGTTAAAGTCACTTTACTTGTGATCTGACTTGGTAGAATGGCTTCTGGGAATGTATCATACCCATGAGTGGTGAAGAAACCCTGCAAAACAGCCTGTAATAGGAGAAAACAATATTATACAGCCTGTTGTTGTAATGCCAAAGGGTTGCGTTTGATTTGAATATATTTGCAGTAATGACTAACTTTAGTGATGGTTGATGGGTCAGCTTTATTTTTGAGTTTCCTCATTTCCAAAGAAAGAACAGTCTCAATCTCAAAAAGTCTGAGACCATCTATGCTGGTTTCCGGTTTGAAACAGCAGCCCCCTGAAAAGATAAGATTACTCAAGTTTAACAGAAGAAAAGGAAGCACAACTTAATGGTATCCCTGCTTAAAACTTTTCCCTGGATCTCTATGTAACCCTCTGTAAGTTATAGTCATTGTCTCCCTTTTAAATTGATTTACATTACATCAAATTGGTTTTGTGTTCTACAATGTATATTTACTTTAGAAGGTCACAAGAAAAACTCCACCTGTTGCAATGCTGATTCCATGGAGAATAGTGTTCTCCACCTTTCCCAGAAGAATTGAATCCACAGTGATGTTGGATTTTATTAGACTGATGCAAACATCAGCCGGCATGCTGGAGGACCTACACACACACACACACACACACACACACACACACACACACACACACACACACACACACACACACACACACACACACACACACACACACACACACACACACACACACACACACACACACACACACACACACACACACACACACACACAATTCTTAATAGTGTCGATGATACGATATATTGTAATTTCTGGACTAGAAGTTGCCACTCAGTGTGATTTACATCTATCAAACAAAAAATGTCATGAAGAGGAAATAAATGCAAACACATATTGCATTGCTGTATTAGTTGCAATTATATTTTCCTATCCAGACGTAACTGCAGTGTTGATAACTCTGATTCAGCTGCTGCTGTTCCAGCACCTTCTGTGAATTTGTTCCTCGGCTCTTGCTGTGATGTCATGATGAACCCACGATTAGCCTTCGCTGTGTTCATCACAGTAACAGTCTCTGCTTTTCTCCAGTCCCTCACAAGTGTCTTGTGCACTCTGAACTCGTTCTGCTGCTCTTTTTGTTTTCTGTTTCATGTTCGATTTTTTTTTTTCCGGTTTAAATTCTGCATTTTACTTATTCTTTCTGGTGCCATGTTAATCGTCAGAGTATAGGGATGTACTGATCCACGTTTTTCACTTCCGATCCCGATACCTAAATTTGGATATCTGCCGATACTCATATTATTCCGATACCGGAGCTGTAATATTATTATTATTATTATCATTATTGTTGATTTTATATGAGGCTGTAATAAACTCCCCTCGACAGTAAAGTATGAAATGTAGGAATGTTTGCATGTTTTCTCTCAAAAGACAACTTGAGGTTAGTAGAAGGTGAGAAAAGGAAGCCGGACAAAGTATTTTTGTTCAATTTGGACAATGTGAGGGTCTGAGTGACGTCATCATCTCATAATAAACCAGTTATATATTTAAAACCTCAGAATCACTTTATTAAACCTTGTGGAAATTATTTAGCAACAGAGCAGAAACTGCAGTGTTTCCAGCTCTAATGCAGCACAAATGATTGGGACTATTTTCAGAGAGTTTAGCGTGGAGGAGGACGGAGCTTCAATTGAGGTGTGAATCTCCTGCTACAGCGGAGGAGCTGCTGTTCATTGTTTTGACGTCAGAGCTGTTCTCCTCGGCAAGCTGGTATTTTAAAACGCTGACATCTGGCGGCAGAGCGCCTCGCTGTACAACGGCTGAGCAAACATCCACGTTTCTGTTGCTTTGCAGTGATTTGAGCATAAAATACGTCCAAACAGCAAAAATGTCATGAAAAGTTGGATAGAACAGTGTTACGACACTTGCCTGCTAACTGGCTGCAAACTGTGGAATGGATTTCTTGACTCACTGCTCCACATCCCATTGAGACCCGCCTCCATTCAGGAAATCCATATCAATTTCAGACTTAAAATAATGTACCGATTTAAGCCCCACCCCGTTTCAATTGAACCACGCCCATTTCTGGATAGGCCCCGCCCACTCCGAGTACGGCTACGGCTACAGATCATTTAGATGGTTGAACAGATACAGATAGTAGTGTACTCGCTCATCCCTAGTTTTTAGGAAGAATTATTTTATCGTCTTTGTTTTACCATATTTTTTTAATATGTTTTTATTGTTTTCATATGTTTGTAACCTTGTATGTTTTTATTTGGGACAACAGATGGAAATTAGCCTTGTGCTAACTCTGGCATATTGACAGTAACCTCATGGCTTATTCATTAACATGCACTGTCCCGTCCAAATAAACTAATAAATGAAATATTACAAACTGTAGCTCTATGTTGCAAATAAGCTACATGTTTGTTCACATATCAGACTGGTTGAATGATCAATGACATCCATCTAATCTAAGCTGTGAGATTAAAAGCGAACTGGCATTATTGGAAATGTACCCAACGTCGTTTCCATCTGTCAGACACAGAATACGAAGTCTGCAGTCTGGGAACTTGATCTTGATTTTCTCCAGCTCAAGCTTTCCATGTTGTAGTGCATCATACAGCTTTGTCTGTCCACAGGGCTCAATGGTGCGGATATGTTCCTAGAAACAGAACACTTTTATATCATAGCTCAAGCCCATATGCTCTTAAACATTCAGAAACACAGGACATATGAAAACCTTCATGCAAGTCTGACATGCTCACTGAAGGTTTATATACAGTATTTAAGACAAGACTTACCTTGAACTTTTCAAGTGTTTCTGTAAAGGTGTGGAGCATTTGAACTTCAGAGTCGAACTTTACCAGGCCAATAACATGGTGAAAATCGTAAGCCATCGTTCGTGATGCAAAGTTGTCAAAAAGCTCTTTTACTGCATGGATCTTGTGTATTTTCACATTTCCGTAGCATTTCTCAGACATTGATGAACTGGAATCTATCAGAACCTGAAGACACGTGGAGAAAAAAAAAAAGAAATAATCGTTTGCCCGTGTGCCAATAGAGCTATATTTATTTTTCTATCATGGAACAAGCAACCCCCAGCAGAAATGGAAACTTTAATTTAAAAGATTTACAAAAAAATCTCCAACAAATGTTGACTTTACTGCTAACTCGGGTGGTATTCTTCATAAAATATTTACCTGAAGACATTGATGTTAAACTTACAGTCCAGCTGATGACTAATGAATGCTAAAGAGAAATCAGAATTACCAGTATGGCTTCCTTTGGACTCCTGGTTGTGACAAATGACTGATCATCCCTACGATCACCGGTTCTGAAAAACAGAAAACGTCATGTTTTACTATCATGAATCTGCAGTAAAATACAATTCATATATCGCACGCACGCGCGCGCACACACACACACACACACACACACACACACACACACACACACACACACACACACACACACACACACACACACACACACACACACACACACACACACACACACACACACACACACACACACGTAGTTAGAATCTGTTTTATTTGTTTTCATTGTAAATAAATATAATTTATAAAATACTGAAATATTCTACCTCAAACCTAACCTTTGGCTGATTTATAAACCTTGATGCGTTGTATTTAAATACCACAACACTGTTGCATGAATGACTTATCGGTACTTACGAAGCTGCCAGTGTGTTCACATCCACAGTTTTCCTTTCCCCAGCAAGACAATCATAGACATTAATCATTTCAGGTGTTGATTTATTTTTGCCCTCATAAACACCAACGTTATCTGAAACAGATACAAGAATAGTTTTTTAGATTTGTCATTCCAAGAAAGACTTTTTCTACTGGTCTAGAACATCAAAAGCCGCACACAGGTTGAGAACTTGGGGGTTTGTTGTCAAGATGTCGGGCCGTCTCTGCACTGTGGAGTGTTTCTGATAAATGACCAATGCGTACAGAAGACTTTAAAAAGTGAAAATTTAGACAAAGAGGAGAGGACACATTGTACCTTCACTGAGGTAAACCAGCCGAGGGTCCTGCAGTCCAATATCCTTCAAAAGCAGCGGTGGAGTCACGTTGAGATAAGGGAAAGCTTTCATCTCCTCTGTCATGTCTGCAAGCGTTTTCCCTGTGTGTATTTCAAAGCTGCAACACAGATGGATCAGTATCTTAGTGTGTTCAAAATGCCATGGGTACCATTTAATCTTCTAAATTATTGAACTTTTCCCCAACTTCCCTTCTGATAATGTCTATCCTCTCGAAAACTAATTTTATTAACTCCATCAATCAACCTAACTGGCTGGTAAATGCTCTTCAAGCTTTTTGTTTTTTAATCATTATTTGTAGGTATCCCTATTACAGCCTTTTATTAAACACGAGCTGGCACAAGGAAATTGTAAAATGTTCTACTTTCAACATGTTTTTATTCTACCCTGAATAAAATGTGTTAATGAGAAGCTTTAGTCATTTCCTATTGCTTTTCTTTCTTTTGCATTTTAATCAAAACTAGTATTTTAACTTCTCTTAGTGTATTTCTATTCAAGGAGGAAATTACTTATTACAAAAAGAATTACGGTATTTGTATGTATATTCTCACATCGGTTCAAGAGCATTTACTTCATTTTACCATTGTTTTATTGGCAGAGTAAGTAATATTATCATGTCTTTGCATTGTACAGAAGTACATGGAAACACTGCTTTGTATACAGTCTCTAAGCACATTTAAAGAACATGTCATTGATTAATACATACTTCTGGTTGGTGACACTGTGAAGAGAAATCCAAAGATGGTATGTTGTAACTGAGGGATGAACACTGAGCAACATTTTCTCAATGACGAGGTCTCTCTTGAGGGATGTTTCTCTCAAGATGTCTTCACTGCAGTTTGGGATCTTTTCTCCATCTAAGTAACAAACACAATGAAAATTAGACTCTGGAACATGATCGCTGCCTGACAAATTATAAAGTGAAGAAAAAGATAGATTGAGTTGTGTAAAGTTTCATGTCAATAAAATACATTTTCCCAAAAAGTACATACTGGATTATTTTTCTTTTCAAAATACTAATTTTGTTATATTATTTCTACCACCTAGCAGTAATTCAGTTTTCTTGAAATATACTTTATGTTCCATCAGATTAATGACACCAACTAATCTGTTGAGGCGATGCAGTGGTGGCACACTGACGATGAAAAGAGAAGCCTGAGGTCTGACAGTAACCCACTCCTCACATTTAGCAGCGACTGTATCAGGCTGCAACAGGTGAAACTGATTTGGTGCGTGCTGCTTGAGACGGGATATTTCCAGATGTTACTATTTTGACTTGCAGTGCCTCTGACAGATGTACAACGTGCCCAAGTCATAATGGTATAACTTGAGGAGTTTTAATGCACTACGAAAACGGCAAAAGTCATTAGGCTGCCTTTTAACTAGACACACAAATGTCTTAATATGAGGAAAACCCAAACTTGCAAATTAACATGATCGTACATGTCAAATAATCTTGCTTCAATCCTGCATTTGCTCAATACACTGTCATAAATGTGCGTACATCTTCATCTAATCCCATCCTATTGCATTTAGACCATGAGCTCAGGGGGTTGGTCATCTCACTCATAGTAAGTAAGGCTCATTGTGATTTTTAGTAAGATATTTGAACCGAGACATGAAAAAAAATGTGATTGCCCTGTCTGCATACCTCTTGGCCTTCTTGGTGTTATCACCCTAAATGTCTTTTTCTTCTGTGCGGTTTCAATGAAAAATGTGAAACTCATTAAAAGTGGTCGAATGTTGTGATCGATGCCCAATATAGTGAAAATATTTTACATGTGGAACGCTAATGAGGAAGGAAAATTAAATATATAACATTTTAGGTGATTGTTTCTTGATATTGGTTAAAAATTACATAAAAATATGCCCAATATACAGAAAAACTAACAAAAACTGCTGAGTTAACAAATGTTATCACACATTTTACTGATATCTTGGTAACTAAAGCACTTACAGCAACAAATGAACACTAAAAACCTTCCTTGAGATATACTGAAAACGAATGCACCATTGGTGGGAACAATGTTTGTCCAAGAGGATACGTTTGTTCTCATTTTTCAACCATATCTCCAGTTACGTTTTTTCATCTAAAATCAACATTTTCAATATTTTTGTTTCATGTTTTTTATGCTGTTTATTTCCAGGTCACTGCAGAGGTCTCGATTTACAGTATTGATCATTATTGACGAAGAAGCTATCAGATCTACTCCCATACTGTGATGAAAATACATACATGTGTATAAACTCATGCTAGTAATATCGCTGCTATTCCAGGTGGTGGTGATCATGAAGACATAGTCGGGATACACGGATACTGATACCAGTATAGGGTATCGGTTCAACACCAGGCATGAGTACTTGTACTCATTAAAGTGCCACTGATACCACAACACCTGATACCGCTTTATGGCAGCGTGTGTTGTGTATTTACACCTACTCGGGCTGCCGTAGTTGAGACGGACACAAGGCATTGTGGGTATTGTAGTGTATGTGTGTTGAGCTCCTGCAGCGGGCTGCAGCTCCGGTGTGTACATCAATCAAAGGTTAATCGACGACGGGAACCCGTATCCTTGTTATGTAGGAAGACACACTGGAGACATAACAAGGCACCAGTGAGGCGACCAGTGGGTTTTCGGGGGTCTGGCTCATGGCCTAATTGGGGTGGCACCCTTAAAGTGTATGAGATATTGTACAATGAGAATTTGGAGTGCCATCTATACGTAGTTCAAAGTCATTCCCAAAAAATTTTTTGGAACCATCTTTTTACCGACCTTTTATTTTCTGCAGCACAGTTGCTCTCTCCATGGCGCCTGGGACACCAGGCACAGTGACTGGTTCACGGAAACGACTGCCTTCATGGTTGAGAACGTATGGTGCATAGATCTCAGATTCTGAAGGCTCTTTCTGTGAAAAGAAACGTAAAGTACAGTCTATCAAACATGATAGCCATCATATATGATTTCTAAACTCCAAAATCCTGTAATCAGTAAACATGTGACTGCCACCAAGCATGTTTTGTCTGCCACTGTCAGACAAAACAAGAGATATCATTTATTATAGCCCTTGTGAGATATACTATCTCAACGTGGTCTGAGAAAACACAACATTATCCTTACTCTGACATATCATATCTCTAACTCCTAGTGCAGGAGACACAATATGTCCACCTTATCAGACATTTTTATTGTCTATATTTGCAACTGAAATGCAGAATATGTTCCTCATCTAACACTTTGCTGAGCTAATTTCAATATACCTTTGCTTTTGACATAAGAAATGCCCAGCAGTAGGTCGAATACTCAAAGACATCGAGGTCCTCAATGATTTTGTCCCCTTGATTTGTTCCAATATCCGGTAAAAGCTCTCTGAAGAGAGTGTACAGGCCCTCAAGCAGAGCGATCTGTATTGAAAGCAAAAAAGAATGAAACAAATTTCATCACATTTGAATATAGAAAAGTATAATATAATGCAAAGTTTACCTTTTGGTTCCTGGATATGGTTTCATTCTTGCAGAGTAACTGATAGAGACTCTGGGCCAGAGGGTTGCATCCAGTCAGTTTTCGAATGTAGCCAATCAGATTCCGCTGTGAGTCTCCAGACATGTTGTATTTCTGAATGGAAAAAATAGGATTCATTTCATTTCAAATGTTATTTTTTCATTCTTGGGTGAGAGTCAAAATGTGTTGAATTGAAAGAAATTTCTAACTGGATGTTTGTCAGTATGTGAGTGTAGCTAATGGCGTGTAGGAGTCACGACAACGCAAGAAGTTCCTCATCTTACGATCGTTGAGTGAATTTTACTGAAGGAAGCAGTGTTAGAATATTTGTCCTGTGGTCATTTTTAATAATGTTGCCCCGGTAAAAACAATTATTATTGCCTTGCTTTTTGCTTGATTTATTTATAAAGCTGTACTAAATATCATGTGACTGTGCAGCGCGGGAGGCGACCCAGAGATCGGAAAGATCCAGCAGGTTAAACAGCCAATTTTAGATCCCGTCTGCCTTTTTTCTCGTTTTCTTTTGCTCATCTGGGCGAACACGGTAATTAATAACCTTCATATGTTCTCAGAAAACACAGAAAAGCGAGCGACGCAGGTAATTGTTTTTGTCGTTTTTATGAATCAACTGTGTTATTGTTGTGTTTGATTATAGTTTTCACGGTATACCTCAGAGCAATGCAACTTCTGTGAAGAAGAAACGTCGTGGATGAATCGTGGACTCTCAATGACCAATATGACAATATGTGACACAACAGTGATCTTGATTTAGATCAGCAGTGTCAAATATGTTTTGATTCAGGGACCGCATATTTATTATTATTAACAAAGCTGCGACTTACAATGATGTAGAGGGACGACAGCAGGAAGCTGATTCCTTTGGGGGTTTGCTGGACAGAAGGGACCACATCATCAATGAAGACTGCACTGGCATCATTGGCCTCTTCAGAGAATGTGGACAGTGAAAACTGCACTGTTGATTCCTCTGTGATCCCACAGCTTTCCAGTGAGTTGCCAATGTCATCGTAACCTCTGAAAATAATCAGACCGTAACGATATAAATCCAGCGTGAATAAAAGCTTGATTCTGGATAAATTAGATCCAAAAGTGATGCTCTCAGTGAAACACAATGGTCTTACACATAGTGAAGAACTTGTGCCGGGATTCCACTTTCGTTTGCAAGCTTCTTCTTCAAAGTTCCTACTGTGTCCTTTTCCAGGTCAGCTGAAATCTCATAGTCTCCCTGGAAGGGACGAGACATGGGACAGAAAAGATGAGTCAAATGTCATTCCAGCTCATTTGTCCTGCATGAGGTTGCTTCATATTGATTTCCCACTTTTTATTGAATAAATGACTTTGAACCAATTTGGTTTCAGCGGGTGGATTTGATTGGGACAAACATCCATCCATCCATCCATCCATCCATGCATCTATTCGTCTCCTTGTCAATTTTGGGGTTTCATGGGGTTTTCAACCACTTGTTGCTCAGAAATACAAGATATATTAAACTCACCTTCAGCATTATGTGGCACCGAACAGTGTCTGTTCCCTGAACTGTGTTCTCCAGTTCCGAGTCTGGAACAGGTGTTGACAGGTTCTGCGTTGGTGTGAATATGGCATAGATCAGATCATCGCTTTTAATGTGGCGGTCCTGTAAAGACCCTGTGGAAAAAGCAAAATTAAAACAGTAACCAAGCTAAGTAACTAAGCAGTAATTAAGCATAACTTATTGATTTTTTTTTCCCAGTGGCATCAAAAACTAACAAAATTCATTCTCAAAATAACAAAAAATTATATACGACAGCTGAGTTGCAAGTTGATCAATTTTAACATCTACTTAAGTCTGTACAGCCATTTGTGGCTAATAGTACTCAAAACAAACTAGAATATTAATATATGTAACTCTCTCACAAGAAATACGGGACTTTCCGGTTCTAGAAACAGGTTTGGTTTTTTTGTTTTTGTTTATGGGATTTTCTGGAAGTGGGTGAGAAAAATTCCAGGCATTCAATTTTATAATGGGTGGTCATGGAAGGTTTATACATTTAAATTGTTGGTAATTCTGTATTCATTGCTTACAAATTTCTCATCATTTTTATGTAACTTCTAGCCTATTTATTGTGTTCTAAGACTTATTGGACTTCCTTTTTCGGAGTCCTGAGTTTTGACAATGTTTTCTTGTAATAAATGTGTCACCGTTTGTTCTTCGACACGACTCTGACATTCTTCTGTGAAGTAGAAAGCCTGTAAATACGTATTGTATTGTATAATTGAAGCAGCAGTGAAAGAGCTCACATGAGTTAAAGAAGGGGTCGTCAGTCAGCGGCATCCCATCATCTGTGAAGAGGCAGACTCCTCGGGAAGAGTCGACGTCCTCCAGGTAGCAGATCCTCAACAGCAGGTCTTCCACTGTATTTTGTGCTGGATCCATGTCTGGTTGACACAACACGAAGATCACGTTTCTTTACTGGCCAATTTTATTCCAATGAAGATTCGCACAGGTTACAGGAACCAGTTCAACATAATGTTGATACAATAACCCTCATTTTAAAAGAGGAATAATATTTATTCACATAAATGTGAAGCTCCATCGCGAGTGGATTCAAATGTTGTCAACTGAATGGGCCAAGTGTGGGCAATTAAATGAGGTTAGTATTAGGGCTGCAACAACGAGTCGATAAAATTGATTAAATTTGATTATTAAAAGTGTTGGCAACGAATCTCGTTATCGAGTCGTTGTGTCGTGCGACTTATGCGTCACTCGGTCAGCGTTCGCTCTCTCGGTAACGTCAAAGTTGCGGCGCGGCACTCGAGCTAACCGGCTAGCCGCCGGAGTGCGCTCTGATGCAGGGAGACAAAACAAAACAACCAGTGCAAAGCAGAGGATGTAAACAACAACAGAGGATTCATAAGGTCTGCCGCCCCGACTGAGATTACCGTTGTAACATCACATATGGTGGAGCTCTAAGCCCCGCCTACTTTTTAACCGACCTTCTATGGAGGAAACGCACCAGATTTGGCTCTGACTTACCTTACTGCTTTACCTTTCTGCTCCGTACCGCCGTTTGATCTTGTAAACATATAGACAATTTCATTCCATACACTGTGACCACGACAAAGACAAACTTTGAAGTGTAAAGTTAAAGCTTATTAAAGCAATATTTCAGCAGTCTGGTCACTCAGGATGAAACTAGACTGTATGTGGTGCCTGAAATACATTTAATCTTATTTAATAATTATCTTATATACAACTTATATACATGTGTATATATATGTGGATATATTGTATACATCTTTGTATTGGTTCAGTTATGTGCTTTTAAATAATCAGAATATATTTGATTCATTTGGTTCGTTCAATATTAACTGGTCCTACAATTTCAAATGGGTTTTTTAACCGATTCATCGAAAAAATAATCAACCGATTAATCAATTATTAAAATAATCATTATTAGCAGCCCTAGTTAGTATAAATATCATGGCCTGTAGTATATGTAGTATAGTAAGACTCAACATGGCCAGAGAAGACAGGAGTTAAGGTTTATGTTGACCTCTAGTGACTACAGTTCCAAAGACAGACACCATGTATGTCTGCAGCCAGTCATCAAACATAAAGACCACATTTTTGTTCCTCATGATAAGAGCTTAATATGCACATACTGTACATCTTGTTCGTGCCTCTGACGAACCTGTGTGTTTGTGGAGGTGTGGACCTTATTACTGCACACGTATGGAACTGAACAGACAAGGGCTTTATCAGCCAAACTATTAAAAGATTTAGTACAAGTCTTTAAAACCTTTCTTAAATATAATTACTGTATATATTTTATCAAGCATGATAAATAACTATGATTTAAATAATTTTGTCAGCTGCAATCTGCTTAGCTCTTTCATCTTGTATTGATTAATGTAAAACAGCAGAGACGTGAGCCTTTTTAAAAGAATTGTGAAATGTCTTGTGAATCTGAAACTCAGCTGCTCAAGTATAATCTTTAACGTTTCTGCTTTTGAGTTGCTGTTCTTGTATTTGGCCGAAACATCACAGTTAATGATTGAGTTTTCCCCCAATCTGCCCTCCTCAAACCCCGGCTAGCTTAAACTTCAGTCCATCTGGAGTCTCACATGGAAGCAGTTGGTTTCAATTGAACAATTTTCACCCCTGGTAGCCTTTGAGAAAGAAGATCATGATTGTTCATGACGATTGGTTTGTAGGAATCTAGTGAATTGTTCTGTGGATTGTGTGTGATTGTATTTACGAGCTAATTCTCTATGACGGGTCTCATCCTCCTGTCCTGTCCTCCTCTGTTCTGCAGCTTCCATATTTTGGTGGCATCCAACTTATGAGGGTAATATTGGTGAAAAGGTTTTGAGCACTTATAAAAGTGGAATTCGTAGATGTGTACCATGAAGTTGTAGTTGTGTACCATGTTGCTCGATTGGTTTGAAACCATTACAAATGAATAATGGGAACGCTGCCTGTGTGTCTGGGTCTGCATTTGGGTTTAAGCCAGTTACTGTGACGTCGTCCACCTTTTGATGTTTACATTATTGTCTTCTCACTAAAAGAGACAGTCACTGATCTGACTGCATTTTATCACCCTGTAGTGCCGCATTATATAATAATGGTGCAATATGTAATCATTTACGACATTTTCACCTCATTACTTAATTACGTTTTTTCTAATTAAGGCAGCAGTCTTGATGGTTTATTACATAATCTACTAATACATTTTCTTAAAAACAATGGGGGTGGGGTTATTACAAATTCAAGAACTTCTGTGTGAGAATTTTATTACAAAATGTGGTGGTATTACATAATGAGGTGAAAAAGTATTACATCATTACATATTGCACGAAAACATACCTCTTGGCTTACCTGAAACCAAAAAAAAAAAGGATGCAGATTTAGGAAATTCCTACCTTTGATGCATTTAGGTGCAGGACATTTGGGGTATGTATACAGCACAGTGAATGGCGTCATTAACTTTTGCACGGATTCTGCAGCCGGGTGTGCTGGAGCTCTGAATCTCCCAATGGTCTTTTGCATAGAAGCAAAACGATTCCGTTCCATTTGACTGAAGCCTGTTTAAAAAAAGACAGGTTCAAGAGGTTCCATAGCCCAGGCCAGTACATTGATATCGCACTGTGAAGACATGACTCACAAAGCAAACAGTTATGAAAAACACTGCATGATTACAGTAACAAGGTTTTGGCATTTCGATCCTTGACATTATCCAGACCTGATACATTTATTTCCCATCCTTTGTGGGAAGTGGAAAGTGTTAAACGATGTATGAATTCCTGCCCTCTGTATTTGCTGATAATGCTTTTGCCCATGTACTTTGTCCGCTCTCTGTGTCTGTCACTTTATTTGCCCAAAATGCAGGATCACTCAACACAAGTCTCTGATCAGCCTGCTCAGTGCTCTGCTGAGTTTCACTTTCATTTCACAATGATATGGACCTGCTGCTACCTAAACTGGCTTCAGCAGCTAAAAGACTTCCTGCGCATTATGAAATGAATGTAGCGGAAACACTGAACGGAAATAAGATAGCTAAATTGTGGCAGCTGGCCAACCCAGAGTGCCAGAGTACCACCCTCACAGGGAGGGAGAGAGCGAAAGAAAGAAAGAAAGACAGACAGACAGACAGACAGACAGACAAACAGACAGAGAATTTTTATATATACACATATATATAGAATTTTTAAAATATTAATAAACTGTAATGCTGTCAAAAAATGTTTATGCCAACAAAGTAACAATGGGCTTTGAATTGTATTCACTTCATTTATTACAGATAATCTTCAATAAAAAAAAGAGGATTTCTTGATTTTTTTTCTCCATCTTAGTCGTGTGTGTGTGTGTGTGTGTGTGTGTGTGTGTGTGTGTGTGTGTGTGTGTGTGTGTGTGTGTGTGTGTGTGTGTGTGTGTGTGTGCAGCCTGGGGTGCTGCAGAAAGCCACCTCGAGGGGGCAGGGCTGAGTAGCGATCATTATGAGTGACTGACATGAAATTAAACCAGTCAGCATCATTTCATGTCCAAAACTTGCAATAGGTGTCAGTGGGGCAATCCAAGATGGCGGTGTTGCGGGCGCCGCCATACTCGTTGACCTGTCGCCGCCCTCTTGAAATGGTGCAAGGCAGAAGCATGAGCTCGGTGATTGGTTTAAAGTCAGTTCTGGTTGTTCTCGCGTGTTTCTACGGGATGTTGAGACGAAGACAACCACCTGTTTCTCTGATAATTAAAGGTGTACAGGAGGATCTTCTATTTCCGGGTGGATCATCAAGACTATTGGTCCTCCCAACTGTCAATCATTCTGGTGATATATTACGTCAGGCCGTCGTACGTGCTCGTCCCTGGGTAGCGTGGATCTATTAGTTTTCACTTTCTGCGCATGCGCGCTTTCAGGTGTATATGGTGAGCTACGCCTTCAGCGAGCTCGCAGTTCTCACCGGGTACTTTGAAAATGGCAGAGGGTCGCAAGAGAAAACGTGTCTTGGAAGTGTATGAGAAGAAGAGAAAGGCTTGGGAAGAGAGAAAGAAGACCAGAGTGTTTTTGGGAGATTGTTTCACACGATGGCGCTGAAAGCCCAGGTTGGGCTTCCCACTGATGATTCAGTCGTGAAGTTTCTACTCCACAGGTAAAGTTTGGCATTCTATTTGGAGAAATCCATTTCAAATCACTTCCAGTAAAAGTTATCTATGTCTATATTGTAACTTTCCAGGGTTGATTAGTTTGTTTTGTAATTTGCATCGTCAGTAGTTATTACGGTTTGTGTGAGCGATGCCGACTTGTGACTTGTCAACAGAGCGTGCACGAGGAGAACTGGGCTCGTGCACGTCTCTCGCACACGTTTTAGTAGGCGTTCCGTCTCGGGAGCAGGTAGAGCGTTGCGCATGTGCATTTCTTCAAAAGGTGGAGAGGGCGGGTCTTTCCTAAAATTCGGAAAAATCCTCCTGTACACCTTTAACTCTGTTTCATCTCTTCTCAGACCCCATGCACACGAGCCAAAACAATCTTTTTTCTCCCTGGCATTCTCAACAATAATTCTGTCCACATGTCACTGTAAGATGTCACCAAGATGGCGCGCCCCCCCCTCCCCCTCCCCCCCCGTGGCAGACGTGTTTGCTCGCTTCGCTCTACCCCTTGAACCTAACCACGGCTCAACACCAGGCTTCAGCATATGTCATGTTTCTTTTTTTTCACAGATGATCATGTTTGCCATTCAAACATTACAGCGCAGTCGAGGTTTTGGAATCTCCCCACTTTGGGACCCGTTAAAAAAAAAAAACTTTTCTGGCTACTTCGGGGCCATCCACACGAGAACACCATTTCACATACACGCACCATTTGTGTCCTTTCATTCACAACAGGTGGAGTTTAGGAGCCTGAAAACAGTTTATTTTTAAACCGATCAGTTGATGTGTTTTTTGAAAATATACTTGATACACCTTTTGTTTTCCCTCAACTCATAACCCAAAACATATTCAATTTCTAAAAGTGACTAACAAAGCAGCTGCTGACATTTGTTTATGCATGATTAACTGATGCCACAAAAGACTTCAGAAGAACCAGATTAAACCATTGAGCCACCACAGACTTGTTTTTGTTCAGATACTCAGTTTGTTTCTCCCCTTTATCCCGACTTAGGGCTGAATTACTTTTTCTACTATTCTTTCGTAACCACACTTTGTCTGTAAGGTTCACAACTGGCAACATGAAATCTAAAGGAAATAAAGTTTAGTCTTACCAAGGTTGGTTAGGTCTTCATCTGTAACGCTGTCGATAAAGTCTCTTTCATCTTTCACTCCAAACTCTAGAAACCTATTGTAATAAGCTTCCAGGCGGTGCTTCTCCAGCAACTTGTAAATCGCATCCATCTGCAGGAATGATAAATACATCCTGTATATGCATTATCATGTTTAGTTATATATGTACAAATATTTATCGGGCCAAACAAGCTCATATAGCTTACCTCGAGGCCCTCACAGCTGTCCCGTTGTGTTTCCTGGAGTTTCGATTTCCAGTATTTGATACTGAAGGGTGTGGCTATGGTTAGGGGTGTTTGTTTTTTTTTTTTTACCTTCTTTTTATTTTTTATGTTGTTGTTGTTTTGTTTTTTTGTATTTTCACAATCATAAACAAACAGATAACTACAATGAAAAATTAACCACAACCAAGTGAGAAAGAAAAGGGGCAAAAAAGAAAAAAGTATGAGAAAAAATCAAGCTCAAAAAAGTAACAACCTAAAAGTAGAGCTTGAACTACAGAAAACAATATTTACTTCATTTATCTATCCCCCCCGTATTGAGTATGACTGTTACTGTTATAATAAATAATACGTGTAATTTTGAATTTTCTCTAGAATATTCCCAAGTCCCGCCCTTCGATCAGCAGGCTACTCTATTTGCCGATTCAGCTGTCACTCAGAACTTATCGCTCCAATTGGCCCATAGAGACGTGAGGCGGGACTTGTTTCCAGGAAGTGAGGAGCGTGACTCTCCTCCTGGCCTGCTTGAGCACGCACCAGTTATCTGCCTCGTTTCTCTCGCTAACAGTTTCAGTTTGTCTTCAACATGGGCGACGACGAAGAGAAGTACGACGGGATGCTGCTCGTTATGGCGCAGCAACACGAAGGAGGGGTTCACGAGGTAAAGTCAACCTGCCCCAAACCACCGGGCTAACCGCGAAGCTAACCAAGTTAGCCTGGAAGCTACGACGCGCAGCTCGCCTGTTTGGACGAAGGTCCATGAAGATAACGCATATTTTAACAAAATAATTGAAATATTTAGGAAACGTATGATTTGATGGGGATTGCAGCTATACGGTTATTATCAAAAGTGTGATTTCGGTAATTCGGCTTATATGTAGCCCAGAGGAAAGCCCTATATCACATGAAAAACATAAAATGTCACCCCTTTACACTACTAGAGTTCATACAGTAAATTCAAGGTTCATACACATTAAAAGCAGTCTTGGTTTTCCTTCAATCTGGCCACGATATTCTATAATAAAACAGGGCCCCTGACTGGTTTTTACTTTGGTCAATAATCACAGTCAGAACTGTTAGATTTCCAGACGATTTGATCCACCCATGTGCTTGTTTCAGCCTCTTGACAGCAGTGGTTCTCGCCTCCTCCAGGTTTGCCCCCATGGGGCATATTTCCCCAAAGCCACCCTGTTGTCTTGGTGAAATGCTTCAGGTCATTGTTTTTACCACAATGGAGCAGAGACTCACATCTTTAATCCTCTGTTCCTGTTAATTGTCAGTTTTTGCTGTGATGTTTTGATAATAACCTCTTTCTAAGATGTTAGCTGCCGATTTCAGCTGTTGATATTTATGTATCAGAAGTAGTGGGTTCTTATTTTGGGGTGCAGAGCCAATCAAACAACAACTCCGTGTAATGAACAGTGACTTGGTGGTGGGAAGTCAGCGACGTGTTAATAATAATCAGGTCTTGGGTTGCTAGCGCTGCTGGTGTTATTTACTGTCTACACTCTCTTTGGGTCACATCCTGAATTGCCTCTTGAAGCTATTCCACCTGATTGAATCTCAACACCAGTCAAGAATATGTGAGAATTATAAACTGACTCATTGTCTCTTTTTTCCTCCTCCTACAGTTAGTAAACACATTTTTCAGTTTCCTGCGACGCAAAACGGATTTCTTCACGGGTGGAGATTCAGGCGCAGCAGAGCAGGTGAGCCACCTCTTTCTCTTCTCTTCTCTTCTCTTCTCTTCTCTTCTCTTCTCTTCTCTTCTCTTCTCTTCTCTTCTCTCCATCCACCCCAGCCGTCTCATCTCCTCCCACCTCCTCTCTTCCAGCTGGTCCAGGAGGTGTTCAGCCGCCACAGTAAGCTGGCCCTGAAGGCCCACAAGGAGAAGCAGGACAAGCAGGAGAAGGAGAAGAAGGAGAAAGCGGAGCGAGCCACCAAGCTGGCTGAAGAGAAGAGGAAGAAGAAACCAGAGGACGGGCCGAGGATTCAGGAACTGACGGACGAGGAGGCAGAGAAGCTCCAGTCTGAGCTGGACAAAGTAAAGATTCAGTCAGTGTTGAATCTGCCGCTCTCATTCTATACATGTGACTCTTAGATCTATGTTGTGTGTTTAGAAAAAGAGCCAAGAGGATGACATGAAGACTGTCACTGTGGAAGAAACGTCAAACAAGGAAACAAAGGAGAAAGGAGTGAGTGAACTTTAACAGCTTGTTTCCCGGCGAACAGTGGAATCTGCCTCTACTGACAAATTCTTCCTTTTCCCGCAGTCTGACTCTGAAGGAGAGGAAGACGAGAAGGACAAAGATAAAATCAAGCCCAATGCAGGAAACGGAGCCGATCTGCCGAACTACAAGTGGACACAGAGTCTTTCTGAAGTGGACGTGAGAACATTCACTCTATTCTGACCATCTTGAAGAACACCTGAACCAAAATACTGTTTTCTCTGCCGACTTCACACATGCATAATGTTTGATTATTGTTAATAGTCTATGGAGCACATTTCAGCTAAAAAGATCGAGGTAACGTCAGGATTAACTCTGGGTTTTGTCTTATCGAGGTAACGCCAGGATTAACTCTGGGTTTTCCCTAAGGTAACTTCAGGATTAACTCTGGGTTTTGTCTTATCGAGGTAACTTCAGGATTAACTCTGGGAACTCAAGCTTGAGGGAATCAATGAAAAAAACACTTTTGGGATGTTTTTGAACCCCAAATAGCACTTTTATGATGTTTAAAGCACAGAAAAGTGGATTTAGTACAATATGGGACCTTTAAGGTGAACTTGGACGGCATGTTGCTCCACAACCAACATGTTTGACTCCGTTGATTTAGAGACAAGACATCTGTTCTTTCTGTGAAGGAAAGACCTGAGAACCAGACTGGATTATAAGATGATGTTGCTTTGGCTTTTTTTAATTCTTACAAAATCCAGGAAAATTCATTCAAATCAATTTTTTTGATATATTTAATTTGAAGCTATTCTTGTCTATCACGTGTTAATTTTGGATATATTCCCAGCCAACATCCATTTCTCTTTTAATACTGGTGTATCCAGTGTTTGGAGGTCAACACACACACACACACACACAGTTCTGAGGTTTGTTGAAATAAGAGGAAGCTTGTTAGGAGAGTACATCATCAGTATCCCACCCGTATAATGTTCAATATCTTAAAAGGCCACTAGATGGCAGTAGGTACTTCTGTAGTAAAAATCTCTAACGTCCAGTTAATGGTGAGGATTTGATCGACTTGTGCTTTTATATAAACTGAGGTTTGAGTGAGTAAACAAGGTAAATGTACTTTAACCTAGAATGGATCTTTTTTTTTTTTATGGAACTTATTTTTATTGTCGGTCTCCATAAACAAAACGTTACAAAACCACAGACAGACTGTTGTGTAGAAACCTTTTAAATAGTGATATAAATATGATCATGGTTTGTCTAACTGGTGTCTCTCTCCATATAGTTGTCCAGTTTGTTTTCTAAACCTTTTGTTGAACCTATTCTCTTTTAGCCTTATAATAAGAATAATAATAATAATAAAGATGAATTTCTCTATCAAATGTCCAGCAGCTTTTCTTCTTTCGGGGCTTTTGCATCAAGCCACTTCCTGCTGCTGAACTGAACCTGATCCCATCATTTTCTCTCTGCCTCCCTCAGCTGGTCGTGCCTTTCGACGTGAACTTTCGCATCAAAGGTCGCGACGTGGTGGTGGACCTCCAGCGGCGCTCCATCAAGGTGGGGCTGAAAGGCCAGCCGCCCATCATCCAGGGCCAGCTCTACGGCGAGGTGAAGGTGGAGGAGAGCTCCTGGCTCCTCGACGACGGCAAGGTGGTCACCGTCCACTTCGAGAAGGTAGGAAACGCAGACGCGCTGCGCGGCCGGTGGCCCGTTTCCCCTTCAGGCGAGTCACTTCCTGTTGGTTTCAGATCAATAAGATGGAGTGGTGGAGCCGCATCGTCACCACCGATCCAGAAATCAACACCAAGAAAGTCTGCCCAGAGAACTCCAAGGTTTGCACACCCAGCCTCCACCGGTAAGCGGCGGCCGTTCTTTAACAGGCGACGATAACGACTCGTCTTCCTTCGTCTCCCAGCTGTCGGACCTGGACGGAGAGACGCGGGGCATGGTGGAGAAGATGATGTTTGACCAGAGGCAGAAGTCCATGGGCCTGCCCACATCCGAAGAGCAGAAGAAACAAGACATCCTGAAAAAGTGAGTGGGCTTTCCGCTGCGCTGGAGGTTTATATACGAGCTGTTGGTCGTGTTCCTCTGTGTTTACTGAACGGCCATCGGAGACACTGTGACGCAGTTAGGGAAGCTCTGATCCACATCTTTTCTCCTCACATCTCATCCTGATTCCTCAACTTGGAGATCTGCCGATACTTTTGCTTTAATATTCTTCTTCTTATTGTTTTATGTGAGGCTGTAATAAACTCCTCTCTGCAGTAAAGTATGAAATGTAGGAATGTTTGCATGTTTTCTCTCAAAAGACAACTTGAGGTTAGTAGAAGGTGAGAAAAGGAAGCAGGACAAACAGTTGGACAATGTGAGGGTCTGCGTGACGTCATCATCTCATAATAAACTAGTTCTGTCTTTTAGCTGTCCGAATTCTCAATAAGCAAAGGAAAGGAGGCTCGTTGCTTCTTTTAGAGCAGGAGTGTCAAACTCAGATCCTGGAGGGCCGAAGCTCTGCAGGTTTTCCACGTCTCCCTCCACTGAACGTCCTGATGCTTCGTCACCGTTCAGCACGGAGCCAGAAAACCAGCTGCTCATTGCAATCAGCTGTGTGGAAGCAGGGAGACATGGAAAACGTGCAGGACTGCAGAGTTCCACACGTGCTTTAGAGCCTCCTTTAGCATAGCATAGCACTGACGCATCCTTTATAAAGGAGGCGAGCTCATGCTGCCCCACAATTCCTTGCGGCGACATTTAAAGGAACCTGCTCATCCGAGCCTTTAGGGAAACTCCGATCATGTAAGTTGCAAAGTAATAATCTGCTTTGAACAACTTTAAATCATCTAAAACCCAAATCTGCTTTGTATAGTCCATTTTCAGAAAGTTGTCGTTCTTTCCCCGCCACGGCAGACTTGTGTCACTAACTCGCGCCGGCGTCGCATTATTATGACATCACTAAGTGAAAGAGCGGTCCGACTGCCACACCGTGATCACCTTCACTAACTCCTTTAGGAAGCCTCCTAACACCTTTCCTTCCCCCCGTGACATCATCCAGGGGGTGAAGGTAAAGTCCAGTCATGAGGACAAAGGAGGGACAATTCAGACGTACCCGGAGACTATTTTCACTATTTCTTCCACATCGTTGCTGAATGGACTTTGATCCGTCTTCACGTCGTCCTCGACTCGTCTGCTGCTGCGAAATAAACCTATTACTTTCTCATATGTTGAGTCCCGTCGTGTGTCTTCATGATGAGAGCTCCTGTCACGGCTCTTGAAATGGGAAAACGCATAAATGAAGGCAATTCAACATATTTGAACCGACTATAGTTTATGATCATCAGACATTTAAGAAGCGGTGAGGATGTTTGTTGGTTTCATTGGTGAGAACAGATGATGATGATGATGAGGGGGAGGTTTAGTGTTTTTATCCAGGAAACCAAAAGTCTGGTCCACTGCTGGTGTTTCTTCTGGCTCCAGTCTGTTTCCACCACATCCTGCTTTCTGCCTCAATCCACCAAATCTTCTCTTATCAACATGTTGACTCGTCGCCACAGTCTGTTGTTTTCACTTGTCAGAGGAAAGTGTTCGTGTTTTTGGCTGTAATTTGCTCCTTTTTCAAACCAAACTGCTCCTGACAGACACAGATGTTTGTTTGAGCCGTTAAACGAGGGTAGAGTTTAATTATTATTGGCAATAAGAGGACGAGGGAATAGATTTTGGGCTACGAGCCGATTTCTTGACGATTCCCTGCAGAAGATGTGAAGTGGACGTGAGCCGTTAAACCTGGTCACATGGGGATTATCATGGAACTGATTAAGTCAAATAATGAGCATTACTGTAAAAAAAAAAAGGTTTGCATTTTATTTGTCGTCCACTGCAGTCACAACTGGAAATATGAGGCTGGTGTCAAATTACAAGGCCTCAGTGCAGTCTGTCAGCAGCTTTACGCTTTTAAACATCAGCATTTTTCCTCCTGTCCATGTCGACGGGAGTGTTTTCAAAAAGTTGTTTTCAGTCACTGTTGTCATGTAAACAAACGTCTAATCTACAGCAAACGTTTTCTGTTTTGACCCTGATGTCACATTAATGGAGCTTATTAACAGTTCATGTCCCGAAACATCAGCCAGTCCTTCATACTTTGTAAATATATTCATATTAACATTAAGTCCTACATCAACGGTGTTTATTTATGAAGTGAAATTACGTTGGGATCTTTTATCACTACTCAATGTAAACTCTTCCTCCTCCTCCGCCTCTTCCTCCTCGTTAACTGTGGGTCTGCGTTAGTTCTATAAAGGTCCAACAACAGTGGCTGGAGACATGATTGGTCGTCTTCCAGACACAAAGTTCACTTTGTCCCACAGTTTCTTTTACTGCGTCACATTCTGAGTCGGTTTGGCCAGTAGGAGGCGCCGTCAGGTGGGGCTTGGCAGCACCTGCAGAATCAAACGCTCCTCCTCAGTAACGCCTGTCGTCTTCTCTCTGCAGGTTCATGGCTCAGCATCCAGAAATGGATTTCTCTAAAGCCAAGTTCAGCTGAGACTCGTTTCTCCTCTTCACCTGCTCACTGGACATGATTCTCCGTTTCCCTCAGTCGGACCTTCGACTCAGATGATTCACATTGTCCCTTTGCATGTGGTCTGCATATGTTGGTTTTTTTAAATAAATGATTTAAAGCAAAATGATTGTCTTTAGTCAGCAAACTGGATGTAAAAGATGTCTGCAAGAAAGAAAAAAAATTAACTGTAAGATGAGGCCACAAGAGGGCAGTGTTTCTTTATGACGTGAGGAGGAGGAGGTGGAAGTACATTTCACTGATAAGTCACTTTAAGGCTTTCTAAAAATGAACTGGGAGGAATAACTATCAAACTCAAGGTGATTTTTAAAGACGTACATGTTCTCTAGTTTACATATTCTCTTCCTCAGTAACTGTTGCAGTGACTGATTAAACTCCAATCACGTTCATGACTTTAGTAATTTATTCAGTATCTTTCAAGGCTCCCAAGTTACCCCGCATCAAAACGGCAAAAAAGTTTAGAAAAAATATGAGTTTAGTATATATCGGTCTCATAAGTCATGTTTTAGGTGATTTGAAGATGTGTAAGGATGTTGGGAGTCTCAGAAACTGTTGTTTGCAACAACCAACACATTAACATCTACTTCATTGTATTTATTCGTACCTTTATTGCAATATATACTCTATAAGGTCGTCGGGTTCACCTGACGTCATGCAGCCCAATTTCAGCAGGAACTGCGACCTCTGCCGTCAGGTGAGTAGAACTGCACTCAGGACGATGATCACTCATTCCCAAACCATCCGTCTATCTTCTAATCGCATGTAATTGAAATCCCATCGGTCCCAGATCGGTTTCCATTATATATTGGCTGCAAATAAAACACGACCAGTCTCCTGAGTATTAGCTATGAATCCTAGTTCTTCTCAATACGGGACTAACACTGAAGTCAAACTCTACTTGGTGTTGTCGTACTTGATCTTTCCTCTTAAAGTTCTCGAGGCCTCGGTCTAAGAAAATAAAACTGTTTCTTGAGCTCTTACTAAGTACCTACACTCTCTGCATACCAGATCCTCTGGTAGGATCCACAATATGTACACAGTTTCCCTTTTCGTTTTTGTTTTTTTAGATAATCCTAAAATATGAGTAAAACTCCCCCACTTCCCACACTTCCTCCAACAAAAATTATACCTTTTATTATATTGCAAAATAATAAATCTTCACCTTCCAGTCAAGGAAAAGTCATCTCCCAGATCATAATTTTTTTGATCATTATTTTTTCTGTCGGGCCGTATAAAAAGTAGCGTCTACAGTCAATTAAAGGAAGATTCAGAGTGAAGCAGGAAAACAATAAAAATAAAATCCAAGAAATAGTTTCAAAACAAGGTGATGATGTAACCGGTGTGAGACACTTTGGCACTAAAACTCAGGATGTTTGCACAAGATGCAGAAAAACCAACTCGCAAAGAACCTGGAGAACTTAGGGGGAATATTTACAAATTACAAGATAACAAACATAAATCTAAAACACACTATAAGAATGATCAACAGAGGTAGATCCCCTCATGAAAAGTGTGTTTCATTTATCTGAGATGTTTGGTGGGCCAATGAGGATCCACCAAACACATTTCATGAGCAAAAAACTAATGTTTTTTCTTTTTTTAATCATTATTTTTATTTCTTTAAACATATACAGAGTATTTCTTTTAACTCCAATATATCTAGTGGCCTGTAATGAATACTTGCATACACAACAACCAGAGTAGATGTCCAACAATCGTACGGTTATAAATGCAGAGATTTTAGATTATGGCAGTGTTACAAGCAGGAAAGCCAGCATGTGATACCATCTCCAACATTAGTTCCATCCATTTTCTTTTTTTAATATATATATCTGGAGCACTGCCAGGTCATATTTTGATATATTAGGTACTTCCGTTCGGTCATCTTGCCGATACAGGTATTGTTGATCCCGCCCACTTCCCCAGGTATTCTCGTACCTTTTCCCAAAACGGATTCACCCATTTGCATAGATGTTCCCCTTTTCTGTCTGCCATTTCCAGCAGAGGATATTTACCGTGAAGCTTACAAGGTGTAAGATAAAACCTGAGTATTCACCTGTGAGCTGAGAGCTCCGGCTAAAACCTCCTTCCCCGTCCAGAAGTGACGTCTGGACGCGTCGTCTGCCTCTGGAGGATGGCGGGAGGCCGTCGCCGTCGCTGCGGCAACCGGCGGAAACATACAGGAGCTGATGGCGGCTAGCAGCTCTTGCTAATGTGTGAAATTGCTCAGGGAGTGGAAACGACTGACGGAGCGGACACAGGAGCAAACTGACCTGCTCTCTACACAGTGAACGTTTTTCCAAGCTGTTCTTCACTTTAACCAACAGTTTACAGCTTTTTTTTCCTTTGGATCTTCTTGTAACTCCAATAACCACTTTTTTTTAAATGGAGAATTGATTCAAACTAAACTTAGCGGGACGTTTTTTTTCCCCAATGGATGATTAACGTGAAGCCTTTCAGTCTTTCAGCTCTGTGATGACATTAGCTGTGGTTACAAGTAATCACATCTGATTAAAACCACGTTATATAAACTGATTACTTTGTCCTGATCAGATTGAAATGAACTGGAACCTCGTGAGGTAAGATCCAGTCAGTCCGAGTAGATTTCCTTTTCTGAGCTTTGTGTGCAAATGATAAACTACCTGACACTGAAAAATACAACAGACATGGAGTAAAACCAGTGGAAGCACAAAGGTCTCTTCATGATCACAGTGAACACGGAACATGTCAGTCCACTGATTGAAATGGGACAGATTCTGTCCACGTAAACCAGCAGAGTCTGAGTTTATTCAGAGTTTATGTAAACGTCACAATTGGAAATAATTCAGTCACATTAAAAAATAAGTGACCGTGGAAAGAAAAAGTGAGACTAAGAGAATGAACCAGAATGTGATCAGAGGAACCAAAACAAAACGCTTAAAGACACTAAAGGACAACATGTGAAGAGACAAGAGAGCTAAATGATGAAATAAGACCTTGAACGACTGGACCAGATGTTCGATGCTTCAAGTCTGGGTGAGATGCTAAAAGACTGAACAAAGTGTTAAAAGACTCGACAAGATGCTAAAAGACCAAACAACTGAACAAGATGTTAAGAGATTCAACAAAATGTTGGAAAAAAACTGAACACAATTTTAAAAGTTTGAAAAAAACAAAACTGGTAAAACACTAAACAGCATGCTGGTGGTCCGACCGACATGTTCAAAAGAAAAAGTCTTGCTCTGCTAAAGGACTAAACTTTGTGTTAAAAGACAAACTGCAAGGATTAGATGTATTATTCTTCAACATTTTTTACATCACTAGTTAATTGCTACTTGTTAAGAAAAGGAGATCTTTTGATTCTGGTTACCACAATATGATAAATGACATTTTTCACAGCGAGTCCAGAGCGGGTCCAGAGCGGGTCCAGAATGGGTCCAGAGTGGATCCAGAGTGGACCCAGAGTGGACCCAGAGTGGACCCAGAGCAGGTCCAGCCAGAGGAGCGGTGGTGGCGGGGCGTCAGCAGGGCTGGAGGCAGAGCAGCTCCAGGCTGCTCAGCTGACAGCAATGTCTCGCCAAGGTACCAGAATTTCTTCATTAACGAAGACACACAGACATCAGAGGGTTTTTTTTTTTCTTTTTTGGGGGGGAGGGGGGGGGGGTCGTTCTGAGAGGGCGAGGTGGGCGCTCTGCAAACACAAACCCCCTCCTGCCCCCCCCCCCCCCCCCCTTCCCGCCCCTCCTGCCCCTCCTGCTCCTCCCCCTGCTGACTCGCCGTTCCAGACTTGACGACTTGTTTCTTTCTTTTTTTTTGCGTGGCGGTAAATCATCCGCCAGGCTTCACAGTGTGACTCATGGTCATGATTGGGGCGTTTGGCCGCTACGTTTATTCTGACTTGTTCTTCCTGGAAGTGGGGGGAGAGGCTGGAGGCGCCGGGACGGGACATTCTGATTGTAACAGGCCTCTCCTGGATACAAACACAAGTGGAATTTCCTGGTCGAAGATCCGGAGCTTCTGGATCTTCCAATAACTCAAATCTGATCTGTAGCACTTTGAAGACCTTCAAACCCAAACGTCTTGATTCAGATTGAACAGATATGTATCCCTTGTTTCCACGGAGACAGAGGCGGAGCCCTCGTCAAAGGTTTGCGTTTCCAGTGGCTCTGAGCTCCGTTGTCATGTAAACAGAGAAAACGTAGTCAGCAGGCCTGGACCAGTAAATATAGAAAACTGTCTTTATGTATATGTGCATCATGAAACTTCTAACATTCACCATAAATATACCATGAGGTCGTTTTCAACATTACAATGCTTCCTTTTGCAAAATACTGTGAAAAAGTTCCCCCATGTTGGTCAGCCAGTCCCTCGGCACGTTCTGTCTTTCTGCTCCTTCGTCCTGTTAAAGGTTCCAGCAGGATTTAAAGAACCTCCATCCTCATTGGGAAACGTCAAATCCTCCTGAAGGCTTTAGATGAAGCTTCTCTGGGTTCTCCTGTATTTACATAATTCAATCTGGTAATAATCTAAACTGTTTTACCCAAATGTATGTATGCATTGTACTGTAGATCAGCATGTTTGTTCTGAAATGTTGTCTTCTTGTCCAAAACAGGTCCCTCTACAACAGTGTTTATCAACCACTGTGCCGCGGCACACTGGTGTTCCGCAAGATATAGTCAGGTGTGCCGTGGGAAATTATCTCTTCACCACTAGATGGCAGCACAGTACTTTGAGACAAGACGTTAGGGTGTGCCGGTGAAAGCGAAACTGACAGCCATCAGTCGGGTTAATCTCCACCACCTGCTGCTCCCATCTTGTATGAAAGAACTGTGTCAGTGACAGTGATGGAGAAGTTTTTGAAAAGGGAGGATTCCAACTCCGAACTAGACATGTTGGTGTTTGTCTGTCTTCTATTCCTGCCAGGATCTCAGCTCTGTGTTCATCCATCAGGTCCAGGTTTCACACTGAGGGAGTAAAAATAAAAAAAAAAGAAATTGGGAAATACTTGTTTCTGTATTTATTTGATTCCTGTTGATAAAACTTTGATGAGAATGACTTTATATTGTTAATAGAGGCTACAGGGTTTAAAATGTTAACATTTTCGGGTGGTGGTGTGCCTCCAGATTTTTCCAAAGAAAAAAGTGTGCCTTGGCTCAAAAAGGTTGAAAAACACTGCTCTAGTCAATGAGACTGAGGTCTTGGTTACATGAGAATGATTTCTTGTGAAAGAGCAAAACCTGGTCCCGTTTTGAGGTTTATCTTATAGCAATAACAATCCAACTGTCCACTGGAATGTCCAGGCACTCGTCATCCTTAATGTTTATAGCGTGTTGTTCTCTGCAAACGAGTGTGGTTTCATTGGAAAAACAAACAATAGCACCCACTAGTGGCACAACGTGAGAACGACACCAGTTTCAATGTTTCTGCCGTTTCCGAACGTCGTGTTCAACACAAATCTGAAATAAACAAATAAATATATAATAGATTTGACGCCCAGATTTTTCTTCAAATTTTGCAAACGTTAAGGAAGCAAACGTTTTGACTCTGTGTGTCGTTTTGTTTTGCTTCCCATTAAGACTTTGGCTGCTGTGTTTCATCCTGCCATCCGCAAATAAGTGACCATATTTTCTGGACTATACGTCACACTTTGTTGTTGTTGTTGTTGTTAGAAATGACTTGTATATCAGAGTAAACTGTGACATATCATCTGGGACCACCAGGTGTCAGTGTATGACAAGAGAATGCTGCTAAAGTTCCACCGATAAAGTAAAACGTCAGAATTTAAACTCAACATTAGAAAGTGTGTGACAAACACGTGGAGGGAAAAAGCAGAGAGGCTGTTACCATGAAGAAAGCGATAGTTGCAGTGGTGGTTTCCAGTTATTACGTGGTGGTGGTGGGCCACCTCCGTCCCCCTTCAGGCCGTAGGTTTGACACCCTTCATCTAAACCAACATTCATCACAGCCACAGTGTTGATGGGCTTCAGTACAAACGTGGAGGAGAGCCGTGACGGAGGTGGACGGTGCTCGGACACCCAGGTGTCAGCAGCCATCCCTGTTTGGACTGACGCTTCCGTACAAGAAAACCTGAGCTGGTGTCTTGTTGTTGTACAGTGGGAGAACCCCGACCATCTGCTGGCTCAACGGCCGGCGTCCACCGGAGGCCAGACTCCAGATGGAGCGTCAACTGTTTCCAAGAGGGTCACTTTCACTTCCTGTTGCTGGAAGACAAGCAGGAAGTCGGTTTGGTATAAGTGGACGGTCATCAGTTGGTAGAGCGGTCGTCTCCCGATCGGAGCGTTGTGGGTTCGATTCCCAATCTCCACCTGTCCACATGCTGAGTCAATCCAATGGATTGATCATACATTGGTGTATGAATGTGTGTGTGTGTGTGTGAGTGAATGAATGTTAATGGTGTAAATGGCTTCAGGACCGCTCAAACTGTTGAGAAGCTCTAAATAAGGTGGAGGATTAGTTCCAAGGGTGACGGTGGTTCTCCACCTGGACTCTGGAACCACCTGCCCTCTTTAAATCTCTTCGAGAAACACACTTCTATAGAGTTTATTTGACGCTTACCTTTTTTTTTTTACTTTTCTTTTTTATTCCATCGACCTATTTTTTATGAGCCCCCGAAGGGACATGAAGAAAAAAAAAAGAAGAGGAAAATGAAGAGTTACATAAGAAAATATCAACATTTTAAAGATAAATAGAGTAAAATCTGACATCATGTCATAACTTTAAATAAATATATAGTGACACAATCTGGCACAATCTAAATCTATAATGTGAAACCTTTAGATAAAATTATATATCAAAACTCAGGAGAACGAAACATAACCTGACATAATATAATGTCTTTAGTTAAACAAATGTAAAAGTATTTACTAAAAATACATAAAATGATGCAAAACCTGACAAATTATTAAAACGTTTGATTGATAAATGTGAAAAACCAAAGCTGAAGAAAATGTAGTGAAACTTAACAGAATGTTATGAGTTTAGATCAATAAATATAACATAGTGTATTAAAAGTGAAGAGAATACAGACTAAACTTACCAAACATCCTCGCCTGGCCTAAATAAATGTGAAATAGTTTACCAGAAAAATACATAGTGTTAAACATGTAAAATCATGTACAAAAACTATAGAAAATTGAATATTTCCAAATATAACATCATAAATTTAGTTCCATAAATGTGAAATAGTGAACCAGTACTATATTAAATAAAGCATAACCAAACACAAAATGATGAGGTTAGATAAAATGTAATATTATGTACTAAAACTGAGGAAAATGAAACACGGCCTCACAAAATATCATAACTTTGGATTAATAAATCTAAAACTATTCAACAGAATGTCATGGATTTAGATAATAACTGTAAAATGCTGTTCCAACAATGACGAGAATAAAGTATGACCTAACAAAACATTGCCTTTATCCTCAATTCCCAAACTTTTATCCAAATGCAACATAAATAAAAATGTGTTTTCTTACATTATATTGCTGCTAAAAACTAATGATGGCAACAATAACTGTGCTGAGCAAGTGCTGCGTGTGTGTGTGTGTGTGTGTGTGTGTGTGTGTGTGTGTGTGTGTGTGTGTGTGTGTGTGTGTGTGTGTGTGTGTGTGTGTGTGTGTGTGTGCGTGTGTGTGTGTGTGTGTGCATCTGTTGTTTGTTTGGAGTCTCTGCATCTGGCTGCTGCACACACTCCGTAAAGCGTATTTGTAACACACACACGCACGCACGCACACACGCACACACACACACACACACACACACACACACACACACACACACACACACACACACACACACACACACACACACACACACACACACACACACACACACACACTCACACACACACACACACACTTCCAGGTGGAGGGAAGTTAAACTTCAGCGGTCAATTAGTGAAAGCCAATAGAGGCTGTAGAGATCTGACAGGACAATGGCATCAGTCAGAACACACACACACACACACACACACACACACACACACACACACACACACACACACACACACACACACACACACACACACACACACACACACACACACACACACACACACACCATAGCTGAGGAGGAAGAGATGACTCTGGGCCAGCAGGACCCGTTTAACCGCTCCAGACTGAGCAAAGACCATCAGCAAACATCCTCCAAGTCTGGACCATCACTCGTAAACACACACACACACACACACACACACGCACACACACACACACACAAAGCTAAAGACACTTGGTGTATGCAGACATCAGACATTATGTTTCATGAATAAAGTAAATATGTTGTATACATTTTGTACTTTGAGTTCGTGGAACAGTTCATTTTTTTTATTACAGTTCTGTGCTCATAGCTGATTATATGAGATGAATAACATCAGCATTAGCACCAGCTGAAGCAGTTATACTAACAGTTACTACTTCATTTACTCCTATTACTGGACAGGAAGCATTCAGGTGGCTTGACATGATTTTGACTTTTTTCTGTTAAACTTTTATAAGTTCATGGGAATTACAACAGGATAATACAACTCCTGGCAAAAATTAATGAATTGGAGGTCTTGGAGGTTCATTCAGTTGTTTAATTTTGTAGGAAAAAAAGCAAATCACAGACCTGCCACACAACTACAGTCATTTAAAATGGCAACTTCCTTTATAATGGCTTTAAGAAACACTAAAAGAAATCAAGAAGAAACATTGTGGTAGTCAATAGCAATTACTTTTTTAGATCAAGCAGAGGGAAAAATGATGGAATCACTCACAATCAATCATCAACATGGGAAGGTTGTAAAAGGCCAGCATACTGGACACCAAGGAAGACATCACAGCATCAAGACAGAAAACTTAAAGCAACATGTCTTGAAAACAGAAAATGCACAACAAAACAAATGAGGAACAAATGGGTGGAAACTGGAGTCAATGTCTGTGAGCGAACTGTAAGAAACCGCCTAAAAGAAATGGGATTTACATCCAGAATAGCTAAACGAAAGTCATCATTAACACCTAAACAGAAAAAAACCAGGTTAAAATGGGCTAAAGAACAGCAATGATGGACTGTGGATGACTGGATGAAAGTCACATTCAGTGATGAATAGTCAATCTGCACTGGGCAAAGTGACGATACTGGAACTTTTGTTTGTTTCCAATGACATTTATGAAGACGACTGCTTGAAGAAAACATGTACATTTCCAGTCACTGTGGGGCTGCAGGTCAGGTCGAGGCACTGGGGAGATGGCGGTCGTTACATCTGTAATAAAGGCAGTCGTTTTTCTTATTCCATCAATTGAAAGGATGTTTGCGGACGATGACATCATTTTTCAAGATGATGATGCATCTTGCCATAGAGCAAAAACTGTGAAAACGTTCCTTGAAGAAAGACACATAAAGTCAATGTCATGGCCTGCAAGTAGTCTGGAACTCAATCCAACTGAAAGTCTGTGGTGGAAATGAAAGAAAATGGTCCATGACAAGGCTTCAACCTGCAAAACTGATCTGGGAACAGCAATCAGAGAAAGTTGGAGGCAGATTGACGAAGCGAACTGTTTGTCACTTGTTAAGTCCTCGGAGACTGCAAGCTGTTAGGAAAGCCAGAGGAAGGAAGTAGTGGAGTGTTGGGGGTTTTTTGTTTTTTAGTTTTTCCATGATTCCATCATTTTTTCCTCAGAATTGAGTGATTCCATATTTTTTATCCCCTCTGCTTGATCTAAAAAAGTAATTGTTATTGACTACCACAATGTTTCTTCTTGATTTCTTTTAGTGTTTCTTAAAGCCAGGAAGTTGCCATTTTAAATGACTTTTGTTTTGTGGCATGTTTGTTTTTCGCTTCTTTTTTTTTCTACAAAATTAAACAACTGAATGAACCTCCAACACTGGCGATTCCATCATGTTTTGCCAGAGGCTGTATTACCCAGTAGTGTGCAAGATGGTGAAAGCGCTTTAAAGACCAATCTACTAGCTAAAGCTTTGTACATATCAAAGCATGTACACTTGTTGTATTCTCTAGGATTGACTGACACTGGGCGGCGTTCATGCTAATACATCAATCTACACCCACAGTGGGAATCACTACATCGGAACATAACTCGAGCTCATTATTGCTTTTGACTTCTTACAAATGTTCTCATCTGGCTCCCCATGACTTTTATCTGAGGACTCTATGATATTATATTGTCTGTATTGTACTGCAAACTTTGATTTTATGATTGAACTGTATAATGACTGTATAAGATCGTATTGCATTGTGTCTAATCTCATCTCATGTTTTTGTTTTGCATCTAATGGGTCGTATTGTATCACATCGTATCTCATCATAATGTGTTGTATAGTACCTTAAGTATCATATAGTATTGTAGTGTATCTTATTGTATCCCATCGTACCTTATTGCATCTTATTGTATCGCATTGTAGCTTTTCAAAAATGTTGAAACATTTTTTTTATTATGAATACAAAATGTCATTCTAAGAAGACTTTAATTAAATGTTAGTGCTTTTAACAGAAAAAAGAGAAAAACCCAACAACAAAAGTACAGAAAGTAAATAAAATGGTCCAGATGTATATATTCTAATCATAATTCCCCCTTTTTGAATCAAAGCTTAGATTGCAGTTCTCCAGTAGAAGCTGTAGAATCTTTTTAAAAGGAGGTTTAATGCATCTGCTCATTTCTTCTCAATAACTTCATACGACGGGGGGACTGAGTAGCTTGCGGTCGATCTCGGACTGAAATCCAGTGAGAAATCTGAGACGGCGTTCAGCTCCAGATGGTGAAATATGTGTGAGTTTAAACACAGACGTGTCAAACTCATTTCGGCAGAGAGGCCAAACACACAGTCTCATCT
Organism: Blennius ocellaris; assembly: GCF_963422515.1. NCBI lineage: Eukaryota > Metazoa > Chordata > Actinopteri > Blenniiformes > Blenniidae > Blennius > Blennius ocellaris. The sequence goes on from NC_137669.1 coordinate 2,947,487, forward strand.
TCAGTGGGCGGCACCACTTCCAAAAAATAGATGAATAACTCATAAACAATTTAAGAGATTAAAAAGTACGATGAGAACATCTACGCTTTGTTTAATCTCTGAGCACAAACATGAAAATGTCATATTATGCTGATTTCATCAATGTTTCCGATGAAAACAAATTACAGTAAAAAGTTCAAAAATTTGCTTTCCTATTTTTTGGTTTTTACATTTAGTTTCTTCTATAAATAAAAACTGGTTTATTTAAAACATCTGATGTGAGATTTGATATGTGATGCCAATAATGATGCTTTTCTTTTGGATTACTGATGTATTGGTTCACTGGTGTGTGTGTGTGTGTGTGTGTGTGTGTGTGTGTGTGTGTGTGTGTGTGTGTGTGTGTGTGTGTGTGTGTGTGTGTGTGTGGAAGGCATGAAGGAAGGAAGGGAGGAAGGAAGTTAAAAGTGCACACTTGGGCTAAAATTGATTAGATTCCTCCATGCAACCATAAAAAAAACGATCTTGTCCTCTATACTGTGTTTCATTCTATAATAGGAAACACCAAACACTCCAATACCCATAAGCCCTCAGCGTCCCGAGACCACAGACCCAGAGAATGAAGACGTACAAAGTAAGTCGACTGAACAAAGAACAATCTTGCTTCATCGACTTAAACAAATTATACAAAAAGTTCCCTGATATTTTTATCACTTTACATATAGAGGAAAAATAAGAAAGAAAGAAAAAGGCATTAGGGGGCAATGCAAGGGATACTTTAAGAAGTGTGAATCAGCTTGCACTGCAGTGGTGACCAAGAAGAAGAAGGAGAAGAAGAAGGAGAAGAAGAAGAAGAAGAAGAAGAAGAAGAAGAAGAAGAAGAAGAAGAAGAAGAAGAAGGAGAAGAAGAAGGAGAAAGAGAAGGAATATGAGTGACTAAAAGCCACACTGCTTCTCCTCCACGACGGAGACAAACTTTGTCTGGAGCTTTGAAGAGTCGACCTTTGCTTTGCTCGCTGCAGGTCACATTTCTGCTTCATTGCTGTTTGTCCGTGTCCCCGTGACCCTCCGGCCTTCATTTACACCTGGGTGAGGACACTCCATCACTGCTGGGGGGGGGGGGCGGGGGGGGCGTCACGAGGTCCACTCCCCCAATCAAACACTAAACCTCCACGTTAAAGATACCTCGCTGTTTTTTTCCCCTCGACTCACGTTTGATTTGTTTAATATTGCAACTCCAGATTTATTAAAATCTTTTGAGCTCAGTTTTGACATAATTCAAATGTAAATTTTGGAATTATTTTGACTTTCTTTATATTTTTTTCAGAGGCACAAGATGTACTTTAACATTACCAGATAAAAGACTGAAAGACTTTTCAATGAAATCATGCTAAATACTTACAAAATGACTAAATGATGAAAACACTGCTGTTATTATAAAGTGTAGTTAAGCTTGAGTTATATGAATGAAATACTCAATGAACTAACTTCTGTATAATCCTGTTAATCCTTCAGGATAAAAAAACAATATGCATGAGAAGTTATAATTAGATTGTTTTAAATGAACTATGGGCTATTTATTGTGAGTGTGACTTTTAATTGTGACTGGATGAATTCCAGACATACGAGGATCATTTCACCTCATTTAGGCATAAATAGATCAAATCCACATTAATCAGGTGTCAAACATGAGGTCAGACCAGCAAACTGTAGACAATTCAAACATTGACTATTATTTGTTTTTAACAAAGAGTAGTGAACACAACCCCACCATGACACCCGAGCTGAGATATCGCTGATGAAGGATAGAAAACTATCATTAGCCTCAAAGTCATGCTGTCAGGGTGAGTTTGTAAATTCTCCCATAATGCAACAGTTCTAGGAGAAGTTTTCTGGACTTTCCACTGTATTTCGCACCAAAAGGTTTCATTAAAATTGGCTTTATGTTGAGATTAAAGTCATTTCTGTGAGTAAATGTTTAGTTTTCTGTTAAAATATTTCCACCATGTATATTCCACACCACAATAAACAAAACCTGTCAAGCTTAAATGGAAATCTCACTATTTTTCTACTCAACATGAAACGTGGCCCCTGAACTAAAATGTATTTGCCACCTCCGATCTAAATGAGCCAAACTCAACCTTTCCACACGCGACACTGAGTTGTGTTTTAATAAACGTCATCTCTTGGTTCGGTGTTAGAAATGCCTCTCTTGATTGCCGCGATAAATCTTTCCATCTCCGTCCGAGCCCCCGGAGTGCGAACGCCGCCTCGGGGGGTTATTTCATTGGTTCCCAGGCGCGAGAACTTTGTGTCCTTATTCTTGTGACTTTCCCCCGCAGGCCCACCTGAACGTGTGAGCCGTACGTCTCACCGCCTCGCACATTCTCACAAAGCAGTGGCGGCGAGGGGCGGCCGCCCGCCTCCACTGGCTTCTCGCGTCGTTTCCCCGTCGCGCCGTCGGAGAAAAGCCCGGCCGCTATTTAAGGAAAACTCATATGGTTGAGGGGGGCGAGGAGTTCGACTGGCGTGTGCAGAGTGAGAGCAGGGGGGCGTGGCGTTTCCACATTAATTACCCCGCGACGACCTTAGTTTGACCTTTGGCCTCACGTGGTTGAAGCTTCGCTTCGTCGTATTGAAGCGCTTTCAGCCACTTCCTGTCATCCCAGGGAAAAACACACAAGACGTGTTTGAGTAAAAACAAACATCTTTAATTTATTATTAAATGACATAAATAAAACTCACAGCGAGTTCAAATACAAATAGATAGTTTATGTACAAGCGTGTGAGCAGAAGGCAGCGCGTGTGAGAGGAGGGACGTTTCGTGTTGCAGTCAGAAGAAGTTAATTTAGTCTATATACACACATGTACACATCACTGTTAGCAGGATGGGGGTTCTGTCTGACAAAGGTTAGGAAGAAAAGCAATATTCCAGGTGATCTTTGGTTCTCTGGAGTCAAAAAATGTTACAATTTGAGGTCGAGGCGTAAGAGCAAAGAGTTTGCAGATATTTTCATTTTTTTTTGGTTTTTCTTGTTTTTTTATTCAAGCGTCTTTCAAGTTCTGTCTTTGCATCTCGGATCATGGAATGGATTGTGGAATCTTTAGAATCCCCGCAGGCCTGGAAGACGTCTCGGGGGGTGGGGGGGTCGGTGTCTTAAAAGTCCGGACGTCTCCCCGCCCGGCGCCTCAGTAGCTCTGAGCCACCGGCGCCCAGGTGGCGGTGAGCCGGGCGATGGAGCTCTCAAACTGAGCCTCGCCGACGCCGACCTCGCTCAGGCCGGGGTCGTACATGGAGGACGGCGAGGAGACGGGCAGCGAGGAGGTCAGGCCCGAGTAGGACGAGCCCCGCAGGAACTGGGAGGTCAGGCCGCCGGGTATGGAGCCCGAGGCGGATCCAGAGGGGGTGAGGGTGGTGCCGGCCACCGACCAGAGGCTGGGGTACTGGCTGGAGCAAAGAAGGAGAACAAATGAAGACATTCCTCCACGCAAACATGCTCCAGACCACCATCTATACGCTGCGTGCAGAAGAGCCTCACCTGGAATTGGAAGTGGAGTTGGTGGTGTGGGACAGAGTCCCCATGCCGCTGGAGTTGGGAATCTGCAGAGCGGACCAGCTGTCGTGAGTCGGCAGAGTCCCGGACGTGTTGTCCATGTAGTTGTCTTCAAGAGAGAAGAGCACAGACTGTTAACGTCGAACCTCTTTACGTTTTGTTTTGTTTTTTTTAAATGGAACTGCAGCCGGTGATATATAGTGTGGATGGGCTTACTGGTGCTGGGGGTGCGGTGGCTGTAGTGTCCGGGGTACGGCGCGGCCCGGTGGCTCCTCAGGCTGGAGTAGCGCTCGCAGTAGGAGCCGGAGGAATGGCCGGCCGAGCCGCTGAACTGAGGCGGGCTGCTGCTGGGGCAGATGGGGCTCTGGCCCGGGAGGAACCAACCTCCCACTGCACGGCAAAAACACTACTTTTTAGCATCAAAATCATCTCTCATCAATCGTCATTTAGGGTTTTTAGAGTTTTAAAAGATTGTAATGACGCAGAAGCAGCTCACGTTGAGAATAGCCGGACTGTTGACTGTCGACACTGTGATCAGGAACTTCTTTATGGTCGCTCCTGCAATCAAAAGCAGCCACATCAGATGCTGTAACAACTCCTCACGCCCTCTCACACACCCAGGGTGTCATTTCTACCTTTCTTTGGCGTCCAGGAAGGCTTTGGCGAAGGGATTGTGTTTGATCTTCAGGGCAGTGATCTGTGAACGAGCCACAACAATTCAGTGAACATTCGAACCGTCTGGACGAGATTTCTCGAAGCTGCGTCTTCCGGCACCGACCTCTTCGTTCTGGTACGCCGTGACGGCGATGAACTGCGTCTCGGGGAAGGACTGGCTGCTGATCATCTTCTGGATGCCTCCCACCTTCACGATGTGTATCCTCGGCTCGTATTTGTGCAGAGAATTCAGCATGATCTGTGGAAGCATCGGGAGTTCATTTCAGTAAATTTGCATTCATTTTGAAAATTAAAAAATACTTCCTTCCTATGGCCATTGGGCTTTATTTCCAACTTTTTTCTTTCATTCTCTATCCCTTTGCCAGTTAATCCGTTTTCCCCCTGTATATTTTAATATTTAATATTACATATCGAATTTTTATTGTTTTATTGATATTTTGTGCTTTCTGTGTGGAGCAACGCTACAAAGTATTTCCCTTTTGGGATTAATACAGTATTTCTGTAACTCTTTAGTTAAGTTAATGCAGCAAAACACAGAAAATTATTAAATTAGAAGCATGGAAGTTAATTTCTTTGTGATATAATTAAATCTATACCATAAATAATACAGTCAATAAATATTACTGCTCCCCTGTGTATTTCCTCCATTTGGGTCTCTTGTATTCCCACATATATATTTAAATAACTCTATCCCCTTTAAATATACATATTATATTATCTTGTGTCACTGTCAATGCCACTGTCCTAATTGATCTATTTGAACTATTTGTGCGATATGGAGCCGTGATGACGGTGAATGTTCCCATCAAGTCTTACTTTATCTTCAAAGACTTAAATGGAATCAGAATTGTCTTTATTGTCATTGTAACAGGTACAACGAAATACTTTCTTCCCATAACTTTCAAACTTTTATTTTCTTTTTAAATTGAGGATTTTTTTCTTTTTCTTTTTTCTTTTTTGCGTAAAAGTCTGCGGCTCATTCCTCGTCACCTGCCCGCCGCCGTTGAGCTTGTTGGAGAGTTTGACTTTGCTGAAGGAGACCGGCGCCTTCATCCAGTGCGCTCCGAAGTTGGGGGAGTCCGGGTGGATGTAGACGCAGCTGGGGCTCTGCGGCTCCGGTTTACCGCCGGGGACCCACTCCCCGTTCACGTACTTCCACCGGTTGTTATCCGCGGCCACGAAGTCCAGCAGCACCGAGTACATGGCGTTCGGGTCGAGGCCGGAGACGCTGGCCCTCAGGACGGGAAACATCCTCCTTGAGAATAAAAGAAAATAGAGGAACGGATTTGTTTTTTAAATGTGCTGAATTCTCTTATAAATACATTAAAAAAAAAGTTTTGTCACAGTTTTTATAAATGTCAAAAGGCCTCTGAAGGCCTCCGGAGAAGGACTTGAATCCCCTCGACTCTGTTTTTGTTAAATAGAAAATCTAATGCACATTTATTACAATTACTAAGTTGTTGTTGTTGGTTTTTTTTATATATATATTTTTCTCTTTTGATCCCGTGCGTAAAAACGCGCCGTGCGTAAAAAGGCCACCACCAGCGGCCTCACTCGTCCCCCGGCCTCCATCGGAGCTGCACCTACCTCCCCGTCTTCGTCACGATCATCTCGTTGGTCAACTCTTTGAACTTGTTCCACAACTCCGCGTCCTCCAGACTCAGTTTAATATCCCTCTCGGACGCGTCCCCCTTCTCGCTGCCCTTCTGGAACTCGCTCTCCACGGCGCTCAGGAGATGCTCCAGGCGCTGGTCGTGGCTGGAAGAAGTCATATTTCCAAGTTTTTTTGGGGAGGGGGGGGAGGAGGAAATAATCCCAGGCTGGATGGCGCACAAGTGAGACACTACTTTTCAAGCCCCGGAGGCCTCCTGGTTTTAAAGGCCCCCGGGGACCTCATGGGGATGCGGGGCGGGGCCTGTGCGCGCACACGTCTCCATTCTCCACCCACGCTCCTCGGCTATTTAATACTGCTCCATCATTTACACAGGAAGAATGTGTTTCCAACTCAGTCCGTTTGAAGGATCCATTTTAAAACGTTTTTGTATGAGCGTGTGGGATGAAGTGGCTAATCTGCCGCTGAGGAAGTTTTGGGATTAAGTGTGACACCGACACGTCGAGGAGCCGCGGGACGCGAACAAAAGAAGGGAAGCGAGGCAGGAGAGCCGCGCCTTTGAACTCAGTCGTATATTTGCAAATAGTGCTAATCTTTTGTTGCTTCAAATCCACATGGGAGAGCCGAGGTGTTTACTGAGCCGGGCCTATTAGAGGGAGGCTGCGCGCTCCCGACGTGTGGACCGGCCCCGCCGGTGACGCGCGCGATTTGCATAATGGCCCTGAAGGATCCGCGATCAGACGTTTGACCCGGGAGGAGTCTGCCGCTCCAAACACACATCCAGGCCTCTTAGTCCATCACGTTCAACGATACACTTAATAGATGAACTCTTTCACCTTGTTCGTTTCTTATTCACTATTTGACATTGATTTATTTGATGCAATTATTTTGCTTTTCTTCTGCATTTTCATAAGAAAAAAAAATCAAGTACCTAAACTCAAAACTAAATATCAAACAACATTTTGAAATGGAGTAAAATAGAAATATATTTACAGTAAGGTTGGGTTTGGAACCGATGCTGAACACGTTTCACTGCAGTGTCCACTAGTGTTTTGACAAATAAAAGACTTAACTTGAAAAGAAATGTCATAAATGTAACATTTCAGTTCAGGAGCCACAAACTAAAATATTGCCAAATATTGAATTTCAATTTGAAAGTGTTTCTGTGTTGTGGTGCAGTATATGTGATGCAAATGTCTCGATTTTCAGAAAACCAAACAATTACTCCAGAAATAACTACAATCTCAACATAAAGACAATTTTAATGATGCAAAACACAGTGAAACGTAAACCTGTTGCATTATGGGTGTTTTAACAGACTCACCCTGACCGCTTGGCTTTCAGCCACAAAGATATGAGTCATATATAAAGAAGCATCCCTATATTATAGGAAATAATGTGAAGATACATTATATTGTGGGGAACAATTGTGGAACATTATTTGAAAAAAATAAAATTTCTATGAAAAAAATCACAAAGTTAGAAAACTAAGAGTAAAAAAGTTTAAATGAGTTACAATGAAGATTAAATAATAATCAAAATGACATTATTGTACAATTGTCTGCAATACTATTTGATCATATTACAAAAGTTAATGATATGACATGTTATATTAGAATACATGGTTTTACAACATAAAACAATGTGGTGCATTTTGTATCTTGTACATACAATCAAAATCAATATAATATAATATGATGACACTATATGATTCAATGAAACAAAAGTTGAAATAATATGATGCAAGAATACAATTTGATAAAAATAAGATATAAAGTGATCATTTTGATAATATTCATTACAATAAAACAATTTGATACAGAAACATTTAAATACAATACATTAATATCTGGTATTATATGATTATAATAAATGCAGTATATATGTGTTCATAGTCATTTAGTGCATCCAACATATTTTAAACAAAGTTTAAATACATAAGTGATATAACACAAATTGTACTAGACACAACACAAAACATAATAATTTACCTTATATAATGAAATAACATCACTGCACAGAACATTTTGCAACAATACCAGTAAAAACACTAACATACTAAGGGGGAGTACACGCAGCTCCTCAAATTACTTTTTATTATTTCTACATCCACACCAGAAAGAAAATATGTGAAAGTTTGTTATTTGAGGTTTCATCAGGATGAAAGTACCTAAAGTGAGGTCGATGTTTCAGTGTGTAAAGCGTAAAGCTCCGTCTTCCTCTGACAAGGTACGACAGCAGGAGGCTGGTGTGTCGACATGAATCAGAGCGGCGGCCGCCTCACAGCACGGAGGGGATTCTCCTCCACATCTCCGCTTCCTTCTGCTTCTTTCTGTCCCGTCGCCTCGGAGCTCCCCGTCTGTGATGTACTTGGTATTGAATGCAGGCTGTGGAGCGTGTCTCCACTTTACTACACCACTTCCTCCAGTTCCACAGAGGCCATAAATGTAAAGGGGTTCTCTCACACCTCGGCTTCCCGTATCATTCAGCCTCTTTTTCTTTTCATTTCCGAGGGAGAGAGACAGAGAGGCTGCATGCAGGAGCCCCGCCGGCCAGCAGGCCAGAACCCCCGCCGGCCAGCAGGCCAGGAGCCCCGCCGGTCAGCAGGCCAGGAGCCCCGCCGGCCAGCAGGCCAGGAGCCCCGCCGGTCAGCAGGGCTCCTGGTCAGCAGGCCTGCAAGCCAAGCAGGGCTACCGCCCGGCAGGCCTGCCGGCCTTCAGGCCTGCCGCAGGGCTGCAGGCCTGCAGGAAGATTGTGCCGGCTTGATAAAGCGTGCAGCCACCCAGAGTAAGGTCTGGTTCACACCACGACGTTTCAAAAGAAAACACATTGTTTTTCTGTTTTCCATTCAGAAGTACTTTGCATTTAAACAGTGATGTTCTGAAAACAGTGTAGTTCGAATGTCAATGTGCTCTAAACAATAACAATGGAGAAAACACATTCCAGTGGACAGACCACCGAGTTGGAGCGCTATTATGGTGACTGTCAAAATAAAACTACCCAGGTGGATTCTTATCACGGTGTGTCAAAATAAAACTCCCCAGATGGATTGTTATTATGGTGACTGTCAAAATAAAACTACCAAGTTGGATTGTTTTTATGGCACCTGTCAAAATAAAACTACCAAGTTGGATTGTTTTTATGGCGCCTGTCAAAATAAAACTACCCAGGTGGATTGTTATTATGGTAACTGTCAAAATAAAACTACCAAGTTGGATTGTTATTATGGTGACTGTTAAAATAAAACTACCAAGTTGTATTGTTTTTATGGTGACTGTCAAAATAAAACTACCCAGGTGGATTGTTATTATGGTAACTGTCAAAATAAAACTACCAAGTTGGATTGTTATTATGGTGACTGTTAAAATAAAACTACCAAGTTGTATTGTTTTTATGGTGACTGTCAAAATAAAACTACCAAGTTGTATTGTTTTTATGGTGACTGTTAAAATAAAACAACCCAGCTGGATTGTTATAATGGTGTGTCAAAATAAAACTACCAAGTTGGATTGTTATTACAGTGACTGTCAAATTAAAACTATCAAGTTGTATTGTTTTTATGGTGACTGTCAAAATAAAACTACCAAGTTGTATTGTTTTTATGGTGACTGTCAAAATAAAACTACCAAGTTGGATTGTTATCATGGTGACTGTCAAAATAAAACCACCAAGTTGTATTGTTATTACAGTGATTGTCAAATTAAAACTACCAAGTTGTATTGTTTTTACAGTGTGTGTCAAAATAAAACAATCAAGCTGGATTGTTATTACGGTGACTCTCAAAATAAAAGTACCAAATATTAGGAGAATATGGACTGGGAATCGTGACACTGCATGAAAACATTGTTGTTAATGTGCAGCTACTGAGCATGTGCAGAGACTATTAGCGATGGCGGCGGTGGACATGGACACGAGCGACATTTCTAGAGAGACGCAGTCAGAGCGTTTTTTTAAATCTTCCACGTTGGGAGCCGCTCTCGACACGTTTTGTTTTCAGGATCTCTGAGCGCCGTTGCCATTTGAAACGACTCCCAGAACGGGAGGAAACTTTTCTGCTTCCAAGGTGGAAGCGAAGCCCAACTTGATGAAGCTTCAGGAAGCTTGTTTCCACCTCTGTCCTGTTAGCAGCATTAACATTAACCTCGTTTGATTTTTCCTTTTTCTTTGCAAAATTATTTTAAGTTCATAGGAATGACAGAATATAATATGTATAATAATATACATGGGCCGGATACACCCTGCGTTTGAACCCGAGTCGTTCAACCATTGACCGGCGAGCTTGATCTCTGCTCCGACCGGCCAACAAAGTGAAGGAGGAGGAGGAGGAGGAGGAGGAGGAGGAGGAGGAGGAGCATCTCTGTCCCAAACACTGAGATAACGTCTGCTCTGAAATATGAAGTTTGCTTGAAAAGCCACCTGAGGTTTCCCACACTTTCTCTTCCTTCACACACACACACACACGCACACACGCACGCACGCACGCACGCACACACACACACACACACACACACACACACACACACACACACACACACACACACACACACACACACACACACACACACACACACTGCCGCTGCCCGGCAGGCCGAGGGTTAACAGGCTCTGGCATCAGCACACACTCACCTAGGTGAGAAATATTGCAGAGGGCTGGTGCTTCACAAAGAGACAGTTATAAGCAGACATATTTTCCAGAGGACTTCGCTGGCGGATGAGTCAGTCCTGGGAAGAGAAAACACTCTCTCTCTCTCTCTCTCTCTCTCTCTCTCTCTCGCTCGCTCTCACGTACAAACACACGAGGCCGTGACACAACTTTCTTAATTCTGAGCAAAACAACGAGGCACCAGCAGGTTTACTGACACTCACTATAGTTTAAGTGTCTCTGGTATTCAGCACAGTGACGGACGACTCATATTCTCTTGGTACTCGTTATCAGCAAGTTTTTCTACCCCATTAATAAATCCTATGCTAAACAGTGACCCCTGTGGCCACAAGAGGAAATAACAATGTGACAGCCAAAATAATTCCTTATTAATTTCCCAATTTTTTTGGTGCAGTTTGTATAAAGGCTTTAAAAAATAGATGGTATGTGTACACAAATGTACAAAAGTCCTGCTTAATAACAAGTTCAGTAGCTTTAATTAGCTAATGGCCACTAACGTAAGATACTGGTGAAACATTTTGATAATACAGACTTATACGACAACATACAATAAAATGTGATTTAGATATAGGATGGTGAAATGGCATATAATAAGATGTAATACCAGATCAACACATACAAATCAACACAATATGATACAATATGATGCAATATTATGTGAAACAATGTGATTAAAAAAACCTTTGATATTCTTTATTATCTGTAGTTTTATGTCCTAATATAATAAATATGATATGATGAGGTACGTTAAAGTGATACGTGATATCAAACCGTCTCCCGTCAATACCTTCCAATACATATTAACCATTGTTTTAGTTTGGTTTGGTTGCTATTACTCTGAAAAACTCACACATTTAAAAGACGTGATCATTTTAAAGAGTTCACTTTAATGAGTTCATGTGTTGCTCACATAGTTTGGATTTAATTCAGTCAAAACCTGCTGTCAACGATTCAACTGTGGGAATTTACTTTAGAAAGTTTGAGTCCAGATCTGTTAAAACGACTTCGGCTTTGGATTGAGAAACGACTTCAGATTGCTTTTTTTTTTCTTTGATCGGATGTTAAAGGCTTAACGGAGTTTCTTTATTGGGTTTTATGTAATTTTATCTCCATCATGGGACAAAGAATAGCTGACAGGAGCTTCACTGTCGTAAGTTTCAGTCTCGTTAAAACTGTGCTGCTATCAGGTCGGAGAGTAACCCCCCCCCCACACACACACACACACACACACACACACACACACACACACACACACACACACACTCACACACACACACACACACACACGCCCCAGGCCTGATGTGGATTGAACCCTGGAGCTTCGTCTGTCACTTTTGCGTTTCCACTTCAAGTTCAGGAAATCTAAACTTTCTTCTTCTAATCACCGGCTTCCTTTGAAGGGGATGAAGAGAATCAGTGGGGATAGTAATTGCCCTCCCCTCTGGCGGTGGTGGTGGGGGGGGGGGGGGCACCTTGAGACCTTTGCCATGCTAACGACACTGCAGGACCAGAGGAGACCAGTTTGGTTGGTTTGTACGACGCCACCTCACAAACACAAACACAGTCAGTGACACCATCACTTCATTATAATACCTTCTGTTAACGTCGTTAAATAACAAAATAATAAATGACTAAATCTCAGTTCTATGTGATGGAGAGGTAAGCAGCGTCTGATGTTACGTCTTGAATGGGCTCAAAATAGATCAAAACATTTGGGGGGGGGTTCCAGAAACATGCTGAACACAGGGAGCGATGATCGGCACACAGAAGCGTTGTAGTTTGCATGTCTGGCCACTAGTTGGCTTTGTGTGCTTTCTTCTCTGTCCTGGTCCTCTCAGTTTCTATGTAAATGTCCGTACACCACGTACCCGGGTTTTAAGACAAACGGATATTTCCCTCTCTATATTTAAAATAGAAAAACGTACCGCTGCTCCCCAGTTTCTATTTTATTTTATTTCAATCAGACTGAGCAGGAAATTGAAGGTGACTCTTTTTCTAAAAAGTTATAATCCTCTTTGCTAAACAGGAAAAAGAACGTCCACCGTGTTATTACCATGATCTGATGACCTGACAAGCATCAGTGGCTTTGAAAATAGTGAATCTCACACAGGTTGCAGGAGACATTTCCCTTATTTTCATCATGCTGAACAATAATGTGAGTGTTCTGAACTGAACCTGAAATTACGAACCTGAAATTACAAACACTCACAGTACTGTAATATATATATATATATATATATATATATATATATATATATATATATATATATATATATATATATATATATATATATATATATATATAGTTTATTTATTTATTTATTAAACGATTTTAATTAAGTTAATCTAGCACACTGTCTGGGAATTGTGTTCTCAATGTGGATATTTTTTGATGGATTTTCAATATATTTATTAGAAATCCATTGAAATGCGGTTAAAAAGTGACTTCATTCATGCACCGTGAGAGTACAGTATTGAATATTCAGTAGAGTTTCTAACATTTCACTTTTTAAGCAGCAATTGCTTTTTTGCAATTGATATCTTGTCATTTTAATCAGATATTGCCGTCATCTATTTGCGTACCACTGCTTCTTATGGCAATAAAACCATGTCATGAGAAATAGCCACACATTTCCCAAAGTTGATTATTGGCACATTTCAATCAGGGATCAATCAGAAATCTCCTTTATCTCTGTATTACTGAGGGGGGGAAAATTAACACTTGCAAATCGATTGGATTAGATATATGTTATTAACCATTTCCAGCCAGTTTTCATAAATCCTTCTTGTGAAGGTAAAATGGTGAGGTGTTGTTGATCTGGAGCGCCTCCACTGACCTCAAGTCAAAGCCCACAGAGAAAAACATTCTTATTTGTCTGGATGTCGTCGCGCTGAAGATTTCTCCTCCTGGCAGGTTTGTTTTTGCTTGTTTCCTCTTTTTTTCCTTCTCTTTTCCACCACGATCTGCTTCAGCCTGATGTAAATATGAGCAGCTGAGGTCAGCAGACACCAGCGTGTGAGAAAACACTGTTAAATCTCCTCACTGCAGCCCCCAGCTGTGTGCGCACACACACACACACACACACACACACACACACACACACACACACACACACACACACACACACACACATACACACATACACACGAGAAGAAAAAAAAGAAAAAAACAGCCTGTGATTAATATCGGCTAATATTTGCTAATGTCCTTCGCGGCTTCCAGCACAGCCGAGGTCGATTCTTCTTCATGTCAGAGGAGATGAGCTGGAGTGTGATCTCACTCTGTGTGTGTGTGTGTGTGTGTGTGTGTGGGGGGGGGGGGGGGGGGGGGGGGGGGGTTAAGGCCCGCTGTCTGCCTGGGATTTTATAACCTCAGTGTATTACCTCTCTCTCTGGCCTGCTGGGAGGGTTAGTTTTTTTTTTTTTTTATAGTGAGGGGCTGAATGGGCCGAGACGTTATGGGGGGGGGGGGGGGATCAAAAGGAGCGAGGCCACTTTCCACCGACAAACAGTAAGTGTTAAAGGCCGAGGGATTAATGATAGGTGCAAGCCAGGAACATTATTTACCCTGAGTCGGAGGACGTGTGACTCCAGAGCTCGTCACCTTCTTCCCCCGCCGCCACTTCCTGTCGCTATAAATGCACAATTAAAATGAGATGTTCACACGCCGCCCTCCGACCCCCCCCCCCCCAACCCGCCAGGTCCAGCACGCTGACAATAGCATCCAGTTATGGAAACATCTGCAATGTCACTGCTAATTATCATGAACGTAGAGTCATGTTAGTCATGTATATTAGCAACTGGGGAAACTTTTAACCAACAGTTTGATTTTTATCATTAAATGAAAATCATTTGTGTTAAACCTTATTAGAAATCAAAAAAACATAATGCTGATAATTGTCAATGTTGGCAATTGTCTTCTAGTATCTCTACTTGTTCCTCAATATAATTTGAGAATAGCGGCAATAAGTCAGTTTTAATCTCAGTGACCAAGCACAAGATGTCTGCCGCCTTTTCCTTTTTCATATATTGGTTTTGTTCCCCCGAGAATTAATAAAGCATTTAATCCAAAGCCATATTTTGTAGTTAAAACGGAAAACTTTAATGGCATTTCGGGCGTCCGTTTCCATGACAACGCTGCTCAGAGCCACTGAAAATGCGACTTTATGAAAATGTCTCCCAAGGTAGAACTTTTTGGCAACGCTGCAACACCGTCTCCGTGGAAACTAAAGTTAGAAAACAAAACTTTTTCTGAAACGTTGCTACTGTGCATGCGCACGATAGCCGCAGTAAATAGTTCTTGTGCACATGCTCAGTAGATAAACAATAACAACAAGGTTTGTCTCCAGAGTGTCACGACTCCTGGGCCTCGCTAGTTTTATAGTTAAGAGTCACCCAGAATATCAATCCAACTTTTTCATCTATCATAGACAAATTGTCTGTGTCCAGCCATTGTTAATGTTTACAATGTGTTGTTCTTTCATTGCACAAACAACCAACAGCGCCCACCCGTGGCCTGGCATGGTAACTACATTGTTTTCAGTTTTTCTCGCTTTTCTTCACAAATGGACAAAATGTGAAACATCGTTTTCTGCCTGTTAATACAGAATTTGGATTATTTGTTGGTACATTTGGCCAAAACTGGCGTCTTTATGCAGAGTAGTGAACCGTGAACAACATTGAAGCTCGTTTCATGAACATAGATGAACAGTTGTCACACCGTAAACCAGAGGGATGGAAGGTTTGGTAAACAAAGGGGGATCGGGGCTATGTTGTTGTTGTTTTTTTGTTTTGTTTTGTTTTTTACAGCCTTCCCACGCCAGGCTGAAGCTGCAGTGGCGTGCGAAGTGTTACCTGGAAGAAGCCTCCTCACTGCCGGCGCACCGACCCAGGTGTACAAACAGCAAACAGTGGAAACACATCAAAGCCTCTCATTAAAAGACAATAGAGTCCTCCTCCTCCTCCTCCTCCTCCTCCTCCTCCTCCTCCTCCTCCTCCTCCTCCTCCTCCTCCTCCTCCTCCTCCTCTTCGTCCTCCACACCAGCACACTGCCCTCTCCTGTCTGCTCAGCCTCCAAGCAACATGAAGGACCACATTATGTCATAAATATCACACAAGAAATGAAGAAAAATAACAAAAGAACACTTCATTTTCTTTATTCTGATCATATACTGGATCCGGGTACTAAAAATTAAACAGACAAAATAATAATGCATTTCAGTGCCATGTGCAGAAGAGGGTATTACCGTATTTAGATCCAGATAACATCACGCATAATACATACCAAATAGTTTTGTCATCTACTGAATTTGTAAAACTAACTTTGGGAATAATTTGATTTGATTTGATTGGAAGTTTTTATTTCGAACATCCAATTACATAATCAATATAAAAGGGTCAACACCACATGTGCCCGTGTCTTTCACATGCAGGAAGAAGATGCACTGATCTAATCCTACCCCTTCACATCATTGCCATTGTCTTCATTAACCACAATGTATCTTCACTTCATCGCTTTCAATGCATTAAATCCTGCAATATATTAAACTATCAACAGTTCAGACACACTGATCACTCAAACAGCACTACTGTATCAACCAACGATCCTCAGGTCGTCAACCAGCAGTTCACCTCGCCAGGATCAACTCTACATCTCTGGTTGAAGTGGGACACATTTGACAATCATAGAATCAAATAGAAGTACTTTACTAATCCAAAGCTTAAATTATTTACATCTAATGTCCACTTTGAGATCTGAAACCCTTTAAGAGTCAAATTACCATAATAGGGCTTTTCCACCAGGAAGAACCAGGTTGTAGTTCAGGGCCGGTTCTTAAACGAGCACCGCCGAAGAACTGGTTCTTTTTTCACCGTTAACGGAGCCAAGTGGGAGTCACGTCACTGCATCGCTCCAAAATGTCATCCGTCACTGATTTCACCAGTTTAGCGCTAACAGGAACCAGGAGACGGACTTTATTCATGGTTTGTTCCGGGTCGCTCCATCTAGTCTGGCCTGAACCTCGGATTCACACCGAAAACATCGAGTCTCCTCGTCGTTCTATTGGTGTTTTTTCACGTCCGCCTCCCTCCAGAGCCCCTTGTGGCCAGAGAAAAAAGAAAAACGTGTGAATGAGCCTGAGGCTTATTTTTCAACATTTGGGCATTACATAGTGAATTTCTGCTCCTTTCACTTTATTTCTGGACGTGTCTGAATCAAATGCTTCAACATCAGGAGGAATGAAGGTGTGGAATGATAGAACGCAGCTCAACAACCATTTATAATAGAAACCTACGTAAACACACGCTGATTAAAGTTCTCTTTCACATGAAACCATTAAAAGGATAATTTCATGGTTAAAAAATTCAAGCTATCATTTACAGTAGTAGGTAGTTTGTTTTTTAGTTACCGATGAACCAAACGTGTCACTATAGTGTCATTATAAAGTTCTGTGATAAAGAATAGTGGAGCGTCTTGGAGCGGAGCGCCCCCTGCTGCCTCACACTGCATTGCACAGCAGCTCAGCCTGCGGTCAGAACGCGAACAAGACATGAAGTGAAGTTAGTTACAATGATGTTACTATGAAAAGTGTGAAAACAATGGAAAACTGCTTCTAAATGCTATATCTCACGCAGCTGACTGACAGGGGAGGAGCTCTGCACCTCTGCGATCAAGGATTAAATGATCTTGTTCCCTCCTATTATTAACTTCAGGGAGCGACTGATAACATTGTTCTAATGCTTTATTTTTTTTCTCTCTACAACCACCCCGGGACTCCGTGTTCGTTGCAGTTTTCAGAAAGCTGTTTCGGATCACTTCTGACTTGTAAGTCGCGAAAACTCCGGCTATTACTCCGCCCCCACCTGATCAGACGTCTGGCTCCAGCCTGGTTCCTCTCTGGCCCAGGAAGGAAGTGGAGCCAGGGTAGCACCGGTTTAGACCCTGTTAAGTAGTGGACAAACAAAGAACTGGTGCTAACTCTGGCCCTGGGCCAGAACTAGAACCTGCTCCTTTCTGAGTGGTTTCATTACAAACGCAACATACAGTGCTAACATGCTAACTACATCGTTTTCAGTTTTTTTCACAGTATTTTAAAAACATTGCCATGTAAATATGAAACTTTCATGAAATGAAAATGTGAAATGATGCATTTTCACTTGAAATTCACTTTCACGTGTGGAGTAAACGGGGCCTCAGTTAATATTAGTTACTTAGTCAGTGCTAGCTGGTGTGGGCGTGGCTCGGTCAAATCCAGGTACTGACTAAATCACGTTTCTCTGATGAGCTGTTGAAGATGACATAACAAGGCGGTGGCAGTTTAAAAGACTTTCAGCAAGAGTCTGGAATTTCCGGATACTTCCCACTTTCCCAGTTGGACTTTCCTTTTTTCATTATATTTTATAATTTACTCATGAATTCACTGTCATAGACCTGCATTTATTATTAAGCTTTAATTACAACATAACTGTGTGCATGCTGGTCTTCATTATTTTCCATCCATGCATCACGTATGTTTTTTTCATCTTGCTCCTCCATCATGTCGTGCTCCCCAGAGTCTTCCCAGCTACTAAACATTTAATCCCCATTCTTTTTTTTCCTTCAGAGGAAATATCGTACAGAGGATACATTTCAAAATCACTGAATAAAAACCTGTTTTATCTGGTTAGTATCTGAAGAATTTGTAAAAATACATTTTTGGCTTCCACCTTTTTATATCAACAGTAATATATTATATAAGGTCTTTTTTTAGCACCTAAGTAGTGTCCCTCCCAAAACACATGGAATCATGTTTACTGTAAAATCTTGCTTTAGCAAACACACAATGCTACAAAATGTCAGTATATTGCTTTTTTGTACGTATATGTATATATATTTATTTATATTTCATGTCCAAAAGACACATTATTCGATAGATACTGTGTTAACTTGTGTATATGCAATCTGTCCCATTTTGAAAGTAAGTCTGATTCCAAACTCTGTGTGTGTGTGTGTGTGTGTGTGTGTGTGTGTGTGTGTGTGTGTGTGTGTGTGTGTGTGTGTGTGTGTGTGTGTGTGTGTGTGTGTGTGTGTGTGTGTGTGTGTGTGTGTGTATAGCACAGCTATACAGCACGTATGTGTGTGTGTGTGTGTGTGTGTGTGTGTGTGTGTGTGTGTGTGTGTGTGTGTGTGTGTGTGTGTGTGTGTGTGTGTGTGTGTGTGTGTGTGTGTGTGTGTGTGTGTGTGTGTGTGTGTCCTATAAATGGTTAATTAAGACTGTTGGTGTTTGCATTTGTTCAACCTGAATGATTCATTTTGGTTCAACTCAAAAAACATCAAACATTTTAAGAAGGTCCAGAGTTCTTTTGTTCACTACAACGTTATTATTCTACGATTAAATAGTTCAATATGTTTTTCCAAATTACCGACATTTCTTTGTTTGTGTGACTCAGCATGCCAAATCTTGAATGATGATAAACGGCTAATTGATTTTTGATGCTTTTGCAATTGTTTTATATTTTGTTGTGATTTTTTTTTAAAGGTATTTTTTAAGATGGAAAGAATCACATTTGACATTAGGCTGCAACAAAACGTGTTAAAGCAGTGCGGCCATCCTCTGTATAAGTTAAAGAGTTAGAGTGAAACTCTTCTGCCAGGTTCTTGCAGGTTTACTTCATGTTTTTGTTTAAATCACAAAGGTGTCCCTGTTCTTTAGTAGTAAGGTTTTAGTCAGACTGTTGTAATATTATGCACTGAAAAAAACGACTTTTTGTTATGGTAACATATGTTAAATAAATTAATACATTTGTACACTGTAATATTGTGATTCAGGGACAACATGGAGTTCTTAAGTAAAACATTATATTTAATCCATGTAGAATGAACAGTGAAGGTAAGTTAGGTAAGTAAGTTCTGTTCTTGAATTGCTCATAGTATTTACATGTTTCACGCTCACGCCACATAAACTTAAAAACAATACTGAGTCACTTTTAATTTGAAAGTGTAATTTGTGTTTGAATCCACATATGTGCAGTTCAACAGAAGAGCATTCCGGCTCCACTAATTAAACAAAGCTGATGCGGGTTGGTCACTTTGGTCCCTTTGGCCTCAGGAGTTGTGTGTGACCTGCTGTCATCACGTCCAGCAGGTCGCCTCCTCTGGACCCTCCGTTCACATTCAGCAGTGCAGCAGCTCGTCTTGATGTGGACCTTCTCTGTTGAGATACACACTGGCAACAGTATTGGTGAAACAGTTAAGTGTAAAATGGGGTTCTAGTAATGTTCTGCTCACAGCGTTATGAAGAATTGACACCTCGTGCCCTGGTGAACTGCCTGGAAAGTTGTGTGATTTTCAAATGATTTGACATTTGGTGTCGACTAAAGCACCTGGTCTTTTCTGTCATTCATGTTTACAGATTTATGCTGAAGAAAAAGTTTACATTTTATTCCGTTTATTAGCTTCTTTTTAGCTGTTGATGTTTTCACACCTCAGGGTTTTAACTTGAAAGTGCATTAATCCAGAGTGCTGGTTGACACGTTTCAATGTTGGAATATTTGAAGAGCACAATTGCAGATTTGTGAATACAGAAAGAATTGTAGGAAGAAATTCTGTTTGGTGTTTATACATTGTCAGGTCTCTGTGTCTCGCCTCATGTTTCCAGTGAACCGATGATCTTCTCCCTCTGATTGAGTTCCAGCTGTGTCCACCGTTTCCCAGCGTAATTAAACTCTCTGCCTCTGCTGTCGGTGTCACTTCATTTCATCAAACTGTCTCGTCTCCACTCTCCTGGACTTTTATTTACTAAATACATTTTAGTTCCACCTGGCAAGTCTGTGTTTGGGTCCACCTGCAATTCCCCGACATAAATAAACTATACCTGAACTGTGTGTTTTAGTTTTATGATTTGTGATATACTTATATTAAATGCATTGGGAAATTAATATTCGAGAACATTTATCAAAAGCAAATTGGAAATGTTTGCATGATTATAGTGAGTAAATCAACTTAATACAAATGAGTAACAAATTGTTCAACACATATAAAAATGGCTTAATTATTTTATGACATTAAATATTACAGATTTGTAATGTTTACTTGATATTTTGTTGCTGACTGAAAATTATTTTTTCTGTTTACTTATTTTAAATAAATATAATTTCTAACTTTATTATAATGAAGTAATATTTACTTAATGTCTGTCTTCACAACTGTTACTTGTAATATAGCATACACTTTACTTGATTCTGGGAAGTAATTTATATTTCATTTTATAGCAGTAAAAGTTACATAAAAAGCATTAGTGCAAATTATCACAAGGATTTTATTAAGTTAGTCTTACAAGTAATTTGTTTCAGTGTGGTGGAAGGGCCAATCATTCATCTCTACTGATTATATAGGTTTGGGGGTTTTCTGGAGATTCCAGTTTAGAGTCATTAAAGCTTCAATGTACAGGTGAATGTATAAGGCAAAATGTTATGTTGAGAAATATGTGAACTATGAAAAATTCCCATAAAAAAATAAATCAAATGAGTTCTGTGAAGTGAACCATCAAAAATTAAAAAAAGAAAGTATTTTTTATTAAACTTATTGCAGCTTTTGTAATGACGCCATCCAACTGAGTCTTATTCGGTCAGGCTGAGTTTAATTCTCACAATCTCATTATAAAAAACACATCAACTCAATTATTTGAAGTTACCAATGCTTAATATTAGTTTTTGCTTGGTACAGCTGCGGAGCCAGATATTTAAGCGTTACAATATCTGTATTGTTTATTTAAGGTCATTCAGACGCAATTTTTTACAATATATCCTCAACAATCCATACGAAGACTCTTGAAATTGCACGGTGTTGTGATTCTAAACACATTCTGAGGATTATTTTCAGATTAAAAAACAACTTTATCATTAAACAATGCATCATTTACCACCAGTTGGGTTTTTTTTGTTTGTTTGTTTGGGTTTTTTTTTTTTTTATCTTTTGGATATTAAGTCAGGCTTCTTGAGGTCAGAATGTGGGGGGAGCTGAGAGAGGCAGAAGTGAACACACACACACACACACACACACACACACACACACACACACACACACACACACACACACACACACACACACACACACACACACACACACACACACACACACACACACACACACACACAGAGTGTGGAGAGCCTTCAGGCCCTGCGCTGTGCCGTTCTGTGGGAAATGGCTCTCAGTGCTCCACAGACAGCGGCGCCTCCAGCTTTGATGAGGAGCCTCTTTGTAGTCGACGGCTTGTTAGTCAGTAAAAGTGAGGCTAAATGGCTCCTGACAGGAAGCAGTTTACACGGTGACGCTCAACCTGCCTGTGGCCTCCATTGTTCCCGGCCCCATGTCCCACTTCATTACCATTTCCATAAGAAAGGAACAGTAATTGCCCCTTTTCTTCTGCTGCCCCTTCATCTTGGTGTGTCTCTTCTTTTTCTTCTTCTTCTTCTTCTGCCCCCCTTCTTTTCTCACTCCGCTCCTCTCCATCTCTCTCAGAAACTCACACACACTGGAAAAGGCTGAACTGTATGTTGATTGTCTCAAGGTGTTAAATCAAGCAGTTTGTGTCACTCTTGTCACATTTCACCAAAAAAAGAAAAGAAAAAAAGGAACGTGTTTCGTTTCAATGCATCCATTGGAGGGACAGGGAGGACAGGGGGGACAGGGGGGACAGGGAGGACAGGGAGGACATTGAAGGACGACCTGCGCCTGTAGCGGAGGTCCTGAGACCCCCGCTGACCTTTCACCTGACCCCACGTCTGCTCAGACGACCCCCCTAAACAAAACCCGTCTGTGAGAGGAGTTTTGAAAATCAATGGGAGGGTCAAATATTGAAATGTTATGTTACGCTAAACCTGCTAATTCACCTCCTTGTCTCACTGCAATACATTATGTACCATATAAATCTGTATTCCACAAGCAAAATGTATCTGTATTACATTTTAATTTATTAGATTGATTATCTTAATATTTGTATTCTTTTTAAGTTCATACAACTTTTTTTTTCTATTAATAAACCAGAAAATCTAACCTGGAATAATCCTCAATTTAAGATACTTTAAAAAAAATATTTATACATGAACCTATTAAATCAGTATCGATAGGAGGCAGCATGCTTTCTAAATACACACTCAAATAAAGTCCATAAAATAAACATGTGTGTTCTGTTTTCTCATTAAAAATGTAAAATTATAAACTCGCAGCACACAAACACAATATAATCAGTATTGAAGATATAATTTAGTCTAATGGGAGTTTAAAAAGGAAAAATCCTTGGTTTCTTGAGCTCATGTGCTAAAGCAACCTTATAAAAACGTTTACGTAAACCTGACATTGTTTTCAAGACAATATGAACATCTTCCATTTCCTTTTGGACACTGAAAATGCAGCCTTTTGAAAACGGCTCCCAATGTGGTCGTTTTTGAAAACATTCCAAAGTCGTCTCCATGGTAATGGGAAGAATCACTGCTTTTCTGAAATGCTGCTACTCTGCATGCGCAACATGGTTCTTCTGCACATGCTCAGTCGCTGGACAATATGAAAAATGACTTTGAGTGATGCCTTCAGATGCTCTTTAACATTTGGAAGTTTGCCTTCTGACATGTGAACGAGCTGCGGGGCTCCAACAGGAGCAACGTTACATGCTTTTTCAGCATTATTGGTTTGAAGGATTGGATTTCAGAGTGTCTTTATAACGGTGTAAAGACATTGGAGTGTCCCGATGTTGGAACGGGATAACACCGCTTTGTTGCTGCGTTCAGGTGCATCACGTAACTCCTGGCGAGTCTGCAGTTATCGTGAATTTAAAAACAGTCTTCATCTCACCACAAAATATTTACATTTCTCGCCATGATTCATAATTTCCCTAGATTCTTTGGAATCAATAGAAAACAACATAATCTAGCCTCGATCCAAAGATAAAAATTAAAATGGAAAAACGTCTTTTTTTGTAACTCATTGTCATCAGAGTATTGATTAAAGCACAGACACTTAAAAATCAGTCCTTGAAATCAAGGTTGGAGAGCTTGAAAAGACATAAACACAAGAAATAAACACATGGATATAAAAGATTCAATACATGTAAACGCAGGTGGTGGGGTGGGGTAGGGTGGAGTGGTGGTGGTGGTGGTGGTGGTGGTGGTGGTGGGTGGTGGGGGGTGGGGGGGTAAAGAGACAAAATATATATATATATATATATATATATAAACAATAAAAAAAGCCTCTTTCCGACTTTTTTGGGAGAAAATAAATCCTGTACAATGTACTTTTACATGCTAGTTCTAATTTATATTTCATATATGTTTCATATATATTTAATATAGTATCATATGGCTCTGTTTTCCAAGAGGAATGGTCTCCTTTGCGCATGACGCCGCCTCCCCACGTTCCAGCTCACTAATGAAAAGAAATAATATGTAAAAGTACATTGTACAGGATATATTTTATTCAAACATTCTGTAATCTCATCCCTGGACGAGTTGTCCTACAATCATTCACAATCTCCTGGGATTTGATAGTTTTATTATTGAAAGTCACTGGAATAAAAGCCCAAGTTGATCATCTGTTCATGCAAAACCTTTTTCAGAAAAAACCTCTTTTTTCATTTTTTCACTTCAAACTTGTAA